>NC_044043.1:71082812-71388720 GCF_901765095.1 Microcaecilia unicolor | reverse complement strand
CATCTTCTTTCAATGATCACCATGGTCAAAAACTCACAAGATTGTACTTGAAGAACTAGTTGACCAGGAAGAGCTTCCGGCATGTCGGTAGACTCTGCCATTTTCAATTGAGTTCATCTTTTCCTAAGTGCTAGGTTTACTATTGGCTTGTGAAATAATTTTAGAACCCTCTGGGTCAAAGCACCCTTGGTACGCAGCAAACATACCAGCTGATATGCAAAATGATTTAACAAGCCAGAAATGGCTGCTGACTACTTAAATCCCTTGTTCGCGGCTATTCAGTCATTTCCAGCAGAACTACACTGGTTATCATGGCTAAAAATAGCCAGCTAGCACCAAACTCAAAAGCAGCTAACTTGTGGGTGTTCCGGGGGTGGAGTCGGCTTAAGTGCTGATATTCAGCCCCTCACCACATAAGTAAACAGCTTAAATTGGACTGCATAAATTGCAGTCCTATCTTTAAGCGGTTTGGCTTATGCGGCAAGGGATGAATATTGACTTAGCTCAAAAAAACACAGATATTCAATGACGAAGCCCGGATAGAGTTCAGCATTGACCATCTGGGAGTAACACCAGCGGCGGGCAGCAAAACACTCACCGCCAGGAAAACACTCACCACCGCTGGCTGAATATTGGGGATAATGTTTTTTTTAAATTTTTTATTTCTAGCCTGCCTATTAACTAGGCAGGTTACAATAAAATATACAAAACCAAAAGAAAACAACACATCAATAAACAGAACACCAGTGCTTTGTTCCACTGGAAATGTATCTGTTCAATAACAACATACATAAACTTGTGAGAATAAATATGTTTTCAACTGCTTCTTGAACTTGGTGAAATCAGTTATAAGACATATACCCACTGGTTATTTGTTCCATAATGACCAATAATTGAAAAGACCTCCTCTTTCATATCTAATACATATCAAAGAAGATATAACAAGTCGCCTAATGCCTAATGATCATAAAGAATGATTTGGTTGATAAATCTGCAGCAACTCCATCATATACGCCTGTGTTTACAAAGGCGTGCTATAGGCGCGTTAGCATTTTTAATGCGCGTTAAATGGTAACGCGCATCAAACACTAACGCACCTATAGGAATGTATTGGCACGTTAGCATTTAATGTACCTTAACTTTACAGGTGCGTTAAAAAATGCTAACGTGCCTTAGTAAACATACCCCATAAAATCTAATCTAATCCGAGACTTGTAGACTGCACTAGTCCTATTAAAGAAAATTCTAAACACGAGAAGCTACAGAAAAAAGTGAGAAAAAAACAATCAAAATTTGTCAAAAAAGTTTTTAATTTTTTATGCAGTTGCATATAACCAGCCTCAGATCAATTAAATAAAGGAAGCACATTCCAGAATGTGATAGCTCAGAAGGTGAACATCGCCTCAAAATGACATTTCGCTCGAACACCGTTAAATGCAGGAACTTTTAATATAACATTTTCTCGAAACCAAGAAGAAAAAAGAAAAAAATCAGAAAAACATAAAATTAACAACTCTGAGGTACTACCGTATAAAATATGGAAAATCATACAAACAGATTTTAAAATAATATGTGCCCTTAAAGAAAGCCAATATAATTTTCTAGCATGTTGAGAAACACTGTCATACTTTTTCAGCCAAAAAACAAGACGTACAGCTGTGTTTTGAATCATCTGTAATTTATATAAAAGTTTAGCGCTCGACCCCAAGTAGAGAGAATTGCAATAGTCCAAATGGGACAAAAACAACATTTGGACAATACTGCAAAATGTAAACCAGAAAAATAAGACCTGACTAGTCGCAATTGTCTCATTTGATAAAATGTTCATTTACATCAGTTTTTAACTTGAGATTCATAAGCGAAGAATCCAATATTACTCCCAAAACCCTTGATTCTTTTTCCACCTTTAAGTTCTTACCATCTGATAGTGGTATGGAATAAGGAATAGTTAGCAAAGAGTTAGAGAACCAAAGCACTTTGATTTAAGTAGGATTTAATTTAACCCTTTAGTGTCCAATGTTCCCATCAATCTGTTCCCATATGGCTTATTACGGGAACAGTGGACACTAAATTAAGCATATTCCCAAGGGCCCAACACTGAATTTTATTCATAAAGCCAGAAATCCAATCAAATGTGTCCTCCATAGTACAGGCTGGCATCAACATCAAGATGTCAAATGCATACAAAACAATCACTCTCAATTGTTAAGAGGAATAGATCCCAGGGTACTCATAAAAAGATTATACAGTGTAGATGATAACAGAAACCCTTGGGGCACTCCACAATCTGAGCACCAACTATCAGATGAAACACCATTTTTCCAGACACAATATGAACGATTACTCAAAAACTCACTAAACCAATTCAACACAGAATCTGCTAGACCAAGTTCACATAATCTCGATAGCAATTGCACATGGTCAACTGAATCAAAGGCAGCAGAAATATAATAATTGTTATGTCAGGGTTAACAGAAGAGTTTCTGTACCTTGTTGGGTTCAAAAACCAAACTGTGATGGATGCAAACATGAAAATGACTCAATATACTGCGACAGTTTCTGACTAACAAAAGTCTCCATTAATTTAGTAAGTAAAGGAATCCCAGTAATAGGTCTGAAACTAGAGGTAGGAGACAGATTTAAATCCCTTAATTTCGGTATAGGTGTGAGTGCAATATGTCCCATCTCCAATGACATTTACCAAGAGTTAGCAAATTAATTAAAAACGTAACAAGACGAGATTATATTAACTGGAGGATGAATTAGTAAAGAAGGACATCTATCTAGTACACAACAACAGTTAGTAAGTTTAGACAATATAGAGCTAATATCCTCTACAGTAATAGGACTGAAAGTTTTCCAAACTTGGTTAACAGGAGTGCCTGAACACGAAATGTAAGGTCTCGCTATAAAATATGATGCAGATGTGTAACAGGGGCGTAGCCAGACAACAGATTTTGGGTGGGCCTAGGCAAGAATTTGGTGGGCACCAAGTGTTCTCCCCCCCCCCCCCCCAAAAAAAAAAAAATTATCTCAGCTTGTGGGAAAATGTTTCTTTCCACCTTGGCAGCAGGCATGCACTGAAAACGGAGCATGCGCAGGTGCCAGTGTCGTTTAGAGTAGCGTTTTCATTTCCATCAGGGGAAAATCTTCAGCTGGCAGAGCTTGGGATTCCCACCAGTTACCACTAAGCATGTGCTACAGTTGGGTGGGCCTGAGCCATAAATGGGTTGGCCCTGGCCCACCCAAGCCCACCTGTGGCTACGCCACTGATGTGTAAGCCTGATATTTTAAAAGAATGTCACAAGTTAATTCTATCTTTTTACAAAAAAAATCAGCACGCTCTTGAGAAGTAGGTTGTGGCTTAACAATTGATACAGAATCAACAGGAGGTGCTAAAATATTTTCAACAATTTGAAATAACTTGTTTCCAAAACCAGCACCAATCATTTTAGCATAGAAAACTTTTGTGGCTTCTGCAACATGAAATTTATGCGACTTGAAAGCCGCTCTCCAATTACGTTTATTAGAAATATCTGAATGTTTCTGCCAACGTTTTGAACACAAGCAATGAGAGCTTAAAGCTAATCCTATACTGGACAGGAAGCCAATGTAATGCCTTAATCGACTGTGTAACATGGTCATACCAGTTCAGCCCAATCACTAGTTGCGCTGCTGGATGTTGTAGTATCTGCAGTGACAAATGAAGCTTGATATGCTTTTTCATTTGTCTTGAATTCCTTTATTTTGGATTTCTTCTCTTCTGCTTACAGTATCTGCAGTGCTGTACAACATGACTGAATGATGCCTAAATATGCAGTATGCTGGTACAGTAGTGAACCTAAGAATCCATTTCGGTAGGAATAAAATGCTCTGGTAAGTAGCTGAAGGTACTTTTAACTTCACCCAAGCTGTGCAGTAATGACTTGTCTTGCCTTAATACTTAATTAAAAGGGCAATCAAGACCAGTGAACAGAGAAAGGAAATCCATATATTATCTGATAAACATATACAAACAGCTGAAGGTCTGAGGCTCCGAAATTCATCTCATCCACTTGCTGTCATGGTCAGAATTAATAATTAAAGCCTGCATTGGAATCATTCAGCATAGTTTTTAATGCAGTTAATAAATCAAATGTATTACCATCTTTTCTCTTGGGATAAACAATAGGAGGCTAATACATCAAAAGGCAAAAAGAGAAGATTACTGGAGCGCATGCACCCTTGCAATAAAACAGGAACCCTGAAAAACCTTTTGGAACCCAAATATTGTGACATGATAGAGTAATGGAGGGAGATAAATAAACCAAATCGAAGCAGCACTAGGGGTAGCAGGCTGTCCCTGACCCCTTAGTTCTATAAACTTGGGCGCAGTGTGCAAAGTAGAATGTGCAAATAGAATACTATCTGTTACGTAACGTGTTAAATTAGCTCATAATTGGTGTTAATTGGTTTTAAGTGATGCTAATTTGCAGTTACACTTATAAGTATCCTTAGATATTCTACCAATTGAGAGCGCAATGTCCACAGTGCATAACTGCAAGGGGGCATGGACTTGGGAGAGGCATGGGTGGGTTAGGGGCGTGGCTAGCACGTACACGCATGGGTTCTAGAACTGTGTTTCCCAAGTCCAGTCCTGGAGTACTCCTTGCCAGTCAGGTTTTCAGGATATCCACAATGAATATGCATGAACTTGATTTGCATACACTGCCTCCATTATCTCTTTCATGCATATTCATTGTGGACATCCTGAAAACCTGACTGGCAAGGAGTACTCCAGGACTGGACTTGGGAAACACAGTTCTAGAACACTGGAAGTTATGCACCTCAATTCCAGCAGTTGCACCAGCCATTGAGCTAGCGTAAGTGCTCGCGCCTAAAGTTAGGCGCGTAACTGCGGACTTATGCTAGCATTCTATATCAACAATTATGTGCATAATTGCCAATATAGAATTTGAACTTAGCATGCATCATCCCGGCCTCTGTAGAGAATTACCCTCTAAACATATACTGCCGGATTCTATATAGCACACCTAGAGATCCGCACTGAAATCCGGGTGTATTCTATAATAATGCATGTAATTTAATTGGCTTAAGCCAATCAGCACTGTAAGCAGCACTTAACAAGCAATAATGAGCACTAATTAACAATAATTAGAATTTAAGCAAACAACTTGTTAAGTGTATTCTGTCATGAACTGTGCCTAAATTTTGATGCACGCAGTTCAAAATGGGCGTAGCTATGGGCAGGGAAATGGGAGTTCCGTGGATGCTCCCAAATTTACGTGCGTAGTTATAGAATATGGCGCAGTATGCATAAATCTACATGCAGGGATTTACACCACGTTTTTCTTGATGTAAATGGAGGTGCATAGTTTTAGGCGTTGGGATATCAACTAAGCATATTCTCTATATAGCACCTAAATCTAGGCGCAGCTTATAGAATACGCTTAGGTAGAAATGTTTATCATATAGATTTTTTTAGGCGCCTTATAGAGAATCTGATATCCACACTTTTCAGCATCACTCTACAGATAGTGCCACTTAAGCTTTTTGCAGATCACATACATAGTGCTGGTGCAGAGCCTGGATGTTTCACCTATGGACAGCCAGCAGGGGCGAACTGACCATATGGGCAACCAGGTAGAGCTCGAGGGTCCAGAGGCTCTCTCCCCCCCTGCAAACTACAGCCCCCTCCCCCACCTTAAAGGGCCCTGGTGGTCTAGTGGCCTCTTTGGGGGCAGGAAAGATTCCCACTCTTTCCTGCCCGCTGATGCTACTCTGCCCGGCGCTGTTGCACTTTCAAAATGGCTGCTGAGACTTCCCTGAGACCTGCAGGACTGCCGCAGGAAGTCTCAGCAGCCATTTTGAAATGGTGATGTCGGCGTTGGGCAGAGTAGCAGCAGTAGCGGGCAGGAAAGAGTGGGGAACTTTCCTGCTCCCAGACCACTAGACCACCAGGGTTCTTCAAGGTAGGACCGGGGAGGGCGCATTAGTTTGGGGGGTGAAGGGGAGGGGGTGGCAGTGTGCAGATGGGGGTTGTACAGGCAGTGCCTGGAGGGCCCAATGACCCTTACTGCCCGGGTGCCCAGAGCACTGTCAGTCCACCCCTGAGAGTCAGTGATTTTCAGCTGCTCTCTGTAGAGCTATATGGATAAATTTAGACTAGCAAAAGGTCTGTCCAAAATGTATCCATAGAGCTATACAGAAGTGGTTGAATATCGCTGGGTACCAGTATAGCAGCAGTGTTCACCATTGAATACATATATTTCGCATTGATTGCGGTGCTGAATATATGTAAAATATTTAAACACCATGGCTGGCATTTTAAAAAGATGCTGACCACAGTGCTTGAATATTGACCTGATAGTTACTACAAGTGCTCCTCATGACCTCTCGTCTCTTATGTCTCCATGTATGTCCTCCATTTGAATTTTCTGTTCAGCCCAGCAAGCTGCTCCTATCTCTTCCCTTCTCTCTACTGCCAGAATTCCTTCTGCGCTTTCCACCAAACATCTGGAACAGCCCACCTGAGTTGCTGCATCATGCTCCTCTCTGTCCATATTTTTATTCAAGTCCCACCTTCTTGAGGTTACTTTTCAAGTAAACCCTCTTTCCCCTGCTCATAACCCTGTTGATTTTATGTATTCTGATACATTTCTGTTTGTCTTGCAGGTGTATCTGTGTCCGACTGAACTGCATGGAGCACGGTTGTCTCCTGTAGGTATTATCTCAGAAGAAGGGCCTGCTCTTTCCAGACACTCACTGAAGGGATCACTCTTCCTCCCACCTCTCCCAGGTGGAGGGTTTACCACACAACAAAATCAATCACTCATACACAGAGCCAGATTAAGGCATAGACAAACTAGGCAGATGCATCAGGCCCCAAAATTTAGGGGGGCCCTGCCAGATGTGCTCAAGATTCAGGAGGCCAGGTTTGCCAACTATATGAATTTTTTCAGGATTCTAATATTCTGGCCATTAACTGTCTCAAAGCCAGAAGGATGGCTAAGTGTGTGGATATTTTTCAGAGTTTAGCCCCTGACAGGTCTCCAATGCTCCCCCTTTCCAGTGAAGAGACTGTGGTAGAATCCAGCCAATGGAAAGGCTCCAGTAGTCACAGGAAGGGAGGGGCTAAGCTACAGGGCATGTGCGAAGGGTCTCTGTTGTCTGCCGAGGAAGAGAACAGGCAACAAATACCAGAATTTTACATGATGGTGGGAAGACCTGGTAGGAGGTGGGGGCATTGCCTGAATGAGCACATGAGCAGCAGGACAGAGAGCTAGAAAGTGCATGTCACGTGCTTGTGGATGTTCCACTGCCCTTTCGGTGAAAGAGTGTTTTCATAAGTTCCTCATAAGTCTGTTTCTTCTTAACTTCATCGTATGCCCCCTCATTTCAAATGAAGGAAAACTCTGGAATGAGGGGGCATACTTTCATGCAAACCTATCTCAAGCATATTCATTGTGGATGTCCTGAAAACCAGATGGGATTAGGTGTGCCCTGAGGACTGGGTTGGGAATGGGGGGGGGGGGGGTGCTAAAGAGAGCGAAAAGCACTGCTGGTCTCCTCTCTGTTTCGGTGCTAGTTCAATCTGTCAAAGAAAATTTAGTTTGTGAAGCACTTTAAGCATATTTCCTTCTACACCAAGTCCTCCTATGTTCTATTTAATTCTACCCCTAATTCTCCAGTGTTCAACTTACTTCCGTCAACCTCATGATTATTACATTCACTACAAATTGTTTGTTCATTGTTACTGTGTAAGTCGCATTGAGCCTGCCATGTGTGGGAAAGCGCGGGGTACAAATGTAATAATAATAATATTAAGCATATGTCATACAAAGACTTTCACACGTATCTCAGAAGCCAGCAAAATTGTTAAGGGATATCCGCTCTTCTGTATGGATTTGGGAAGGAACGTAATTTTATGCTGCTGTTTTAGTTTTGTTACAATTCGCTTCCATCCCTCTGGTGCGAGTGGATGGATGGTTAGATTGTAGTAGGATTTTTATAGGGCTGCATTGTATATTTATATTTTGTGTGATGTGTTTTGATTCTTTGTTATGTATGTACACTGTTAGATATGTTAAAACACACATTGGGTGTAGGCTTTGCCCACTGAAAGGTCTGAGTGAACCAACATTACATTACATCTGTGTTCATGTCGCTTCTTTAAATGATGGCAGTACATAAATTAAGCATCTCCGACTTATTTATCTCCCGGGGAAGCTGAGGACATTCCAGCCATTGTCCTAAATCTTCCTTCCCTTTCCTGTTGCTACAAACCTCTTGGGTTCTTTTAGCAAAAGCATCAGGAAGCTAATTTTATACCACCAGCACTGAGCTTTTGTTTCCAGCTGTTGAGATGAAGCCAAGCATGTCAGCTGTGCTAATTACTCCTAATTAAAGTAAAGGCCATTGTATCAATTACTGAATAATTAGTTACCTTTCTACTGGTTGGGGGTTTCTGAGCTCTACAGGAAGTGGGCAGCAAAGAAAGGGGGAGATCAAAGAGCAACTTTTTCTGCCACTTCCCCCCCAGTGCTCTCTGACACTCCTGAGTTTTCCAATTTGAAAAATGAAAGTAGATACCTTCTGTGAACCTTCCCCACTGAGGACCTAAAAATAAGCAGAAATCATGAAACAGCCACATTTCCATACCTCTGTGTTCTAGCCAGGACTGGGCTATGCTGGCACCAGTGTTGCCAGATGGAAAAAAATTGTTCACGCCCAAAACCAGCCCCAAACCGCACAAAGTCAATTTACATACGAATGACATCATCAATAAACATTAATGTCGATTTGCATATGAATGACACCATTAATAAATATTAATGAGGCCATTTGCATACAAATGACATCATTAAGCCCGCCTCCACTGGCCGCAGGAAAACTGAGCCAACCCGCGGCCGATGGCCGTGGGGAAAAAACCACGGTGCGGGAAACCCGCAGCCCTGGCAACACTGGCTGGCACCTGTTCTCAGTGATAGAAGTGCAGAGCCAAAGGTGGTAACCAGGGCTGGCTTAACCATTAGCCAGATTAGGTGATTGCCTTTGCTGGCAGCTTCTGGTGTGGAGCAAATGATAGCTGTAGTTGAAACGAAACACCCAGACAAACTCAAAGAACCATCAGTATACGGTGAAATCGTCTGTAGTACCTGAAGATTGGAGGGTGGCCAATGTGACGCTGATGCTTAAAAAGGGTTCCGGGAAATTACAGACCTGTAAGCCTGACGTCTGTGCCGGGCAACATAGTGGAAACTCTTATAAAGAATAAAATGATGGAATGCATAGAAAAGCATGGTTTAATGAGACAGATTCAGCATAGGTTCAACCAAGGGAAGTCTTGCCTCACCAATTTGCTTTATTTCTTTGAACATGTGGATAAAGGTGAGCTGGGGGGGGTGGGGTGGAGAGAGAACTGCTGGGAGGAAATGCTTGTCCTCCCCCCCCCCTAATTGGACTTCTGTCTAAGCCCCTGAGTCCAACTGAGAATATGGACGTCCAGGTCTGTACATCAGATATGGATGTCCATGTCTCATGTATTTTAACAGGATCTACTGACCTACAGCCTGTTCTAAAATACATGAGAAATGGACATCCAAGTTCTGGCTACAACCAGCATGAACGTTCATTTTACAAACTGAAATATCCAAACTATAAACAGGGCAAAACCCAGGCCAAAGTATCGGCCTGCTTATCCGACATTGCTGCCTGGATGTCTAACCGCCACCTGAAACTGAACATGGCCAAGACTGAACATATTGTTTTCCCACCCAAACCCTCTTCTCCTCTCCCTTCACTCTCTATCTCAGTTGATAACACCCTCATCATCCCCGTCTCATCTGCCCGCAACCTCGGTGTCATCTTTGACTCCTCCCTCTCCTTCTCTGCGCATATCCAGCAGATAGCCAAGACCTGTCGCTTCTTCCTCTACAACATTAGCAAAATTCGCCCCTTCCTCTCTGAGCACACCACCCGAACTCTCATCCACTCTCTCATTACCTCTCGCCTTGACTACTGCAACCTACTGCGTGGGATATGCATAGAGGAATCCTGTGCAGAGGGAATATATCCTCAGAAGCTTAGCTGAAATTGGGTGGCGGAGCAGTTGAGGGGAAGAGGGGGTGGTGGTTGGGAGGCGAGGATAGGGGTGGGCAGACTTATACAGTCTGTACCAGAGCCGGTGATGGGAGGCGGGACTGGTGGCTGGGAGGCGGGAAATACTGCTGGGCAGACTTATATGGTCTGTGCCCTGAAAAGGACAGGTACAAATTCAAGGTAAGGTATACACATATGAGTTTGTCATGGGCAGACTGGATGGACCATGCAGGTCTTTATCTGCCGTCATCTACTATGTTACTATGTTACTCCTCACTGGCCTCCCACTTAGCCACCTATCCCCCCTTCAGTCCATCCAGAACTCTGCCGCACGTCTCATCTTCCGCCTTGACCGATATACTCATATCACCCCTCTCCTCAAGTCACTTCACTGGCTTCTGATCAGATACCGCATACAGTTCAAGCTTCTCCTACTAACCTACAAATGCACTCGATCTGCAGCCCCTCCTTACCTCTCTACCCTCATCTCCCCTTACGTCCCTACCCGTAACCTCTGCTCTCAAGACAAATCCCTCCTTTCAGTACCCTTCTCCACCACCGCCAACTCTAGGCTCCATCCTTTCTGCCTCGCCTTACCCCATGCTTGGAACAAACTCCCTGAGCCCATACGCCAGGCCCCCTCCCTACCCATCTTCAAATCATTGCTCAAAGCCCACCTCTTCAATGTCGCTTTCGGCACCTAATCACAACACCTCTACTCAGGAAATCTAGACTACCCCAACTTGACATTTCGTCCTTTAGATTGTAAGCTCTTCTGAGCAGGGACCGTCCTTAGTTATTAATTTGTACAGCGCTGCGTAACCCTAGTAGTGCTCTAGAAATGTTAAGTAGTAGTAGTAGCAAAACAAGGAACATGGACAAACATCCACATGGAGGAGTAGCCTAATGGTCAAAGCAGGTGGTTGGTAGCAGGAATGTACAGGTTGCAAGTTCACATCCCACTGTAGCTATTTATAACTTTTTAAAATTTATTTTTATTAAATTGTGAGCCCTCCAGGGACAGAAAAATACCTCCTGTGACTTCTGTTACTCCCTTCAGTGGAGAACTGCTCAATCAAAGCACCTCTCTGTAACCTGAATGTGCCAAGTGCCAGGTCTAAATACAGATGTCCATCTTTTTGGTCATGGACGCCCCTTCCCCTTCCGCGATTGGAGTTGGATGTTCATATTTTGGCCCCTCCCTAGTCCCACCCAAAACATACCCTCTTGCCATATGGACATCAAATTATCCCAACTGACTCTGTACCACGCATCTTGTTCCCATCATATATCTGCTCTTGGTCCCTCAGCTATACGGTAAGCCGTATTGTAGAAAATCTTTAGCATCATATCTCTGTTAGTTGAATGCTCTAATTCATGCTTATTAGGTGTATCATTAGTATTATTCTAACATTGTATTATATCTCTGGTATTTGAATTCCAGTGCTCATAAATGTATATTTCACAGTAGTTCTATTATTAGGTTTCAATTTACTGTTTTCAAGTTTACCTCATTTATTGTATTTATGTTTATTCTTGGTTATTTTACTATTGTTATGCTGTTAACAAAATTGTAAGTTTTATGTTAAACTGTAGCTGCTGTACACTGCCTTGGGCGAATCTCTTCATAAAGCTGGTTTATAGACGTCCATATTCTGACTTTATAAAATTGACATTCGGACGTTCCTGCAATATGGATGTCTAAATGAATAGAGCTTCTAAAATAAGTACCATACTGTATTCTGCAACATATAAATTTAAGTTCATATATAAATGCAAAGGACACAGGTAAATATGAAAATGAATCTTATTATGTGACTGCATTCAAATCATCAAGCGCCATTGCTGCTTTCATGTGGGAGTTTAGAAAAACACTGAAAAGTCTGACTCCTGGTCCAATCCATTCAGTATAACTGTGCTGCTTCTGAAAAAAAATGTTCTTCCTGTAGAAAAAGTCTCTCTATATCTCCACCTCTCTAGGAGATAGTTGATTTGCCAACACTGTTCAAAACACAATCTTCTACTAGTGATTTTTCTATTGATCGCACTTCTATGTTCAATGATTCTTACATTCAATTGTCTCCTCGTTTTACCCACATAAAGAAGTTTGCAAAGGCAGATTGCAATGTAAATGACTCTCTCAAACTTGCAATTCAGAATTGTTTCCTGTCACTGGGTGTTGGAAAAATGTTGTCTTCAAATTGACATGACATGTGGAATAATGACCATAGGGGTAGCATCTTACTGATTAATTTATTTTTTTTATTGGTGCAGTTTTTGGGCAGAGCTGATGGAGCTAGCAAATCTTTCAAATTTATATATATATTTGAGCCTGACCCTGTTGGGAAACTGTGGGGTACAAATGAGATAATAAATATATATATATATATATATATATATATATATATATATATATATATATATATATATTTTTTTTTTTTTTTTTTTTTTTTTTAATTATCTCATTTGTACCCCACAGTTTCCAAACAGTGTCAGGCTCAAAGCTACCATCAGTTCTGTACTTGAAAAATGTGGAATACCTTGGATAATATGCCAATGTTTGCAAAGTATCTGTATGATGTCACATTAAAAATGGTCATAAGATAGACCTTTTGATTTCAATTGAGGTTCAGGATTCAACACAGCTTTCCTATCTATCATACGTCTTGTTGAGTGCTTCCCTTATATGGGCAGCCATTTTGAAAGCAGAGCCAGCATGGGCAGGAGCGAGTGAGGATCGTTCCTGCCCTGACCTCACCGCTGGACCACCAGGACTTCTAAGAAGGACTTCTAAGACAGAACTGGGGGAGGGAAGAGAGGGTCCTACCTTGAATGGGTGGGGAGGCAGTTGGAGGGAGGATCTGGGAGCAGGGAGGCAGCAGCTGTTCCGATGGGTGGGCAGGGGGGGCAGCTCAGGGATGCCCTGAGGTTTGGGAGGGAGGGAAGGAATGGATGGTGCCTGGATTATTGACAGTCAGTTAATCTGAAATGTCAGATAATCGAAGGTCAGTTAACTGGGATTGTACTGTATTAGTTTGTCATAACATCAAATAGTGTTTTAGAACATTTTGCAGGTTCTGATGTGTGTTGAGGTGGTTGTCTTTATTTATGTATTTTATTTTATTTTACCCATTTATTTATTTATTTGTTGCATTTGTATCCCACATTTTCCCACCTATTTATAATGTACTCTAAGCAATTCTAGGCATACAAAATAACATACACAGTCAGGCGGAGGACAACAGACTTGTGTCTGATCAGGTTTAAATTATGAGACATTGCCTCTTGAGGGATCTTTAAATTCAGTTGAATTACTTCCATAGATGTGCATGTGATTTAGTGTTGGCAAGTGCTTGAAATAATTACGTTTAAATTATCTACAGTGTCATCCATGATGCAGTAATCCATTACTTGTCAATATGAATTCAAAACATCCTTTCTTCAGGCCTCAGTTCCTCCACCACTGTGCCAAATTTTATACTTTGAATGCACCATCAGAAATCTCTCACTTGTTGGCCTTCAGGCTCACTCTTTACGGATGGGCCGTCTTTGGCATTTCTGGAGGGATCCAGGTAAGGGAGATGGGAGAGGACACCCCCCCCCCCCCCGGTGATTTAAAGAGGGGATCATTCCTCTCCTTTTGCCTATGGGTGCCCATAACTTAATCCAGCCCTTCATGTACACCCAACTAAAAAGTGAGCATTGAAGTATTGAAGATCATTAACAGTAGGGTTTAATAACTGCTGCCTACCAGAGCAAAGAGTGCATGCTTCTTGCTTGTAATGCCTTTTTGGAAAGAGCACTAGGAGCAGCAAGTTTGAAATAGGCAGATGTGAGTGAGGGGATGCAGAGCCAATGGCGTAGCTATGGGTGGGCCCAGGCCCACCCACTTTGAGCTCAGGCCCACCAGTAGCAGCACACCTATGATATGGCTGGCAGAGATTCCCAAGCTTACTGACGGTGAAAATCTGCTCTTTAAAAGGTATTCGGGAGAGGGGGGATATTTGAGAGACCATATGGCATGCAGGTGAGAGAAGGAGAGACCAAATCACCTGTGGGATGGGGTGGGGGTTCTTCTGCCCACCCATCTTGGGCCCAGGCCCATCCAAAATTGGGTGTCTGGCTACGCCCCTGTGGGGAGCTGCTAACTTACCTAGTTCCAGGTGGGAGACATTTTGGCCAGTGCTGGTTTTTAACTTACACCCCAAATATGTGTGGTATTTGTAGTCCTGAATCTACTACTATAAATCATTTCTATAGCGCTACCAGTCGTACGGAATCTACCTATTGAAATCAATGCTGCAGGTCCCATAATGCATCAGGATGAAGTTAGCAAAAATCCAGGAACGGCCAAAAATCTCCCCGGGTAACTTTGGAGATGAAGGAAGGTGTGTGTGAAAAGCCTTTTTTTTTTTTTCTTAAATTTCTACCTCATATTTCTCTTAAACTCTGGTGTACTTTGATACCCTCTCCCCATAGCAACCAAGTTACCCAGTTTCAGGAGGGAGATTTTAGGTCGGATTTCTGCCAACCTTATCCTGATGCATTTATGGGACCTACAGCGCTGATTTTAATGGATAGAATCAGGGACTACAAATATTTATTCTATTGGCTCTAATATCCCACATTATCCAAAAATTTCAGTTCAATGTGGCTTACAGACGCTACAAAAGTTGAATTACAATGAGTGAGATCTGAAGATTACAAAGCGAGAGAACAATTTTACAACTAGTTCAGTGTTATGATGGTCAGTGGAAATACGGAAATTAATTAGTATCTTGAGATAAAAGCTTTATGATCAGGAATGAATTGGGAATAAAAGTTCAAAATGAGGATTGTCCAAAAAGTCTCCCCCCCCCCCCCACCACCCCGCAACTAGGTAACATGGCAGCCCTCTTTCCTACTTTATTATCACTCAAGGCCCTGTTTACTAAGCTAGGCTAGTGCTTTTAGCGCATTTAGCACATGCTAAAAACGCTAACGCTTAGTAAACAGGGCCCTCAGTGTTGTATCATGGGAGTCACGTTTGCTCTGTCAGCTACTATAGGGCCTCTTTTAAAAAGCCGCACTACTGATTCCCGGTGCGGCAAATGAGAGTTGGCCCATTCAGTTCCTATGGGCTTCTTCTCATTTGCTGGGGGGGGGGGGGTCGGTATTGCGGCTTTGTGAAAGAAGCTCATAGTGCTTCATTATAAGGGTCATTATCCTCATAGAGGGGCATAATCGAACAGAGCCCGGCGCCGTAAGTGGGCGGAGCCAACCGTATTTTCGAAAAAGATGGCCGGCCATCTTTTTCTTCGCTAATACGGTTGGACCCGGCCAAATGTCAGAGTCCGCCGGGTTTGAGATGGCCGGCATCGGTTTTCGGCCATAATGGAAAATAATGCCGGCGATCTCAAACCCGGCCAAATCCAAGGCATTTGGTTATGGGAGGAGACAGCATTTGTAGTGCACTGGTCCCCCTGACATGCCAGGACACCAACTGGGCACCGTAGGGGGCACTTCTAAAAATTAAAAAAAAAACATTAAAATAGCTCTCAGGTGCATAGCTCCCTTACCTTGGGTGCTGAGCCCCCCCAAATCCCCCCCCAAAACCCACTCCCCACAACTATACACCATTACCATAGCCCTAAGGGTTGAAGGGGGGGGGCACCTACATGTGGATACAGTGGGTTTTGGGTAGGTTTTGGAGGGCTCCCATTTACCACCACAAGTGTAACAGATAGAGGGGGTTGGGCCTGGGTCCACCTGTCTGAAGTGCACTGCATCCACTAAAAACTGCTCCAGGGACTTGCATACTGCTATCAGGGAGCTGGGTATGACATTTGAGGCTGGCATAGAGGCTGGCAAAAAAGGTTTCTTTGGGTGGGAGGGGGTTGGTGACCACTGGGGGAGTAAGGGGAGGTGATCCCCAATTTCCTCCGGTGGTCATTTGGTCAGTTGGAGCTCCTTTTTGAAGCTTGGTCGTGAAAAAAAAGGGACCAAGTAAAGCCGGCGAAATGCTCGTCACGCCTGGCTTTTTTTTCCATTATCGGACGAAGCCGGGCATCTCGTGAGCACGCCCCCATCCCGCCCCCATCCTGCCCCTGTCCTGCCTTCACTACCCTACCGACACGCCCCCTTGATGTTTCGCCAGCTCCGCGACGGAAAGCAGTTGAACCCGGCCAAAATTGGCTTTCGATTATACCGATTTGGCCGGGTTCAGGAGATCGCCAGCCATCTCCCGATTTGTGTCGGAAGATGGCTGGCGATCACTTTCAAAAATGAGCTGGATAGTCAGCTACTTCAATGATGTACAAAAATCTGACTATTATATTTCTGATGTTTTTTTCCTTGAATATAAAATCACATTGAACCTGAGTTTTGTTTGGGATAATGTGGGATAGAAACGTCATAATCATAATAATAATAACTAACTCTGGACTCTTTACTAAAGTGCACTAGTGTTTTTAGAGCATGCTAACCATGTGGACACCCATAGGAATATTATGGGCATCTACATGGTTAGCGCCAGTGTGTATTTTCTAGCAAAAAAAGGTGCCGGTACTCAAATGCTAGGCCACCCTTCAAGAGTGGGTTGATCACTGAGGGATTCACCCCATAATAGCCAGGCCCCCTGCAACCAGTCACAGAATCTATGACGAGACAGAATTGGTGTGGACCCTGAGGTCTATCATTAAAACTTTGGTTCCATGGGTCAATTTAAGCAGACAATGGAAAAGGTGCCGGTACTCAGTACCCCCAAGTACCCCCCCAAACAAGCCCTGGTTAGCGCTCACTAATGCTTATGATGCACCAATACGCTAGCACGCCTCTAGCATAGTTTAGTAAAGTGGCCTTCTGTGTCCTAAACCCCGTAGAACCAAGCATGCATGGGTTTTGATTTGGAAAAAAAATGCTCCCCTCGCTGAGCTGCTTCTCCTGCTGTGTCTGCAGAGCTTAAAAACATGGTTCTATTTATGTTTTTATTATTTATAACCTGCCTTTATCCAAGGTGGGTAACAAATCAACATACACAATTACAATGCATTCAACAAACAACTGAAAAACCCCCCACAAATATACTGCAAAAGTAAGGTCAAAAGGCACAAGCAAATCATGGCAGTTCATAGGTTTGGCTGTGACTTCAGTACTAAAGGCAGCTTATTCCAGTCAACAGGGCCAGCTACAGAAAACATCAGAATTCACATTATAGGTTTCTTTTCTAGTGTATGTAAACATTTGTAATTTGTTTCCAAATCAAAGTTTACCAAAGCAGTTTTAGATGTAAAATGTTTACATTTTAAAAAGTTTGTTATTTGTCAGCGTATAAGGGCAGCCTGACAAGATGAGGCTAATTCAGTGTTTTTCTAACATCTCACGCTACTAGGTTCTCCCTGGAGCCTTGTAATGAGGAGCGGAGAGAGGGTGTCATGATCTAGGATTATTTCACTGCCTCAGTCTGAGCTTATAAAAAATAGACAGGTCAATATTCAGCTGGTAGTGGTGGTGTGTGTGGTTTTTTTTAATGCTGACCACCACTGCTAAATTTATTTAATACATTTATAACCCAACTATCCAACCATCTAGGTGAGGTACAATAAAACACTCATAAAATGCACAAACAATACAAAAAAAAAACCACACAAGCAGCAAGAACCCAGAAAACCTCAGAACGCACCCATCAGCCAAACGCCTTACAAAACAACCAGGTTTTCAACTGCTTCTTGTGCTAAGATATAGTAAATGACGGCAGATAAAGACCTGTATGGTCCATCCAGTCTGCCCAACAAGATAAACTGATGTTACATAGTATGTGATACTTTATATGTATACCCAAGTTTGATTTGTCCTTTCCTTTCTCAGGGCACAGACCATAGAAGTATGCCCAGTACTGTTCTTGTTCTAAGTTCTGAAGCTAACGTCGAAGCCCCTTAAATTTACACTCCAGCCCATCCCTATCTATTCAGTCACGATCAGGGCATAGACCGTAGAAATCTACCCAGCACCTGTTTCGCTTCCCAATTACTGGCGTCACCACCTAATCTCCACTAAGATTCCATGGATCCATTCCTTCTAAACAGGATTTCTTTGTGTTTATCCCACACACGTTTGAATTCCATTACTGTTTTCATCTCCACCACCTCCCGCGGGAGGGCATTCTACATATCCACCACCTTCTCTGTGAAAAAATACTTCCTTACATTACTCCTGAGTCTGCCCCCCCTCTTCAACCTCAATTCATGTCCTCTAGTTCTACCACCGTCCCGTCTCCGAGAAAGGTTCATTTGCGGAGCGCATAGCCAAAAGAAAAGAATTCCACAAACAGGGGACAGCAACAACAAAAACCCGGCTATGAATTTCTTTCAAATGCACCTGATGAAATGAAAGTGCGAGCAATATCCGGGCACTGGCACTCAATAACTGGGGTCATCAGGCAGATGAAATTTAATGTAGACAAATGCAAGGTATTGCACATTGGAAATAATCCGGATCATAGTTACCTGATGCTAGGATCCACCTTGGGGGTCAGCACTCAAGAAAAAGATCTAGGTGTCGTTGTAGATAATACGCTAAAACCTTCTGCTCGGTGTGTGGCGGTGGACAAAAATGCAAACAGGATGCTAGGAATTATTAGGAAAGGGATGGTGAATAAGACTAAAAATTCTATAATGCCTCTGTATCGCTCCATGGTGTGTATTGAGTATTGCGTTCAGTTCTGGCCGCCGTATTTCAAAAAAGATATAGCAGAATTAGAAAAGGTTCAAAGAAGAGTGACCACAGTGATGAAGGGAATGGAACTCTTCTTGTATGAGGAAAGGCTAAAGAGATTAGGGCTCTTCAGCTTGGAAAAGAGACAGATGAGGGGAGATATGACTGAGGTCCACAAAATCCTGAGTGGAGTGAATCAATTTTTTACTCGTTCCAAAAGTACAAAGACTAGGAGACACTCATGGAAGTTACAAGGAAATACTTTAAAAACAAACGGGAGGAAATATTTTTTCAGTCAATGAATAGTTAAGGAACTCTTTGCCGGAGGATGTGTAACAGTGGTTAGCGTATCTGGGTTTAAAAAAAGGTTTGGACAAGTTCCTGGAGGAAAAGTCCATTTTATATTGAGACAGACATGGGGGAAGCCACTGCTTGCCTTGGGATTGGCTGCATTGAATGTTGCTACTAATTGGGTTTCTGCCAGGTACTTGTGACCTGACTTGGAAACAGGATACTGGGCTAGATGGACTGACCCAGTATGTTCTTATGTTCTTAAATGAGTACGGATGATATTCAGTGCTGTACCTGCATAGTTAATCGGGCAAATTTAGGACAGTTATTTAAGGAGTCCTACTTGCCCAGTTGGCTATGCAGTACCAGCACTGAATATTTCCAGTGCCCATGTAATTTACAGATCTGCCCCAACTCCACCCCCAGATGCCCCAGCACTGCCTGGATTCTGCCGGGGTGCACAGTTAAGTACTGCTGAGTATCGGTGGACGTCCAGCTGACACTGATTTAACCAGGCAAAAGCCTCTCCTACCTACTTATATCATTTTGAATATTGGAGGCTATTTTCTTTTTCCTGAAAAAAAGTCTCCTCTTTGCCTTAAGGAGTGAACTCTAAAATTACATAGAAACAGAAAAATGAAGGCAAATAACAACCATATCGTCTATCCAGTCTGTCCATGCATGCCCTCTAATCTCCTTTAGACATCCTATGGACTTGTCTCAAACTTTCTTGAATTCAGATACAGTTTTCGTCTCCACCACTTCCAGCGGGAGGCTATTCCACACATTCACCATCCTTTCCATAAAGGAGTATTCCTTAGGTTACTCCTGGGTTTTCAGCCCAAATGCATGACCCTGCATTTTGTAGCATTAAATCTTAGATGCCAAATTCTGGACCATTCTTCAAGCTTCGCAAGGTACCTTCTCATGTTGTCTACACCATCAGGGGTGTCTACCTTTTTGCAGGTTTTGGTATCATCCGCAAAGAGGCTAACTTACCAGACAACCCTTCCGCAATATCGCTATCAATTATTTTGTGAACATTTTATTCAAATTAAAGAGAGTAGAACATCCAACACGGCAATTTGTTGCCCAAATGGCTGCATGAGGGGTAACAAAAGAAGCAGGTGAAATATTGCTAAGATTGGTAAATAAAATAAAGTAATCCTCTAGACCAATACTGACAGGAAGCACTCTTCAGAAAACAAATCTATTTCACCAGCAGAGATCCCAACTAGCTAGAATGTTTCCTGGTACTGGTCTGGAGGATTTCTTTATTTTATTAACTGATCTTAGTAATATTTCACCTACTTCTTTTGTTACCCCTGATGCAGTCTTCTGGGGTTAAACATGGCCATGTTGGGGCACCCCGTTATAATAGACCGTACCAAAAAAAAACCCGACAAAACAGACTACAAACAAAACAGACCATGACAAAAATAAACATCCCCAAAAAACCTTCACAACAAAAGGAACCCAAGACAAAATAGACTCTTAATCAAGCTGGATTATGTTTTCAAGCAGATTTATGATTCTCACTAGATACCAAGTGTGGATAGCGAAGTCAAGCCGTAGGCAGGTGCCAGGACTTTCAAGTGACAAGCCGTGGACTTTCTCAGTAATTTACCCTTGAAATTCATACCATTGAAAAATAAATCTATTTCAACAAGCCTTTTTGTCAGGAGTCTATTTTGTCTGGGACTTTTATGTCGGGACCTTTTTTGGTTTGGAACTTTTTTGTCTGGTTTCTTTTGACCAGTTCCTTTTGACCGGGTACCCCATGTTGGTTGTTTAATCCTCTTGAAATGCAACAGTTGACAGCGATTTTACCATCATTGGTTTCTGAGACCACTCCACTTGTCTTCTGTTTCTTTGTTGCCTCTCCATGTTTTTTTTCATTTTCCTCTTTGCTTTTCTCCTTCAAGCCTGAACCCTGAACCCTAACCAGTCGATCATTATGGCTAGTAAAGCCTGTCATTATAATGTTGTATCATGGGAGTCATGTTTGGTCTGCCAGCTACTATGGTGCTTCATTATAAGGGTCATTATCCTCATAGTCAGCCACTTCAATGATGTACAAAAATTCCCACAGGAAAAAAATTCCAGGACAAGTGGTCATGATATGACTACTACTACTACTACTATTTAGTATTTCTATAGCGCTACAAGGCGTACGCAGCGCTGCACAAACATAGAAGAAAGACAGTCCCTGCTCAAAGAGCTATGTAATAAAAGTGAGCCAAGTATAGGACAATCAAGCCATTGTGACATCACTGATGAGGTTGGCTCTTATTGGTGGCCTGAGGCATTATGACATCACAATATTAGCTCTGTTTACAAGAGACTACTACTACTACTATTTAGCATTTCTATAGCGCTACAAGGTGTACGCAGCGCTGCACAAACATAGAAGAAAGACAGTCCCTGCTCAAAGAGCTTACAATCTAATAGACAAAAAATAAAGTAAGCAAATCAAATCAATTAATGTGTACAGGAAGGAGAAGAGGAGGTCACAAGTGGTTACAAGTGGTTACAAGTCAAAAGCAATGTTAAAGAGGTGGGCTTTCAGTCTAGATTTAAAGGTGGCCAAGGATGGGGCAAGACGTAGGGGCTCAGGAAGTTTATTCCAGGCGTAGGGTGCAGCGAGACAGAAGGCGCGAAGTCTGGAGTTGGCAGTAGTGGAGAAGGGAACAGATAAGAAGGATTTATCCATGGAGCGGAGTGCACGGGAAGGGGTGTAGGGAAGGACAAGTGTGGAGAGATACTGGGGAGCAGCAGAGTGAGTACATTTATAGGTTAGTAGAAGAAGTTTGAACAGGATGCGAAAACGGATAGGGAGCCAGTGAAGCGACTTGAGGAGAGGGGTAGTATGAGTAAAGCGACCCTGGCAAAAGATGAGACGGGCAGCAGAGTTTTGAACCGATTGGAGAGGGGAGAGGTGACTAAGTGGGAGGCCAGCAAGAAGCAGATTGCAGTAGTCTAGACGAGAGGTGACAAGGGTGTGGATGAGGGTTTTGGTAGAGTGCTCGGAAAGAAAGGGGCGGATTTTACGGATTTTGAAAAGAAAGAAACGACAGGTCTTGGCAATCTGCTGGATATGAGCAGAGAAGGAGAGAGAAGAGTCAAAGATGACCCCAAGGTTTCGAGCTGAGGAGATAGGGAGAATGAGAGAGCCATCAACAGAAATAGAAAACGGGGGGAGCGGGGAGGTGGGTTTGGGGGGGAAAATGAGAAGCTCGGTTTTGGTCTTATTTAATTTCAGGTGGCGTTGAAGTTGGAAGGAGGCTCTGAGAAAACACATCTTTACTGGGAGGGTGACAGATGCCTGGAATAGCCAACAACAGATGGGAAAAGACCAAAATAAGAAAGATTGGGACAGACAGAAGGCAGTGGTTAGAACAACAGGAACAAGGAAAGGTAAGTTAAAAAAAAAAAAAGGAGTGGCCCAGGTTTAGGTAAAGGCAATGTGGAGGGGAATAATCGAATGTCGCCGGATCTATTTTGGCGGTGGCGCAACAGCTGGCTGGAACCGTATTTTCAAAAAAGATGGCCGGCCATCTTTTTTTTCGATAATACGGTGTGGGCCGGCCAAATGCCTTGGATTTCGCCAGGTTTGAGATCGCCACTTTTGTTTTTCTGCGATAATAGAAAAAACTGCCGGCGATCTTTAACCCGGCGAAATCCAAGGCATTTGGCCGTGGGAGGAGCCAGCATTTGTAGTGCAATGGTCCCCCTCACATGCCAGGACACCAACCGGGCACCCTAGGGGGCACTTCAAACATCTTTTATAAACAACCAAATTAGCTTCCAGGTGCAGAGCACCCTTCCCTTGTGTGCTGAGTCCCCAAAACCCACTGCCCACAAGTGTGCACCATTACCCTAGCCCTAAGGGCTGAAGGGGGGCACCTACATGTGGGCACAGTGGGGTTTGGGAGGGCTCAACATTACCCACCACAAGTGGAACAGGTAGGGGGGGATGGGCCTGGCTCTGCCTTTCTCAGTCCACTGCAACCAACAACAACTGTTCCAGGGACCTGCATACTGCTGTCAGGGTGCTGGGTATGACATTTGAGGCTGGCATACAGACTGGCAAAAAAGGTTTGTATTTTAATAATTTTAGTGTGGGAGGGGGTTGGCGACCACTGGGGGAGTAAGGGGAGGTCATCTGGTCAGTTGGGGCACCTTTTTGAGGCTTGGTCGTGAAAATAAAAGGACCAAGTAAACCCGGCGAAATACTGCTTATCGCTGGGTTTTATTTTTCCATTATCCGCGAAAGCCGGCCATCTGGTAGCCACGCCCAAGCCTGCCCATGTCCCGCCTTCGCTTCACCGCCAACACGCCCCTTTGAACTTTCGCCGGCGAGGCGAAGGGAAAGCGGCGAAGCTATCACAAATGTAGCTTTCGATTATACGCTTTTTGCCGCTTTTGCGAAATCGCAGGCCATATCCCGATTTGTGTCGGGAAATAGCCGGCGATTACTTTCGATTATAAGCTGGATAGACAACCTCCTCCAGCACTGAATTTTGATAGGCACCAGAATGCCATCATGCTGTCATCTAGGCTGATACCGCTGTTATCACCTTCAGAAACAACAGCTCTAACCTTGCAGACAGTGGGCAGTCTTGAGCCAGTGGAGGGCCCAGAACTTCCCAGCTCTGAGATCCCATGTTGAGCCATCTGCAAGCTGTTACAGCCGCTGAACATGAGAGCATGACAGGCCCAGAGGTGAGAGGGGAAGGGAAGATTTGATACACTGACTCACTGATGATTTTCACCCCCACAATCTTAATGATTTCAGGAGAGAAATCATCGCCCTACTCACACTGGCAGCCTGTGATAATTTTCATGGGGGTCATCTCTTCATAACTCCTCGCTGGTACCAAGGGGCACCCAATTTTTAAATCTAGCCCTGAAAATGGGGGAACTGGATGGCTGTATTTGTACACTTACCTACCCAGAACAGCAGAGGATCAAAGAGAAGAGGAGAGGCTGAAGACTTTGGTGAGAAGTGGTATGTTTCAGACAGGCAGTCAGTCTTGTATGGCTCACAAATGGGAGATACGCTTAATTAGAGCAATGTAGACAGGAATAATGGAGCAGGCTGGGAGCTGGATAAAAGTGTGATACCATGGTAGCATGCATTAACACACATTAACGCGACCTTTAAGATACGGCTCAAGACCTTCCTTTTCGGTAGAGCATATGCCGTGAGCCCTCCTGGTGTTACATCCTTCTGAACCACGGCTGCCATAGAGATAAATTGTCACCTTCCCCTCTCTCCCTCTCCCTCCTGTTGTTCCTCTTTCCCTCCTCTGACACTAATTACTGTATTTTGTATTAATGTTGCTTAATAGACTATTGTACGCCACATTGAGCCTGCCCGTGGGTGGGAATAATGTGGAATATAAATGCCATAAATAAATAAATAAATTCAATGCAATAGGACTTGTTAACTAATAATGTCCATTAATAGTGTTAGCACACTTTAGTAAATCTAGCCCTGGATGGGTTAGTGCGCAAACGTGCATGCTCCTATTCCGTGGCTAGTCACTTTAATGCTATATCAAGGGCATCACTTCTCATTCATTCATTTCTTTTACATTCTGCCTCTTGTTATATTATTATGCAGAATACAGTTATATAGAAAATATTGAAAAAACATTAAAATATATATATGTATATATCATGTTACCTTTGCCTTAGATCCCGACCATGTTTGGGTTCTACATTTCTGCTATAAAGATATACCTCCTCCCCACCTTATACTCAGCTCTATTTAACTGGTTAGGAATGGCTCCTGGTTGGTTAAATAGTGCTTAACTGGCTATCTGCGAATATTCAGTGGGAGATTGCTGGTTATGTCCTGCTGAATGTTCACAGTCAGCGCTTAGTGGATCACCGGTTATATTGCGTGATATAACTGGCTGTCCGCTAATATTCAGCGCACTGCCAGCTAAGTTTGGCGCCGCCATCTTGATACACTCAAACCAAAGCAAAGTATTGGTCCACGCCAAGCCACGAATAGGTGGTCCTTATTTCTAATAAGCGTTTTATATTGTTTTGGATGACTCAATATGGCAGCAAGCATTGCCTACTGGCTTCAGGCCAGATAATGGGCCAAGCACACTCCCACCCTCTCCTGTCAATGAAACCTCCTTGGTTTGGACATTTTAGTTTGTGAAATGGATGTTCATGCTGGATGTTTCCAGCACATGCGTATCCATCTCACATTTTTTTTACAATGGGCTGTATCCTGTTCTAATATATATGTGAGATGGACATCCATTTGTGACATCCAATTCTCTTTCTAAAATGCCTCTCTCTTTTTCTACATCTATCCACATTTAGACCCTGGACTAATGCAAAAGCGCAGGTGCCCAATTAT
The DNA here is from genome assembly GCF_901765095.1 of Microcaecilia unicolor. Taxonomy (NCBI): domain Eukaryota; kingdom Metazoa; phylum Chordata; class Amphibia; order Gymnophiona; family Siphonopidae; genus Microcaecilia; species Microcaecilia unicolor. The sequence continues at coordinate 71,363,252 of NC_044043.1, read as the reverse complement.
ACAACTGCCCTTCACAGCTTGAGTAATATTCTCTTAATGAAATAAGCTGCTCACTGACTGGGCTTCTCAAGAGTATTACAAGGCTCTGTCACTCGCTAAAGCAGAGTGTGCAGCATCACCGTACAGCAGTTTTTTAAATTATATACCACCTAATTTCCTTTCCTTTGCTCGGTTCAGATTTCAAGTGGCAGCCAATGAGCACAGATTGTGTTTTTACAGACGGAGCTGATGCTCATAATTGAAACCGTAAATTCTCTTTTTATCAGAAAGAAACACAAGCTCCTGGCAAGCTTGACTTTCTGCAGGGTTTTTTTTTTTCTTTCACCTTGCAGCACATCATCAAGCCGAGTTTTCGTCGGTGGACCAGACTCTGCAATATTAATTGAGTGGTCAGGAAAAGCTGCAGTGATTGTAATACTGCAGACCCAGTTTATAACTGTCTCCAAAGCCCTACATGAAATGAAAGCAGGTTGCACAGGCTACTGGATTTTATTTTGTTTACACTTATAAGTCAACTGTTCCAAACTATACTCCAGGCAATGTATAGGGCAGGTTTTTTCAACCAGTGTGCCGCAGCTGCTCCCTAGGTATGCCTAGCTTAGGGGCAAGAAAACTGGTGGTGTGCCTTGTCAGTGTGCCATGAGATGAAAAAGGTTGAAAATCACTGGTATAGGGTGAAAACAAAGCATAAAATAACAAATTAAACAAACAAACAAAAAAAAACCCAATAACATTGTAACATAGTGACATTGTAACATAATAATATAGTAGACGATGGCAAATAATGACCAAATAGCCTATCCAGTCTGCCCAATAAAGTAGACAAGGTTGTAACTGCAACTCCAGGTGTCCGGCATCTACTACTACTATTACTACTTAACATTTCTAGAGCGCTACTTGCTACTTTCTTTTCCCTAACTCCAGGTCTCCAGTATCTTCCATTCCATATTCCTCTTGTCCAACATCTCTCTTTCTCTCTTCTGACCTTCCCCCACCCAGGTGTCCAGGATCTCTGTCCTTCCCTACTCCTTCCAAGGTATCCAGTATCCCCCTACTTCCCTTCCCCCTGCCATTGCTTCTGCAACCCTACATTTGTCCTCCACTTGAGCCAGTTCAGCCAAACCTGCAGCAAGAAAGTAAAAGCAATGTGTTGGGGGGGGGGGGGGCCTTCGAGCACTGCGTGTGGGTCCTAGCCCCCTCTGACACAAGCTTCCTGTCAGAGGGAGCAGGAGGTGTCAGGCCTTGAGCATGCTCACAGGTGCTGAAAGGCTTCAACCACATAAGCACTGTTCTTGTCAGCTGTGCTGATGCAACACTGCTGCCCCTCAAAGCCTGATGCCCTAGGTCAGGGGTAGGCAACTCCGGTCCTCGAGAGCCGCAGGCAGGTCAGGTTTTCAGGTTATGCACAATGAATATGCAGGAGATAGATTTGCAAGCACTGCCTCCATGGTATGGAAATCTATCTCCTGCATATTCATTGTGGATATCCTGAAAACCTGGCCTGCCTGCAGCTCTCGTGGACCGGAGTTGCCTACCCCTGCCCTAGGTGGGCGTTTAGTCTTCCTGGTGGCAGAGCTGGCCCTGTTCTCGGTGAATATGAATGATGGGATCAATATGAAAATATAGGGTCTCCAAGGTATGCAAATTTATTGCATGCATAATCACTGTGGCTATCCTGATAACCAGAATGTCCAAAGGGCCCTAAGAATGGGTTTGGGATGCCTTGGTTTATGGTATATGCATTAATTACCAATTGGATTGCACAAGACTGGATAAGTTACAGAGATAAAGTGTGCTGAAGCAGAGCTACATGAGTTTTGTAACAATTTATTATGCTTTGATGGTCATGGGTTGAGTGGAGGCAAAGCAATGAGTGAGGAGAAAAGTCCAATGAAAACGATGTTTAAAAGTCTATTCTGTTTATTAAAATTCAACACACATGCAGTTTAACTGGAGGCATTTTTTGTACTCTATGCTTTGGTGATTTAAAGGTTGGTGTTTAAATGAGGTAAGGTAGCTTTAGTGATAAAGACATTTAGAATGTATTAACTAGTCTCTCTACCCTTTCTGCCATAGTTTATAAAACTTGAACTTTCTGCCACAGCCTCCGTTATTAACAGATAGCCTAGGTTAGCCTTCATTCCCACCCACCCTCCCCAACTCCCACCCACTGCTATCTCCTAGTTGGCGAGAGGTTATATGTGTGTGCTTAATGCAAAGAGCTCCTAGCTCTCAGAGAATGTCTGTTCTATTGAGGCTAGAGTAGCATACTTGGAGCTGAGGGAGACAGAGAGGTACATAGAGGATGCCTACAGGGACGTCGTAGAGAAGTCCCACTTCCAGTCTGGTAGCCCTTGTGCTGCCTTGGAGGAGGGAGGTCTCCTAGAAGGAGAGCATCACCCTAGTGAAGTAGAAAATAATCACGTAGCCAGGACCTGCCCATCAGTGGATGCAATATATTCTCGCACTAAGGATGTGTCTCCAGGAGCTTCTGCCCAGGAGGGAAGGGTTAGGACAGCTGTTGTAGTTGGTGATTCGATCAATAGGCATGTAGATAGCTAGGTGACTGGTGGGCATGAGGATTACCTGGTCACTTGCCTGCCTGGTGTGAAGGTGGCAGTCCTCACGCATCACCTAGGTAAGATGATTTTAGATAGTGCTGGAGTGGAGCCTACTGTCTTGGTACATATAGGTACCAGTGACATAGTAAAATATGGGAGGGAGGTTCTGGAAGCCAAATGTGGGCTCTTAGGTAGAAAGCTTCAGCCTCCAGGGTGGCTTTTCAGAATGCTCCCTGTTCTACACACAGGACCCAAGAGGCAGGCAGAGCTCCGTAACATTAAAGCATTATCCAACAGGATTAGAATATATAGTTCATAGGTAGGAAAAGTAATATTTAGTTAGGCTTCATTATAGGTCCATCCCATCCCAGACCAGTGGACCCGCTTGAGGCTAAACGAAGTCATGCCGAGAGTGGCCGCACTGGCTCTCCCCCTTGCCTGAGATGTCTTTTTTCTCCAGGCACTCCCTTTCTACTCAAGGAAACTGGCTCTTATCGCCCCTGCTCCTTAGCAGAGGTTAAACTTGACCCGGCATTGCAGAGATCCACCTCCTCAGATCTGGGATTCTCATTTTACCCTACACCCTCAGGCTGGGCTTTCTCCATCTCCACCCACATTAGGCAGGTCTGCTAGTTCCCCATAGTGACCCCAAGGAGTTTCTCCCATCCCCTGCTTTGCATCATAGAAATCTCCCTGGGGGTTACACATTCAAGTGATGACAGAAGAGGATCTGTTTTTGATACATCCTATCAGAGCATACAACTGACCTAGGTTTTGGAAAGAGATTTGTTTTGGATATGGAAAGGGAGTAATCCTAATTTTTTTAATATCCCAGCGTATCATGGGATTTATAGTCCTGCATTTTCTATATAAGAGAAAAAAATCCACCTTAACCTTGCTAAGACTTTTTCAGACTTGTCAGTGTTTGCATAATGGACACGCTTTTGGTGCTTAGCCAAATCCAATGCAAAGAAAACAGGAGAAAAACGTCTGCCATATCAACACAGGTAGCAGAAAACAGCAGAGGTAGTCCAGAGAAGAAGACAGTCATGGATTTGCCACATGCACATGTAAATGGTGATTCGTTATCTGTGGAAGACTGTGCATTGAGTGGATTTACAAGAAGTGTATCTGTACTTGCTATTTGCTTTTTTGTACACTCAAGAGCCCGTTGACTCCTGACGAAGGCATTCTGTCGAAACTTGGCCAAGTCGGGTCATTAAATAATAATTTGCATATGGCAAATCCATGGTTGTCTTCTCCTTCTCTGGACAACCTCTGCTGTTTGCTGCTGCTGCTTAGCCAAAACCAGCCAGAAACTCATTGGAACTGCTTTGATTTTTATGGACGCTAAAGGCATAGTAACATAGTAGATGACGGCAGAAAAAGACCTGCACAGTCCATCCAGTCTGCCCAACAAGATATACTCTTATGTGCTACTTTTTGTGTATACTCTACCTTGATTTGTACCTGTCCACTTCAGGGCACAGACCGTATAAGTCTGCTCAGCACTATCCCCGCCTCCCAACCACCAGTCCCGTCTCCCACCACCGGCTCTGGCACAGACTGTATAAGTCTGCCCAGCACTATCCCCGCCTCCCAACCACCAGTCCCGTCTCCCACCACCGGCTCTGGCACAGACCGTATAAGTCTGCCTAGCACTATCCCCGCCTCCCAACCACCACTCCCGTCTCCCACCACCGGCTCTGGCACAGACTGTATAAGTCTGCCCAGCACTATCCCTGCCTCCCAACCACCAGTCCCGCCTCCCACCACCGGCTGTGCCACCCAATCAGTGGTAACTTCCAGAGACAGGCCCCTCTCCCTGTACTGGTGCTTGGAGTGTTCCAAACGTGACTGGTGCCCCTTCATCCTTTGGCTGCTGCTCCACCTATCACTGCGCAGATGGTGCAAGATGGAACTGCTGCCGCCTGCTGCTCTTTACTCTGTCTTTTGAAATCATTTTTATTGGCCGTTTCTCATCCCGGTTCTTTATTTATTTTGTTGGGAAAAATAAGGATCATCGACAGCTGTGATTGTTCAGTGCTGATCTTCAAGGTTACTTAGGAAAAGCTGGTGCCAAAACGATGACAGAGATGTCCTGGCAGCTCATGACACACCCACTTGGTGCATTCTGGCACCCAAATGAAAAATGCAGGTCTCCTTCCATTTGTGGACTATATAGGGTTCATTTGACTTAGTTTTGTTGACTTGATGATTGTTTTTTCTCTGTTTCTATGATAAGCCTTTATTGTTATTCTATTTATTTTGAATGCAAATTTAAATGCAAATAAAAAAAAAAAAAGAAAGAAAGAAAAATGCAGGACTACAAAGATCAAACTATCCTGGAGGTAAATTCTAAGACACAAGAATAAACCTGTTTTGATCATTTAAGATGCACAAAGAGGATTTTATTTACTGAGCATCCTGAACGGAATCATGCTAGCTCAGCACAACCACCTTTTTCTGACTTGATACTTTTATTGAGAAATCCATTATTAGCACTTCTCTGAAAGTAAAGGTGCTGATGAGACGCTTTGGAATAAAGGCCTCTTCTGCAGTTGGGTAGGTTTATCTTTGCTCCAGTGCTGAACTAATAGGAGCCAGCTCTGTGGGAGTTGTGGGTGCTCAAGCACCCCAAATATTGAACAAACTCCTGTGTCCGGGAATAGTTAATTTCTATTGGGTTTAGCACCCTGAATAATTTTCAAAAGTTGGCTCCAAATGTTCAGTACTGAGGCCAAAATGCTCAGAAGCAAATGCGGGCACTAGAGGCCCTTATATGGTAGTTAAGCCCCGCCCAGTTCATCCAGGATGCACTGGGCAGGGCACCGCCATTTTGAGGAGGTGCCCCCAGGAGGATGGAGCTTTGAAGTAGGCCACAGGTGGCGAGCGGGGGGGGGGGGGGGGGGCAGACACTGCTAGGTCACCAGGGATGGTGTTCTTGATGGGGGGGTGGGCATGGCCGGGGTCTCACTGGACCACCAGGGTTAAAGTCTTTTGAGGGGGGTCCCACTGGACCACCAGGTTTAAATGTTATTTTTGGGGGTGGGAGAGGGTCTGGGGGAGCTTGGGGTGCACCAGACCACCAGGCCTTAAGCCCTGACCTGTCAAATCAGGTCAGGGCTTTTCTCCTATGTTTTCTGGGCATGTGTTTATGAGCTATGCCTAAATCACAGCTCTTGAGCACATGCCCAATCACAATCCACCCACAGCTGTCCCTCATGCTCAACACTATGACCACAATTAAATTTGCATTCATTAGTGTTGAGCATGAGGGAGCTGATCAGCCGTGCTGATCTGGCAGTAAACCTCCCGCACTGTTCTGAACATCTGCACCAGGACAGCAGCATAACAGATGCCAGCAGTTAAGGGCCTTTTGGCTAACTCAGCTGCTGGTTGTTCTTCCTACTCTTGTTGAAGATATTTTCTATCAGGCTTACAAGCTTGATCGCCTACACTGTTATAGCTGTGTCTATCACTCTTTGTTACTCCAACCTGCTGCTCTAAGAATGCCTTCCAGTGAATCTGGATAATGTAATAGGGAAAATTGACAAACCAAAGAGTAGCAAATCACCTGGAGGGGATAGTATACACCAGAGAATACTGAAAAAATACCCTTAAAAAATGAAATTGCAGCCCTACTATTAGTAATTTGTAACCTATCAATAAAATCCCACATGGTGGGGGCGTGTCAAGATGGCGGCACGCAGTTGAACGAGGTTTGAGCCTTTCTTGAATCAACGCTCTGTAAAGGAATATCCTCTTACCGATGCCGCATACCAAAAGAAAGGGAACGGTCCGGGAGGAAGCTTCGACAACCCAGACCTCCTCTCCACATCAGGTGTCGATAGAAAGGTTCACCTCGCGAAAGGAGCCCTGCTGTCCTCCAGGAAGGCGAAATCCTCAAGGATGGGCCTAGATGTCACGCTTTCGCCTCCGGTGCTTCATCCACCGCTCCCTCCAGATGGCCGCCAGATCCAGAGAGGATCTCCCGAAACCGAAGAGTTTGACGAGGGGACCTCGTTCGAAGGTGCTGGAAAAGCGGACCCTGAAGGAAAGCAAAGGCCTGCTGGCCCAAGCACTGAATGGAAGCAATTGAGAGCTGCTCCGGGAACGGTGTTGTTGGAGAACGTATGGATAGTTCTCCAACAGTTGGCAGTAACCATAGAAAAATCCATGAAAGAAATCTCCACATTAGTGAGTACAATGAACACTTTTTCTGACTCTTTGGCTACTATTAAAATGGAATTTACAACTCAAACAACAAAGCTTAATCAAGACGTGAGAAAATTGCAAGATTTATCTTCAGAAATGATAAAAGATAAAACTATTATTGAAAGAAGGATTGAGCAAATTGAAAACTATAATCGGAGACTAAATCTGAGTATTTTAAACTTTCCGAGAGAAATAGGGATATCACCGTTAGATGCCTTTAAAAAATATTTGATTGAAATATTGAAATATTCCTCAGAAGCTTTACCTCCGGTAAACAAAATTTACTACATACAAAATAAAACTCTCTCGGAAGGACTGTCTTCAAATGGTAAACCAATAGGAAATGATGGAAAAACAACTTTAAATGTATCTGAACTGTTGGAAGTTTCTATATCAGAACAATCAGAAAGAATGACTTTACTTGTTCGATTTGTTTTTCAACAGGATGTAGATGCGGTAAAAAAATTATACTTTTGGAAAATGAATGATTTATTTTATGGTAAAACAGTACGTGTTTATCAAGATGTTACAAAGCAGACACAGGAAATTAGAAAATTGTTTTTGAGTATGAGAAAGGAAATCCAAGATATGGGAGCCTCGTTCTTTTTGAACTATCCTAGTAAATGTGTCCCGAAATATGAAGGTTTAAAATATATATACTTTCAGCCAGAACAGTTAAGAGTGTTTCTTGATTCTAGGAAGCATTAATTGTCTGTGGTTTCCACCAACTGATAAAGAAGTTAAAGTAGGATAGAAAATGCGTGTTAAGTCTATTCTTGATATAAATCTTATTTGTTAAATTTCCCCTTTATTTCTAAACATGCCCCCCTTTATCTTGCTCATTTGTGATTTAAAGAAGATATTTAAATTTAAGATTGTTACAATGTTTTCTAGGGATGATATAATCCTAAGTTCATTTCTTGTCTGTTTTTCTGAAACAAGATTCTTTTGTAATGTTAAAATTTGGAAATTATAAATAAAGAATTAAAAAAAAATCCCACATGGTACCTAAAGATTGAAGGATGGCCAACGTACATAAGTACATAAGTAATGCCATACTGGGAAAAGACCAAGGGTCCATCGAGCCCAGCATCCTGTCCACGACAGCGGCCAATCCAGGTCAAGGGCACCTGGCAAGCTACCCAAACGTACAAACATTTTATACACGTTATTCCCGAAATTGTGAATTTTTCCCAAGTCCATTTAGTAGCAGTTTATGGACTTGTCCTTTAGGAAACCGTCCAACCCCTTTTTAAACTCTGCCAAGCTAACCTTCTTCACTACGTTCTCCGGCAACGAATTCCAGAGTTTAAGTACGCATTGGGTGAAGAAACATTTTCTCCTATTTGTTTTAAATTTACTACACTGTAGTTTCATCGCATGCCCCTTTTTAATAAGGGCTCCGGTGGTGATCCAGAAAACTACAAAAGAACAATATTACTAAACATATAGACAGTCGTGGTTTAACAGGACAAAGCCAACATGGGTTTAAACAAGGGACGTCTTATGTCACCCACCTGCAATAATTGATTTTTTGAAAGTGTAAACAAACATGTAGATAAAGTTGAGCCAGTTGATGTAGTATATCTGAATTTTCTGAAAGCGTTTGACAAAGACCCACTAGAGAGACTCCTGAGGAAATTAAAAAGTCCTGGGATAGGAGGCAGTGTCCTGTTGTGTATTAGGAACTAGTTAAAAAGTGGAACATAAGAAAAGCCATGCTGAGCCATACCAAGGTCCATCAAGTCTCTAATGATGGCCAGTTCGGGTTACAGATCCCAAAAAGTAGATCTATTTCTCACAGCTGATATCAAGGCTTTCCCAATTCTCTCTGGCTACTAATTTTTTTTACTGTACTTTTCCTCCAAGAACCAATGTTCCCTCTAAACTGTGCAGCAGGGGCGTAGCCAGACAGCAGATTTTGGGTGGGCCTAGGCAAGAAGTGGGTGGGCACCAAATGTTCTCTCCCCCACTCCCACACCAAAAAAATATCTCAGATGGTGGGAAAATGCTTCTCTCCAGTCTCCACCTTGATAGTCTGCAGCAGGCATGCGCTGAAAACTGAGCATGCGAAGGTGCCAGTATTGTGGAGAGCAGCATTTTCATTACCATGTGCTACTGTTGAATGGGCCTAAGCCCTAAGTGGATGGGCCCCGGCCCACCCAAGCCCACCTGTGGCTACGCCACTGCTGTGCAGGAGTCCTCCACCCTCACTTCTGCCGAAGGGGGAGGGGGTGGTGGTACCATCTGTCCCCTTGCAAATGAACACATGATATTGAAGCATCACCTCATAGGCACATTTACAAAATGGCTGCCGCTTTTGTAAATGTGCTCCAGACAGGACTCAGGCAAAATACTGCTACAGCATTCAGCACGGCAGAGGACATCGCTCCTAAAGAAGCTTATTGCGAAACAGAAGCTTGCTGTAAAATGAGCATCCCCTGACAGACTGTTGCTAACAGCTCAGATAAGTGCTACTAATCTTTTTGAATATAATACAACATAGAAACACAAAATTAGCAGCGTTAAATTTGGAGGTTTTTTGTCTAGTGACGAGCTAGCCTGATATCCACAGTACGAGCAAAATAGTTCTATGTGGGATATTGAAGGCATTAACCCTATAAAGTTAGTCAGAGCATTAACAATGAAAGGTTAAGCATCTGAAGTCTCCTATGTAATTCAATAGTAGATTAGTGAGAGGGTTATGTGCATTATTTAAGTTAAAACAGTAGTTAATAGGCAACATACCATCAGTAACCTAAAGCAAAGAAATGTTTGCAATGAAAGGTTTCATTCATGAAGTATTGATTGTACTATGAGAATGTTCAAACTTCCCTGAGAGATTGTCAACAGTTGTTATGCTTCTAGCTGTATTAGAAAAGTTTTTAAAAAGCTCACCGGTCTATAGTTTTCAAGATCATTCTACAGTCTTATTTTTTTTAATGGGGTTATATTGGCCACCCTACAGTCCTTAGGTATCATGGCCATTTTGAATGATAGGTTACAGATTACTAGTAACAGTTTAGAAATTTAATGTTTGAGCTTTTTCAGGACTCTAGGAAGAATACCATCTGGTTCTGGTGATTTGTCACTTTTTAGGGTGTCAGTTTCATCTGTTACATCTTCTAGACTTCCAGAAATGTGCTTTAGTTGTTCTGAGTCATCACCATAAAATGTTTCCATTGTGGGTATAACCCCAGTATCCTCCTTAGTAAAGACTGAGTCAAAGAAATAGGTCTGGTCAATATTCAGCCCACAGCTGTCAGCTTTTACTATAGAGGTCTTAAGGGACATGTGAAGCACATGTGGCTTTTACACTCCCATGCAAACAGCCTCTCCTCTCATGCATTAAAGACAAGAGTAGCAGAGGAGCTGGCGGAGTTTCTCAAGCCACACTGGTAAAGACATGCCTGGAGGTAGCAGGAATCCATTATTGGAAATGAGGTGGGGAGAATGGCTGAGGAGAGGACTGGAAAAGGAGGTTATTGAGGCCAATGAGGGGAGGAGTGGAGAGAGTGATTGAGGCCAAGGAATGGATGAGGGGACTGCAACCAAGGGGCGTATTGGGGGTGATGTGGGAGTGATTGAGGGCAAAGAAAGGTGCTAGGGAGGGGGTAAGATTGAGGCCAAAAGGGGACAGATATATATATTCTGGGATCAGGGCCGGTCTTACTATTAGGCAAGACTAGGTAGCACCTAGGGTGGCAGCTTCTAAGGGAGCAGCAAGAAGCAGCTGCAGTCAAAGCAAAACAGCTGCCCAAACTCAAGGAACCATCAGCCTGATATTTATCAAAATCGTGGAGAGGGGAGTCGACAGGCTAAGGACTGGAAAATTAATTGAGGGGAGAGGGAGCTAAAGACTGAAATTCACCTAGGGTGCTCAATACCCTTGTTCTGGCTCTGCTCCAGATGCATCACTGGAACATCTCATTCTTTGGCCTTCAGTTGGAGGAGTATATTTCTTTCTTTGGGACGGGCCACCCTTGGCACATCTGGACACAGTTTTGGGACCAGGGTCACATGCTAAATTTGCTAATATTTGCAATTTCTATGATATCCCCCTTTCATTTCTGTCTTCCAGTGAGTACAGTTTTTATTTCATAAGCCTCCTAGTGTAGGGTTTGTGTTGCAGGCCCTGCACCATTGCAGTAGCCCTTCTCTGGATTGCATCTTTCCTTTCAATGTCTGCAGTAAGAATGACCTCCAGAACCAAACACAGGACTCAACATGGGGTCTCACTAGTGACTTAACACAAGTTTTTGTGCTGGTGAGACCTCTTCTGATACATCCAAATATACTGTTAGGTTCTTCTGCTGCTCTGGCTGAGATAATTAGATAATCAGGAACTGGGTTGCTGAGGTGGATTAGTGAGGTTATCGGTTCTCATTGTAGGCTTTGTTGAAGAAATATGTCTTCAGAGATTTGCGAAAGATAGTTGTTTCATCGATTGTTTTCAGGTCTGTAGGTAGTGCATTCCATAGCTGCGTGCTCATGTAAGAGAAGGTAGTGGCATGCATCAGCTTGTATTTTAGTCCTTTACAGCTGGGGAAGTGCAGGTTGAGAAATTTGCGGGATGATCTTGTGGCGTTTCTGGGAGGTAAGGCCACGAGGTTTAGCATGATCTGAGCCCTCTGGTAGCATGGAAGTTAGGGCAGATCATCATCCCAAGCTTTAATAGTTGGAGCAAAGTACCCATTGCATCCTGGTATATATATATATATATATATATATATATATATATACCGTATTTTTCGGACTATAAGACGCACCGGACCATAAGACGCACCTAGATTTTAGAGGAGGGAAATAGGAAAAAAAAATTTTCCTTTTTCCCTCCTCTAAAACCTAGGTGCTCCGGTGCGTCTTGTCCGAGTTTTGGATCGCCGTCCCCTACTTACGCAATGCCATGTTCCCTGGTGGTCTCGGTGGCCATTTTGAATATCGCCGAGACCGTCAGGAAGCAGTCAGGAGCACGGAGAGCAGCGCGATGGGCAGGAAAGAGGGGGCTCTTTCCTGCCCCGACGTCACTAGACCACCAGGGAACATGGCATCGCGTAAGTAGGGGACGGCGATCCAAAACTCGCTACCTTCGGACTATAAGACGCACCCCCCATTTTCCTCCCAAATTTTGGGGAAAAAAGTGCGTCTTATAGTCCGAAAAATACGGTATATATATATATATATGAACTTGTTCTAGCTGTAAGTGCTAGACAGTGAAACCTGATTAAAGGATCCTAAAGCAATGGGTTTGGTTGGATCATGAAATGTCTGATCAGCAGTTTTCTTAATATGGAGCCCAAGGGCTGAGTATCACTCATCTAACACTCCATTTGGAAACAGAAGATAACTTTGCTACTGCCAACATATGCTCAGAAAGCATTTCTAACCCTGTGTGTCTCCCCTGGTTGTTTGGTTTAAACTCTCCGAAATTGTCTGTGCAAACAGTTTTACTCTGCCAGTACCTTCCTGCCTGAAGCTGTTTGTTTAGTCTTTTTTTTCCCTGCTATATGTTGTGTAGCATACGTGGTAGAGAGTGGTCCATGGACAGTTCAAATGCGCAAGACTTGATTGCTGGTTAAGGGTACAAAGTTCCCCCAGGGATGGGAAGTGCTTGTTTACTTGTGGTCCCAGAGCTCTCGTCTTTCAGTCTCAGGACTGAATCTCCGGTTCTGTTCCCAGCTGTGAACTATAAACTGCATCAGGAGGTTTGTTTATTTTTTTCTATTTTTTTTGGCATTGTGCTGTTACTGGAAACCACTGGAAAGCCCACCTTCCCATGCTGCAGCTTGTGCATTGTACGATATCTATGGGAACAAAATTCCCTATCAGCTACAACAAGCCCTTGTACTGCAGCTTGACTCCTAGCGGTAGTACTGCAAGACTACTGCTAGGGGTCACTGGTACTATTTTGAACCCAGCTTTGACAAAGGACAGGAGTGACTGGCGATAGCTTTTGCTCTTACCTCAGTAGACACCAGAAATTACTAAAAAGTAGGCCTTGGGTGGGGGGGGGGGACATTTGTGGATGGGGAATCTTTGGGGCAGGAGGGGGGCATTGGCACTTTGGCTGGCTCCTTTAAGAAGCAGAAAGTGTGAGGTTGTGGTTGTGAGGGTGGTTGTGAGGTTGACTGCATGCAGCATTATTCATGTACTATGGGAGTGACTAACCTGTGATACTGAACTACCGTAGGTTAGTCGCTTCCATGGGAAGTGAAGGTGTGATAAAAGCATGACTTCCACTGCACTCCTAATAACTACCTACCTACGGACCACCTTTTTGATGCTGCTTTTAACTCCTAACCCTTACTCACCTGTTCAGTACCCATATTTTATCATTCCCACCTTAGTAATTCCCTTATCTCTTATTTGTCCTGTTTGTCTGTCCTAATTAGATTGTAAGCTCTGTCGAGCAGGGACTGTCTCTTCATGTTCAAGTGTATAGCGCTGCGTACGTCTTGTAGCGCTATAGAAATGATAAGTAGTAGTAGAACTAAGGGCCTCTTTTATCATAAGTACATAAGTAATGCCACACTGGGAAAAGACCAAGGGTCCATCGAGCCCAGCATCCTGTCCACGACAGCGGCCAATCCAGGCCAAGGGCACCTGGCAAGCTTCCCAAACGTACAAACATTCTATACATGTTATTTCTGGAATTGTGGATTTTTCCCATCCATTTAATAGTGGTTTATGGACTTGTTCTTTAGGAAACCGTGTAACCCCTTTTTAAACTCTGCTAAGCTAACCGCCTTCACCACGTTCTCTGGCAATGAATTCCAGAGTTTAATTATGCGTTGGGTGAAGAAACATTTTCTATGATTTGTTTTAAATTTACTACACTGTAGTTTCATCGCACTAATGGTTCCCGCACGGCAATGCCGACGGAACCCATTCAAAATGAATGGGCTTTGTCGGCATTACCGCACCAGGAGCCACTAGCATGGCTTGATAGAAGAGGCCCTTAGTATGGAATTGTTAAAGGCTATTTTATGTGTAAGTCATTTTTATTAAGTGCGTTAACAGAAGAAACAAACAAAACAATGGTAAGCAAGCACAGTGCTTCCAAGAAATGCACAACAGGGAAGGATCAATGCAAATATTCCATCCTAAGAAAACTAGTCGTCCCCCCTTCTCCCACCCCCATTCTTGCTCCCCTGAGGGACTGGCCGGGGAAAAGAAAAGAAGAAAGAAAAAAAAAAACTCCAATCAACAGTTCAGAATCCTGCTCCTTGCAGGAGAAGTCAAAGTAGCAAAAAAGGATCCCAAGTGGCTTGAAACCGAAGTCCCACCACTGAGTCCAGGTTCCCCACCCGTCGCTGTGTTAAAGGTTACTTTAATTAATGCAAGATCTATTCGGAACTGGGTAACAGCCATTTATGATTTAATTCTTAAAACAAAATTTGATGTAATTCGTATAACCAGATCTTGACTCGCTGACTGATATATATTATTGATAAACCACTGTTGTCCCCCCTTAATGTGCAAGGGAAATGGAGTGTTGTACTTCACAGAGAGGTGGTGATGTTCTGGTGGTTTTTAAGAAATCTTTAAAGCTTGTAAAAAGTGCCTTAGAGAGTCGTAGCCAGTTTGAAATCTTGTGCTTAATGAGGGAAATGCTGGTTGATATGTCTTGAGGACTGTATTCCAGGACTGTTAAGTGCTAACTGTACTGTTGTTCTTCATTGCTGGAAACATTGGTAGCCTCTGAGATTAACTGGAGTAAAGGAATCATCTTGGGAGATTTCAAATTTACATATAGATTTAGATCCACAAAATGTTTCCAGTCCAGGATTGCATTGGGGTTTAAGCAATTGGTTCAAGGATCAACTCACATGGCTGGCCATGCTTTAGGCTTCATCTTTTTAAGATAGATTCTTTTGAGAACCTTATGCAAAATAGATGTGTTAAGATTTCTTGTACCTTGGTTGAGTCATTATGGCTTACAGTTCAGCTTGAATATATTAATAGATGAAGATGTAATAGGCGAAATAAGAAAGAAAGTCATGGTTGTATAGATGTTAAGAAATTACAGGATGTTTGGATATCCCAATTGCAGGAAATATCTTTTACTGATGAGGCTGAGGGAGTGGATTTCTGGATTTCCTCCTTGAGAAACTCTTTGAATTGGGCGGCAGCTATACACATTACCTCACATGCAACAAAAACAACCCCGTAGTTCAGTAGAGATTTGAAGGGAAAGAAGTAAATAAGAGACGCTGAGGAAATTTTTGAACGAAGAGCATTTGATTACATACAGGAAAACTGTGGGTAATAGTAGGTCTAGACTTTATCAGGATAAAATTAGAATTGTTTGTGTTTAAAGGAAGATTTTTGTACTCAAGAAGAAATACATTGTAAAGATTTTGCAACCTGTTTTGGGGATAAGGTTAATAAGATTTCACAGTTCTTTAAGGATATGCTGCTAACTATTGCTGATTTGCTGATCGAATTGGAGGCCATATGGAGACAGTTTGAAGGGGTAGCACTGAATAATGTAGTCTCTATCTATCTATCTATCTATCTATCTATCTATTTATTTATAGCATTTGTATCCCACATTTTCCCACCAACTTGCAGGCTCAATGTGGCTTACATTTGCCTTAATGGCGGTTGCCATTTCCGGGTAACAGAATTATAAATGGTATTGCATTAAGGTGCATACATACATGGTAACATACATGGAACAGATCATGGTATATACATATACCGTGTGCATACATACATGGTAAAGAAAAATAAATTATGGTATTGCATGAAGGTTGTTGAGAATAAATTGGATTGTAACATCTATTGTCAACTCTCTGAACTTGAAACCATGCTCACTCAATTTATGATGTCTGGTAACTTTGAAAGCTTTAAAACAAGAAATATTGGCTAGTTGTAATGAAATTAGTTTATGCACCTTTTTTGATGGACTGTGTACCACAATCATTGAAACATGCCAGTATTGGCCATTGATTAGAACAGAATCTATAAACCCCAAGGAATTATCAAACTACTGGCCAGTTCTGTATCTGCCTTTTTCTGGCAAACGTACTTGAGAAGGCTGCATTGACACAGTTATCTGAATTCATAGATTAAAATAGTTTACTGGATCCCTACCAGTTCAGTTTTGGGCAAAGTCATAGCACAGCAACTCTGTTATTATCCAGCGTTTAAGATATGCATCAGGGTTTTGATTATGGCCAGAATTTTATTCTGGTCTTGACTAACATCTTGTTGCTTTCAGCACTGAATCATGCAATTTAGCTGTCTCATCTTAAAGCCATAGAAATGACAGGGAAAGAGAAAGGGAACTGGGACTTGATATACTGCCTTTCTGAGGTTTTTCAACTGCATTCAAAGCGGTTTACATATATTCAGCTACTTATTTTGTACCAGGGGCAATGGAGGGTTAAGTGACTTACCCAGAGTCACAAGGAGCTGCAGTGGGAATTGAACCCAGTTCCCTACGTGCAGGACGTCAGACTCACAGAAACAGAAGCCTGTGTGGCTGCGTTGCTGATCTGCAAAGGCAGGCTTCTACATGGAATGTTGCTAGTGGAATACCAACATTCCATGTAGAATCTCAAATAGTAGCAACAGAATCTCAATAGTAGCAACTTTCCATCTAGAATCTCCAATAGTAGCAACATTCCATGTAGAATCTCAAATAGTAGCAACAGAATCTCAATAGTAGCAACTTTCCATCTAGAATCTCCAATAGTAGCAACATTCCATGTAGAATCTCAAATAGGGAAAGGGAAATGGGACTTGATATGCCGCCTTTCTGTGGTTTTTTGCAACTACATTCAAAGCAGTTTACATATTATATTCAGGTACTATTTGTACCAGGGGCAATGGAGGGTTAAGTGACTTACCCAGAGTCACAAGGAGCTGCAGTGGGAATTGAACCCAGTTCCCCAGGATCAAAGTCACTGCACTAACCACTGGGCTACTCCTCCACTAGCAACATTCCATGTAGAAGCCTGCCCTTGCAGATCAGCAATGCGGCCGCGCAGGCTTCTGTTTCTGTGAGTCTGACGTCCTGCACCTACGTGCAGGACGTCAGACTCACAGAAACAGAAGCCTGTGTGGCTGCGTTGCTGATCTGCAAAGGCAGGCTTCTACATGGAATGTTGCTAGTGGAATACCAACATTCCATGTAGAATCTCAAATAGTAGCAACAGAATCTCAATAGTAGCAACTTTCCATCTAGAATCTCCAATAGTAGCAACATTCCATCTAGAATCTCCAATAGTAGCAGCATTCCATGTAGAATCTCAAATAGGGAAAGGGACATGGGACTTGATATGCCGCCTTTCTGTGGTTTTTTGCAACTACATTCAAAGCAGTTTACATATTATATTCAGGTACTATTTGTACCAGGGGCAATGGAGGGTTAAGTGACTTCCCAGAAGGTCCTAGTGTGGTTTTGATCTTTTCTCTTGGCAGTGGTGTAGGCAAGGGTGGGCCCAGGCCCACCCACTTTGGGCTCAGGCCCACCCAGTAGCAGCATACCTATGATGTGGCTGGCAGGGATCCCCAAGCCCCACCAGCCGAAAACCCCCAACAACTGTCCCTCCTGGAGGAGTGGCCTAGTGGTTAGGGTGGTGGACTTTGGTCCTGAGGAAGTGAGTTTGATTCCCGGCACAGGCAGCTCCTTGTGATTCTGGGCAAGTCACTTAATCCTCCATTGCCTGCCGCATTGAGCCTGCCATGAGTGGGAAAGCGCGGGGTACAAATGTAACAAAAATAAATAAATAGCAGATCTTCGGCTGCAGTGAGCAGCGACTGATACATACTGCTCGCACCAGCCCCACAGCCTTCCCTCTGATGTATTCCCAGAAACAGGAAGTTGCATCAGAGGGAAGACTGTAGGGCCAACATGAGCAGTGTGTATTAGTTGCTGCTCACTGCCAGTGAAAATCTGCTATTTAAAAGGTATGCAGGGGAGGAGGGATGTTTGAGAGACCATATGGCGTGCAGGCGAGAGAAGGAGAGACCAAATCACTTGTGGGACAAGGCAGAGTTCTTCTGCCCACCCATCTTGGGCCCAGCCCCACCCAAAATTGGGTGTCTGGCTACACCCCTGTCTCTTGGATAGATGTCAACAAGTTTTCATACACAGTAATTGGTCATCCAAGGACACCTTATTTATTTATATATTTGGATTTTGCTCACACCTTTTTTCAATAGTAGCTCAAGGTGAGTTACATTGGGTATTTCTCTGTCCCTGGAGGGCTCACAGTCTAATTTTGTACCTGAGGCAATAGAGGGTTAAGTGACTTGCCCAAGATCCCAAGATGCAGCAGCCGGATTTGAACTGGCCACCTCTGGATGTCAAGACTGGTGCTCTAACTACTAGGCCACTCCTTGACTATTGGGGCTCCCCAGAGTTCTGCCCCTTGTCTGTGATGCTTTTTAGCCTATACCTGGCAATTATAGATATTGCTCCCTCTAAGCTGAGCAGGAGCCTTCCAACTGCAGTGCTTCCAGTGGGGAGTGGTATTTCAATATTGTGTTTTCAGTCACTAGGGACAGACAGGTCCCTCGGAGTGTTGCACAGCTTGCCTGTCCCTCACTATTGAAAATGTGATAGTAAAACAGAACCCCACCCCCCCCCCCCCACCACCACCACTGGCAGAACTGAAGGTGGAGGACTCCTGGTCCACTTAGAGGGAAAATCAATGGTGCTCAGTCATCTGGACTATTGCAACGCACTGTAAGCCGGCTGTAAAGAGCAAATAATCAAGAAACTTCAGACAGCCCAGAACACTGCAGCTAGACTCATATTCGGTAAAACAAAATATGAAAGTGCTAAACCCCTACAAGAAAAACTACACTGGCTCCCACTTAAAGGATGCTTCACGTTCAAAATATGCTCCCTAGTTCACAAAATCATTCACGGAGATGCACCAGCCTACATGGCAGATCTGATAGACTTACCACTCAGGAATGCCAAAAGATCATCCTGCACATTCCTCAATCTGCACTTCCCCAACTGCAAAGGTCTAAAATACAAACTAATGCACGCGTCAAACTTTACCTGCTTGAGCACACAGTTATGGAACGCATTGCCGCGCAACTTAAAAATGATCCACGAACTAACGAGCTTCCACAAACTACTGAAGACCCATCTCTTTAACAAGGCATACCACAAAGATCAACCAATGTGAATACACACAACTCCTCCACAGATATTCAGGACTGTCTTATAATATCTTCTTGTAATACTACTATCATGCTTTATCATTATGTTGACCAAGACCCTCCTATAACACTAAATATGTATTTTCTAATATATTTCCACTATTCATGATCTATTGTAAAGAGGTGGGGAAATGTGGGATACAAATGCAATAAAGAAATAAATAAAGTGCCTATAGATAAGTTATTAGCAAACTGTGATATACATTATAGAATATCCACAGATGATATACAAATTTCATATCAATTGTCCATGACTTGGCAGGTTCTCTGCCAAAAGTAGCAAAGTGTTTGACAGTGACAGAAGAATGGATGAGCAAAAACCATCTGGCCATTAACCTGAGCAAAACCGAGTTGATGATATTAGATAGACCTAAAGTTTCTGGTTCTCCAGAAGTTGTTTAGTTAGGGATATGACAAACCGAAGTGGCCTACAATATAATCCTGCTTTGGTTATTACTAAGTTGGACTACTGTAACTCATTGTATTTTGGGGTTGCCTAAGATGGCCATGCAAGACCTGCAGGAAGTTTAGAATGTAGCGGCAACAAGGCTACTGTCAGGAACATTTCATTACGAACATATCACTCCGTGTTTAATAGAATTACAATGGCTGCCTGAGGCCTGGAAAATCACATTTGAAATCTGATCCATCATATGTTGAGTAGAAATGCCTCCCCGTATTGTCATGAAAATGTACAGGCCCACCTGATCACTGGGATCAGAAAGCTCCCATTAGTTACATCACTCAGATAGTGTCATCGGGCTGAAGCACATGCTTGTGCTTTTTCAGTTGTGAGACCAGTTGGATGGAATGCTTAACCACAGGACTGACAAAAATTGAGAGTATTACAGATGTTAGAAAGAAGTTCAAAGGCTGGTTGTTTAAGCCGGCCTTCTCAATGTGAGAGATTATTATGGGGTTTTACTGAAGACTGCCATAGGGCGGAATAGCAAAATTACAGGTAAATGATGGGGGACTACCTATGTTTGGAGAGTGGATGATACGGTTATCACAATCACTTTGAATTGGCCAGCCTTTTATTTTGTTTTCATTTTCCAGATTATGTATGTGCAGTTACCTGTTCAGTAAAATGAGCAGACTATAAATCTTTAAATAAATAAATAAACTTTGCTTTAGCTAAACACTGATGAATATTTAACTGATCTCATCTATGTACTGTATAAACTCATTAACTGCTTGACTTACTGCCAGGCTTTATGAACAGGTGCAAACTGGACGCAGAAATTCCTACAGGATTGTCAGCTGGTGCATTCAGAGTCTTGTGCCCTCGCTGAAATTCCCTTAATATATCACTTGAAATTATGGGACAAGAGCCAAGCACCAATAATCAGGAACCTAAGGAATGCCAGGGAAGAGGTGCTAAAAGTATCCAGTAGCTTTGGGGCCATGAATGACTGACCTCTAATCCTGATGGAACATTCAGAGCCTCATTCATGAAAGATTATTTTCATAGACTTGAGAAAAGTCCTTTGTGAGCTACAGAGTTTACGGAAGTAGAAAATGTTAATGTAACAGGTACCCACAAAAATGAACCCATGGAAATGTTCACAGACACCCAAACCTCATCCATGCAAACATGTATCTCAATAGTGAATTTATACCATATTAATTTCAGCAGGCAAATTAAGCTTTGTAACAATCAATTTTATGTTCCATCTTAGGCCACTGGAGGAGTGGCCTAGTGGTTAGGGTAGTGGACTTTGGTCCTGAGGAACTGAGTTCAATTCCCAGCACAGGCAGCTCCTTGTGACTCTGGGCAAGTCACTTAACCCTCCATTGCCTGCCACATTGAGCCTGCCATGAGTGGGAAAGCACGGGGTACAAATGTAACAAAAAAAAAATTATATAAAGGGGCCAAACTTACTACTAGGATTTGTCCTCATCTCTCACTCTTTAGTCTCATACCCCCGTTGCAGAGGGGATAACCGCCAGGACCTGGGTATCTTCTATTTAAAGAAATGACAGGATGACTCTTAAATGGCGTTCCAACATAACTCTACTATTCAACTTGTGCAATAGTAACGATCTGCCACTGAGTACACTTTCTTCTGGGTATATCTATATGAGCGTGCAGAAACTTCATCCAATATCTGTTTATGATCCCTTGACATTTTTCTTCTCCAATGGGCCCTTTTACTAAAGCTTAGCATGCGCTAACAGAATTAGTGCATGCTAAATGTTAAGAAGCTGTTTTATACCTATAGGCTTCTCGGCACTTAGCAGGCACTTTTTCTATTAGTGTACGCTAAGCTTTAGTAAAAGGGCCCCTAAGTCTCAATGTCCTTATTTGGTTCTTGGATTTCCATGGATTCCGTAAACGGGCAGCGCCTGGTCTTTAATGAACTGAATTTCCATACCTGAGATCCTTCGGTGGGATCCTTTACTCTCATTCTATCCTCTCTTCCATTGTATTGGGTTGAGACCTCCATCACCTGTCACCACTCAGCAAATCTGAGAGTCGGTATTTCTCAGCCTCCTTGTTTTCTCCTATGCAGAGTACCAGGTAGGTTTCCAAATCTCCTTGTCTCCTACAACCTGGCAGGTTGCCTGGTCTCACAGACAGGGAGCCTCCTTGGCAAACCTTTCTCCTTTCTTTGAAGAGGAAGGGTGGAACAACTAAAATTTCTAGAGAGGAAACTCTGTTCTGTAGTCAATGTTGTGACTCTTAATTCAAACTTCAGCCACAGCTTCACTTTGAGAGTCCACACAGCCATTAGGGCTGTCTCTGCTACTATGGATTAGGAACCAACCACTCCTGAGGGTGCTATATATATATATTTTTTTTTTTACATTTGTACTCTGCACTTTTTCCCCACTCATGGCAGGCTCAATGCAGCAGGCAATGGAGGGTTAAGTGACTTGCCCAGAGTCACAAGGAGCTGCTTGTGCCGGGAATCGAACTCAGTTCCTCAGGACCAAAGTCCACCACCCTAACCACTAGGCCACTCCTCCACATAGATGGTACAGTCCTTTAACCTAATCTGTCTGGTAGGAACACTGAACCTCTACAGAGTCACACTGCTTAGCAAGTATCCCAGTAAAGTTCTCTGAAATTTGTGAATTATAACACCTTTGCCATATATAGAAAAATACCTTTTTGCCACATCTGTTCTTGTGGTACAGTAGAAGCAGAACATTTTACTTTAGGTTGTATAATTGCTTATATTTTTTCGTGTTCAAAGTGTATACATAATGACAATGTTCAATAAAGCTCCCTGCCCCAAACACACACAGTTCTGCTGCTGTTCCAGAACTGAGACCCTCACGTACAGCTGTACCAATTCTCCTCATTCCTGCCCTGCAGAATACACCTGCTATTCCAGCAGAAACCCCCTCTCCCCAGCTCTGCCAATGCTCTTCATTCCTGCCCTGCTGCATCCTTTGCTACTATAGAACTAGGGTTACCATACGTTCAGTTTTACCCGGACATGTCCTCTTTTTGAGGACACGGCCGGGCAGGTTTTGCCAGCCTGCCTGTTTGTCCGGATTTGCGGATGAACAGCAGGCTGGCGGGCAGACGGGCAGAAGTCTTGCAAGGTCACTGCTTCAACTCTGGTAGCCATTTTGAATTGGCGCCGGGAGAAAGACAGTCTGCAGATGCGCCGGACAAGAAAGAGGGGGCTCTTTCCTGCCCCAAAGAGGTCACTAGACCACCAGGGCATCACACTAAGGTAAAGGGGGGGAGGGGAGGGGTAGTGAATGGAGTCATGTGGGTGGAGGAAGGCTGGAAAAATAGGGGGAAGAGAGGGAATCTGGTTTTTTCTGGGGGGATCAGGGGGCGACAGAGGGTGGGGTGGGTGTGACAGGGGACGCAGCAGGGGTGTGACAGGGGGTGGGGCATGTGTTCTCTTTTTTCCTTAGGGCAAATATGGTAATCCTATGTAGAAAAAACATCCCACATACAGACCTGGCAATGCAACTCACTCCTGCCTTGCAGCAAACTGATATTCCAATACTGAGGTACTACCCCACCCCCCAACAGCTCTGCCAATGCCCTGCAGCATCCTAAACAAAGTTTTTATAAATACACTAGAACTACTCTGCAATTACAGTACTGAGACTCCCACACATTGCATTGTCAATTCACATTAATATGCACTGCAGGGCCCCTTGAAGTCTATTCTGAGAATGGTTCTGAACTTATTTTGCTTGTAACGGAGACTGGACTTTTGCTCTTTGTGGTACTAGGGATGGACTGGCAGACATGTTTTAAAACTTATATAGTTTTCTATTATTCATACATTGAAAACACAGATTTGAAATAATTATTTGCTAAGACTTTTGTAAGAGATGGGAAACCATTTCTTTTGTCTTCTGGGCATTGGGGAGTAAATCCTACTTCCTGCCTGACTCTGTTAATGCGGCTCTATTATGAGCTGGTAAGAATGACACATTTTAATCCATTGCACATTACTGAAACAGCACCCCCTGGAATAGCTGTACTTGTTCCCGCCATGTCATTCACAACTGGGAATTATGAAACAAAAGTCCTGTTATTATTTGCTGAATTAAATGGCCAAAGAGGGACTGCTTAGTCATAAATGTGAAGAAATTCATTTTTCTTGACAGCGAAAGACAGACTAAAGCAACAGAAAAGCAAAAGGAAGTTTACCAGCATTCTGTTGTGCCAGGGGATAGACTTATTTATTTGCTCTCTGAGTGGCCTCGGTTTTAAAATAATGCAGAGAAACTGTTATCAATTCACAGTGATTGCTTTGGTGTCAGATGCCTAGCAGCCCGATCGGGAAAACATAATGTCTAAGCCTTAGACTTAAACCAGCACCCAGGCCAAAAGAAGGGCCAACTTCAAGAAAAATGGTTTAAATAAAGCTGTGTTATACTCAGCTCTTACCACCAGATGGAGCATACCCTGTTTCCCTCCTTCAATTTCTGTGCACATAACCTCTCCTACTGCTCCCCAATTCACATTTAGCTAGGCTTAAAAAATTGTGATAAAAGCTTATTTTAAAACTGGCATAATAATAGCTCTAAATTAGCCTAAAAACAGTGGTTCTTAACCTAGTCCTAGAGACACACTCAGCTAATCAAGATACACACAATGAATATGTATGAGATAAATTTGCATTATTTGATAGAGGTCTATAAAACAATCAGTGGAATGGAACGGGTAGATGTGAATTGCTTGTTTACTCTTTCCAAAAATACTAGGACTAGGGGGCACGCAATGAAGTTGCAAAGTAATTAATTTAAAACATATCAGTGAAAATATTCATCAATATGTAATTAAACTCTGGAATTCGTTGCCAGAGAATGAGATAAAAGCAGTTAGCTTAGCAGAGTTTAAAAAAGGTTTAGATAACTTCCTAAAAGAAAAGTCCATAAAGCCATTATTAAGATGGTCCTGGGGAAAATCCACTGCTTATTTCTAGGATACTGTCAAAAATTAAGGGCATTCTCTACTGAAAATATATTCAAAACTAATAAATATAGTAGAGGATACGAAAAAATACGAAAAAAATACGAAAAAAATACAATATGTTGCAATCTCTTACGCGGGTGAGTCTCAATATATATATAACGGCTAGTGTCACTTCACTCCCTCGGTGAACCTATTGCGTAGAATGTTATAATCATAGACTCTTACCCCAACCTACCAATGTCTGAAACCTTTACTAATTATTCTTTTATTCTTAACATTATATGTAAGATCAGGCAATGTGTTACTTATCTTAGCTTGTTCCTAATGGGTGTGCTCACAAACCCGACAGGTAGCCTGTTTCGCAATTCTTGCTTTGTCAAGGGGGAGCGCTTCACCTCATGTCTGCTCGTAACCACTCTGGTTGAAGAAACCAGAGGTGTTACGAGCAGACATGAGGTGAAGCGCTCCCCTTGGACCAAAGCAAGAATTGCGAAACAGGCTACCTGTCAGGGTTTGTGAGCACACCCATTAGGAACAAGCTAAGATAAGTAACACATTGCCTGATCTTTACATATAATGTTAAGAATAAAAGAATAATTAGTAAGGTTTCAGACATTGGTAGGTTGGGGTAAGAGTCTATGATTATAACATTCTACGGCAATAGGTTCACCGAGGGAGTGAAGTGACACTAGCCGTTATATATATATGAGACTCACCCGCGTAAGAGATTGCAACATATTGTATTTTTTTCGTATTTCTAGGATAAGCATCATAAAATGTATTGTACTGTTTGGGGATCTTGCTAGGTACTTGTAACTTGGATTCGCAACTGTTGGAAGCAGGATGCTGGGCTTGATAGACCTTTGGTCTGTCCCAGTATGACAAAGCTTATGTACTTATTTTCATATATGAGGTGGATGTCCTGAAAATCTGACTGAGTGGGTATATCCTGAGGACTGGGTTGAGAACCTCTATTCTAAGCAAAATTGATCTGTGTGGGTTTTATTCTAGCTGGAAGTTGATTAAGGGGCTGGGAGCAGTGACTAAAACAGTGATTCTCAAACTGGATTCCTGGGAGTCCTCAGATTCTTCAAACTCTCATCGGGGGTTCCTCAAGAAAGAGATTATAGAATCTGTTTGTGTGAATATATATATGTTTACACAAATTGAAGATTCTTTGGTGTATGAAAAAAATATTTTAGAGGTTAGGACTTTAAATTAGGCATAGGCATTGTTTAAAAATACCATCGTGGAAGCCTAGACTAGATGTATTCCACATATTAATAAAGGTGGAAAAAAGTGCAAAAGACAGCCAGTGTGGTTAAACGGTGAGGTGAAAGAGGCAATTAGAGCCAAAAGAACATCTTTCAAAACATGGAAAAGGATCTGAATGAAGAAAATAAGATGCAACATAAGAACAAAGCATTGATAAAGAAGACTAAAAGAGAATACGAAGAAAAACTTACTGCAGAGACCAAAGCTCATAGTAACATTTTTTTTCAGGTATATCAGAAGCAGGAAGCCTGTGAGACAATCTGTGGGACCGTTAGATCAGGAAGGAGCAAAAGTAGCACTCAGGGAGGACAAGGCCGTAGCAGAGATATTGAATGAATTCTTTGCTTCAGTCTTGACAGAAGAAGATGTAAGAGATCTACCTGTACCGGAAATGGTTTTCAAGCGTGACAATGTGGAGGAACTGAAAGAAACCTTTGGTGAACTTGGAAGATGTACTGAACCAAATTCACAAGTTAAAGAGTGATAAATAGTATACCCTTCAGGGTATTGAAAGAACTCAGACATGAAATTGCTGATCTGTTGCTAGTGATCTGTAACATAGTAACATAGTAACATAGTAGATGACGGCAAAAAAAGACCTGCACGGTCCATCCAGTCTGCCCAACAAGATAAAGTCACATGTGCTACTTTTTGTGTATACCTTACCTTGATTTGTACCTGTCCTTTTCCGGGCACAGACCGTATAAGTCTGACCAGCACTATCCCCGCCTCCAAACCACCAGTCCCGCCTCCCACCACCGGCTCTGGCACAGACCGTATAAGTCCGCCCAGCACCATCTCCGTCTCCCGCCACCGGCTTTGCCACCCAATCTCGTCTAAGCTCCTTAGGATCCATTCCTTCTGAGCAGGATTCCTTTATGTTTATCCCACGCATGTTTGAATTCCGTTACCGTTTTCGTTTCCACCACCTCCCGCGGGAGGGCATTCCAAGCATCCACTACTCTCTCCGTGAAAAAATACTTCCTGACATTTTTCTTGAGTCTGCCCCCCCTTCAATCTCATTTCATGTCCTCTCATTAAACCTGTCATTAAAATCATCCATAGTACCTGAAGACTGGGGGATGGCCAATGCGACACTGATTTTTAAAAAGGGTTCCAGGGGGTGATCCAGGAAGCCTGACATCAGTGCCGGGGAAAATAGTGGAAACTATTATAAAGAATGAAATTATAGAACACATAGACGAACATGGTTTAATGGGACAGTCAGCATAGGTTCAGCCAAGGGAAGTCTTGCCTCACTAATTTGCTTCATTTCTTTGAAGGCATGATTAAACATGTGGATAAAGGTGGACCAGTTGAGGTAGTGTTTCAAGATTTTTAGAAAGCCTTTGACAAAGTACCTCATGAGAGACTCCTTTGAAAATTAAAGAGTCATGGGACAGTAGGCAATGTTCTTCTGTGGATTAAGAATTGGTTATTGGACAGAAAACAGAGGGTAGGGTTAAATGGCTATTTTTCTCAATGGAGGAGGGTGAATAGTGGAGTGCCGCAGGGATCTGTACCGGGACTGGTGCTATATAACATATTTATAAATGACCTGGAAAACGGGACAACAAGTGAGGTATTAAATTTGCAGATGACACAAAACTATTCAGTGTTGTCAAAACGTAGGCAGATTGTGAAAAATTGCAGGAAAACCGTAGGAAACTGAAAGACTGGGCATCCAAATGGGAGGTGAAATTTAATGTGGACAAATGCAAAGTGATGCATATTGGGAAGAATAATCAGAATCATAGAAATCTTCTGCCCAATTTGCAGCGGTGGCCAGAAATCAAACAGGATGCTAGGAAGTATTAGGAGAGGGATGCAAAATAAGACAAAAAAATATTATAATGCCTCTGCATCACTCCATGGTGCGACCTCACTTTGAGTATTACGTTCAATTCTGGTCACCGTATCACAAAAAATATATACTGGAATTAAAAAAGGTTCAAAGAAGATTGAGCGAAATGATTAAGGGATGGAACTCCTCCCATGTGAGGAAAGGCTAAAGAGGTTAGGGCTCATCAGATCGGAAAAGAGAGGGCTGAGGGGGGATATGATTAGATCTACAAAATCCTGAGTGGTGCGCAGTGGGTGGAAGTGAATCGATTTTTCACTCATTCAAAACGTACAAAGACCAGGGGACACTCAATGAAATTGCATGGAAATACTTTAAAAACAAATAGCAGGAAGTACTTTTCACTGAAAGAATAGTTAAGCTCTGGAACTTGCTTCCGGAGGATGTGTTGACAGCGTTTAGCATATTTGGGTTAAAAAAGGTTTTGGACAAGTTCCTGGAGGAAAAGTCCATAGTCTTTATTGAGATGAACATGGATGAAGTCACTGCTTGCCATGAAACTGCCAGCATAGAATGGTGCTACTAATTGGGTTTCTGCCAGGTAATTTACTGGGCTAGATGTACCATTGGTCTGACCCAGTATGGCTTTTCTTATGCTCTCATGTAAGCTTCTGAGTGTGTTTTGGCAAATGTTTGTGGCTGGCCTTACTGAGAAGGCATTCAAATTTTAATATAATTTTAGTTTGTCATAACATCAGACAGGGTTTGTGAAATAATCATCGGACGTACGTACGTGTTTAATTTTTCCTTCTGAGATGGTAACTCTGTCTGGCTACACCACCGCTCTCTTCTTTCAATATGCATCAGTCGACATCTGTGGATCAGAATGTAAGCCTTGTACTTTTCCCTTCTCCAGTAGCCATTTGAGAAGGGATCCAAAGCTCCTCTGGGCCACCTCCAGGGAGAAAGGGACACAGCGCCTCCTTTAACTCAGAGCTTTATACTTCCCGTCTATTCTATTGGGCCACTTTCTCAGAATAGTCCACCCTAGCCAGATTTGATTGCCATCTTTCTATAGCAGAAGGCCAGAATGTTCTCCGAAAACAGAAGAGAAAAACCACATGTTGTCAGCCTGCCAAGTTATATTTATTTCACATCAGTTGTTTCACTGGCGGTATATAATTGAACCCCCTCATAAATCCAAGGAAAAACCAATCAAGAAAGATTAATATAAAAGAACAAAAAAACTAACACAGGAATTCCTAATCAATAGTTTTGTAAAAACTGCTTTAAGAACCAACAGCTAAAGTACTTCATATCTTCCAAAGCTCAAGTCAGCTCTGCAGAAAGTTAATGTAAATCACAGTCCTGTGGGTGTCTCTAGTGTTAGCGCACACTAAAAATTTTAGTGCACCTGTAGCGCAGCTTAGTAAACAGGGCCCTTAATTTTTTTGTGTTGGTTCCAGTCTCTGGCTACTGCTTTTCTGTCTTCTTTTAGCTCTCTTTCCAAGGGACTCCTGTCCATTTGTCATTTTTTCTAAACTGTGTAAAGCACTAATACATGCTTACCCCTGGATTCTATATATCGCGCCTAGCCTTCTGCGCTGAAATCTAAGCGTATTCCATAGCAATGCACATAATATCTCAGGACTGAAACTCCCACTATATGCAGGGCTGTAGCAAGGTATGTGCAGCTGGTGTGGCCGCACAAGGAGCGAGGGAGGGAGGTGTGTCAAAATTCTGCCCTGTCCATTGCCTCCCCTGCTTGGCTGTGAGGCAGTGGGAGGGGTGGGAGCACTGGGTGCATTCCCAGCTTGGGACACTCCTAACTATATGTCTGTTTCAAAAAATAACTAGCAAATTTCTTGATAGCAATCCTCTATTAACCGTGTCATGATATTGCCTGAAATATTTTGCAAGGAAGCATCACTGTCAATCATGCTTCCCTTTGGCATTCTGGAAATGCCAAGGAGAGCACAGTTGACTCTGCTTTCATCATCAGCCATGCCATCATGCCTGCTTCATTCTGACTCTTGAGAGTGGGCCGCCAGCTCCTTGACCCACGGCTTCCATTAAGATCCCGAAGCCAGCACCTGTTGGTATTAAAAGTGCTCATGGGTAACGTCCATCACAGACAAGGGTAGTCAAGTCATCCAAGCTTGTGCTGCTTGAAAGATTTTTGAACAAATAACTAAAAAGCTTCTTCAGACCCACTGCTGTTCAGCTTTTTGAGCACTGACAAGGTATTACATTGATTGCTCAATAAGTAATTCCAATTCTTTTTGGCATTTTAAAATGTCCATTAAGATATGCATTGTTTACCTCCAGGAACTTTGGTGTACTAGAAAATGAAAGATTTCAATGGTATAAAGTGCAAAATCATTTATCTTAAGGAGAAGAAGGGAGTCTGTTCTCAATAAAAGAAACAATTGTAGGTCTGTCCCAGATCAGGGAAGCATGTTAATGCAGAGCAGACTCAAGGAGCGGTATTTGTTTTGGAGAAAACTAGAGACTTTTATTTGCTAAGTTCCGCTCCCGTTTACTCAATGCTAATAGCACACTTTTCTACACAATGCAGTTTAGCAAATAATCCATTAAGTCAGCTGCGATACCTTTTATGGCCGATATAAAAGGAGAGCATTTTTCCTGTGTAAAAAGAGTGTATGCAAGCTGTTTGAAAACCGAAATACCCTTTTGGCATGTAAAATTTTATGCAGAGTGCCACTATTCCAAAACAAAAAAAGCAACCACTGGGCCTTCAAGACTTGAGACAACAGGAGTCTCTGTTTCACATATGACCCGACACGGGCCGTGTTTCAGCGTTAAACAACGCCTGCCTCAGGGGTCAGCATTTGATTTTTTTTTTTGTTACATTTGTACCCTGCACTTTCCCACTCATGCAGGCTCAATGTGGCTTACATGGGGCAATGAGGAGGGTTAAGTGACTTGCCCAGAGTCACAAGGAGCTGCCTGTGCCTGAAGTGGGAATCAAACTCAGTTCCTCAGGACCAGAGTCCACCACCCTAACCACTAGGCCACTCCTCCACTGTTGCTACTATTTGAGATTCTACATGGAATGTTGCTATTCCACTAGCAACATTCCATGTAGAAGGCTGCGCAGGCTTCTGTGAGTCTGGTGTCCTGCACGTACGTGTAGGACCTCAGACTCACAGAAGCAGAAGCCTGCGCAGCCACATTGGTGGAATAGCAACATTCCATGTAGAATCTCAAATAGTAGCAACAGTGGAGGAGTGGCCTAGTGGTTAGGGTGGTGGACTTTGGTCCTGGGGAACTGAGTTTGATTCCCACCTCAAGCACAGGCAGCTCCTTGTGACTCTGGGCAAGTCACTTAACCCTCCATCACCCCATGTAAGCCACATTAAGTCTGCCATGAGTGGGAAAGCGCGGGGTACAAATGTAACAAAAAAAAAATGACTGCACATCTCAACTGAAGACTAATGCATCTGGTCCCTCAGAGTCTCAACTTTTCACCATCCCTAATTAAAGCAGCAACCCCAGATTAAAATGTTCTGCTTCTACCAAACACACATTGCATCCCTCTGCAAACACTAGTTCAGCTCAAGTTGTGTTAATGGACTTGCTCTCCGGGCCAAGAAATTGTCAATATTCAATGAAGAATGAAAACAGTTTGAGACTGTACAATGTCTGGAGAAACTGTATAATCCTGAGTAGAGGGCATATTTTTGGAAGGTTTTATTGAAGGTGAAGTAGTGTTTCCAGGAGTTGTCCAATTAACTCTTTAATATCTGATTCACTAAAATCTTTTTCCTAGATTGTGCCTATGGAAAAATATTTTAGTGAAGAAGGTCCTTAATGGGAAATGAGTTTCAGATCTCTCATACAACAAGTCTGTTTCTGACGCCTTACGTCCTGTATGGGGCTACATGCACGGTGCAGGACGTAAGGCGTGAGAAACAGATGATCCCACAATGAAGGCGCCAAAGTCAACCGGCGCTGAAGAAGACTCTTCAGCTGGCGGGGTTTGGAGACCCCCGCCAGCAAACAAGGTACCTGATGCAGCGGCGGGCGGCGGTGGTGGGGGGGTTGCGGTGGCGGGGGGAGGTCCAAAGCGGCAGGGGGAGGTCGGCGGCAGGGGGAGGCCGGCTAAAACAGTGCCCCCCACCTCGGGCTCTGCCCCCCCTCCCACCGAGGTCTGGCTACGCCCCTGGAATACACTTAGAAAGTTGTATGTTGTAAAGTGGATCCTCTTCCCTCAGCGGTTGCAGCTCTCCACAACGTGAAGAACACCTTTCAGTACTGCTCCTTTTTTTTTTCTCAGAACAATGAAGCTTTTTATTGCCTAGGAGGGGCTTCCCTCCTTCACTCAGTTGTGGCACCAAAACACAAAACAAAGCACAGTTATCATTCACCTTTCTCAATCCGGTTAGTTTCCCAGTCAGGCTTTCACAGCTGCTTCCTCTCCCTCCCTCCTGGGGAAGAGTAGCAGCAAAAAAGAAAAAAAATACCCTGTTCAGTGTAGCGGGGTTTCCCAAAACACAGTTCCCTTTTAACCAAGCTTTACCCCACTGCTCAGTTTAGCCAGGCTTTCCAAAATACAGTTCAGTTCTAGCCAAGCTTTCCAAAACACAGCTCAATTGAGCCAGGCTTTCAAAAAAAACACAGTTCAGTTCTAGCCAAGCTTTCAAAATACAGCTCAGTTTAGCCAGGCTTTCAAAAACACGGTTCAGTTCTAGCCAAGCTTTCAAAACACAGCTCAATTTAGCCAGGCTTTCAAAAACACAGTTCAGTTCTAGCCAAGCTTTCAAAACACCCAGTAATGGCTTTGCGCGGGCTCAAAGCCTAGGGTCCCACCCTCTTGGTCAGTCATACTCCTACCTGACCTCCTCCCGCTTGACCCGGCTTGGCCCCGCTACTTCCTTGGCTTTCGCTGAGCCAGAGCTGAAAAGTCCATCGGCTCTTCCAGGGTGTTCTCCGGTTCAGTCAACTCCATAGGGCAAGGCTCACTCCCTGCCTCTCTCTCCTCAGGAGCCCAATCCATATTCTCCTCGCCCCGCCCTTCTCCCAGCTGCTCACCCTTTCTTTCATTAAAGCTCCTTGGTGGCTCTTCTTTCTCCACCCACCTGTTCCACCACCTCTTCCACCAGGTTGGAGAATCAGCCTTATTCCTTCCCCTGCGGCCCTCCTCTGGAGACCTCTGGGAATGCACATAGTTTCTCTTATCCCTGGTCTCCCTTGGGGCATGCTGGGAGTTGTAGTTCTTTATTTCTAGTTTTTTCCTGGGGAATGCCTGCCTATAACGGGGTATTCGGGCCTATCCCAGGGTTCCTTTGGGGCCTGTCCTACATACTCTTTACAATGTGTAAATTCTAATTAGTTCCAATTAGTGCCAATAATTGATTGTTAGCAGCCAATTATCAGCGCTGATTAGCTTGTTAAACAAGTTTTCCACACAAATCGGCTACGCATGCAGATTTAGGCGTTCAACTTCAGTCACCATTTATAAATCTGGGGGTTAGTGCACGCCAATACAAATGCACTAGCTGGGTAACACTTCCATGCTCATTCTCCAGTTCTAACGAGGGCTCTTGACAATGAGGAGCACATCATTTAGTTAGTCTTATCTGAAATAAAAACCCTGGTCTTGCTGGAGCAGAGGTAATAATACCCCTATCAGTCATCTCCCATCTTCCCCTAAAGTTGCAATAAAGAGCCTTTGATGGCAATTTTAACTTCTGAATCTTCTCTCTGACAATTCCAGGCGCTACTTGGAGCGGTGATAAACAATGTCATAAATTACATCACACCGAGTGTCACATGACTGATTCAGTAGGTGGTGCCACATATGACATCATGGCCCAGATGAACCAATTGATTAAAACAGTAGGTGTGGCTCTGAGGCCATTTTCCCCCACTGGTCAGAACAGGGCTGCTCCCAAGGATTCGTGGCAATTTTAAATACATTTCCAATTGAATGGAAAAGTTATTAGTGAATAAATCCTGGGCTTTCCTTGAAGGCACACCTATGACCCATGACTGCAGCCTATTCTTACCCCTAGCAAGACCAAAAATACTACTCCCAAAGCAGCCTTCAATTTTTCAATGTCTTTAATTTAGAACAACTTGCCTTGTAGCAATCATTCTTTAACTCTGGGCCGAATGCATAAAGGTAGCCATAAAATATGGCTGCCACAGTAAAATTTAGTGAGTCGCAAACAGCAACCGATGCACAAAGGGGATCGCATGCAAATGAGCTGCATGGATCCCCCTTTGTGCATCAGTCACTGTTTAGGACTCTGAATTTGACAGCTCCTGATGCAGACCTGGCCCGACCCTAACACTCCCCACCGAATCCCTGGCACCTGACCCTCCAGCACCCCAAGCAACAAATACCTGAGTGTCCATTGGGTCCCCAAAAACCCCTGCACCCCTCCAGGCCCCCCATGCCAGCAATTCCCGTTGATCCAGTGGACTCCGGACCCCATACACTCCCTCCTAACCCTCCCCCAAAGCAAGTATGGCACTGGTGGTCTAGTGACCATGATCCCCCCGAGCCCTCCCTGTGCCCCTTCCCAACCCCCCCCCCCCAAAAAAAAGCAACAATGACCCTTGCAGCTGCCTGTTTGTGTTTCCTTCCTGTTCTGACAGCTCCAGAGCAATTGATCTGGAGCTGTGCATCACTCTGAATGTTCATAAGAATATTAATGAGCTCATTGTAATACATTTGCATGGAATTCTTGGTGGCTGCTAACGGCACACATTAGAGCCACAGAAACCCCCTTTGTGCATTACTCGCTAAAAACATTTGCTTTACACTGGTTAGAACCAGTCTAAAGCAAACATTCCCAGCACGGTAAGCTTGATCATCCTGGTGGAGCAGAGGGATGTACCTTACAGAGGCATCTTTTGTTGAATGTTTTTATTTTCAAGAAGGTTACGTTTTAATCCAGACGAAACACATCTTCTGGGTTTTTCATAAGAGACATGGGAGACAAGCCTTCACAATGAACACCTTGTTAACTGGTCATTAGAACCCCAAACCTTTCCTCTGCTAAGAGCCCCCCTTTCCCCATAGACTATCTGGAAGCAAGGAAATCTTGTTTAATCTATTACTGAATCCCTTTTCTTTTTGTTATTGTTGGTAAACAAGTGTTCACATATGAGGTGACAACTTGCATTTCATTTGCAGGTGGTCACAGCACACTGGTGTGCTTGCCATGAAGTTGCAAATGACACACCATGTACAGAGGTACTACAAGTACTGATATGACATCACAAAGCTTCAAAGTCAAATGCATCCAATCAGCTTGCAAAAACATCTTACAATGGCTGTGGAATGCAAGAAACTGTGTAAAAAGGGATAAAACAATTGTAATGTCATAACTGTGTTACCTCACTGCAGTTATCAGAGGAGCTGAGAGAAGACCGGAATAATGAAGACAGGTTGTGTAAGGCACAGATTGAAGAAAAAAAATCAAGGACAACATGACTTTAAAATCAAGGCAGTGTCCTCCTGAAGAACCTGGAATATTTTGTCATTAGTATCACCTTCAGAAAAGAACTTGAAAGGACTTCACCAGTGCTAAAAACTTCACTTCTGAATTGTCCCAAGTTAGTCTGCTGTATGAACTCCTGCACGGGATTACAGAGAAAAAAAACCCACCCCACTGAATACATGAGAATAAAGATCATATTTTTGTGCACATTGATTTGCTGCATGATAAAGTCAGACTGCAGAGCCACAGACAGTGCTTGCTTTCAGGAGCCCGTGCTGTCAGAGAGCTCCTAGACATTATTATTTGATGACCTCAGCTCCTGAAAGAACACATTCAGAGCACTGCAGGTCATTTCCACTCTGCAGTGTCTGTGATTTTACCACTTGAAAGGGAAACCTTAAGATTCAAATAGGTGCATAACTGGTTCTAAGACCACAAACAGAGCTTATGCTTGGTTGTGTACAGAGCAGAATCAAATTCCCATATATGAAAACAGGTTGAACAAAATGAACACATGTCTCTATGCAGTTGAAGCAGGATCGCTGAATGTTAGACTTTTATTTCATAGGCACAGGTAAACCCCATACAATATATTGGGAATAAGTGTACTGCGTTACATTTAAGCATTACACAATGAGTCCATAAGAGATCATATTACAAGGTGCTGAGTCAATTGTTTTACACAATGACATGTTGTAACAATGCTTTTAACAATGCACTCTTCATACAGATACAGAGATAACACAGTCACAAACATGCCACACAGAGAGCAGCACATCATCTTTCCATTTGAGTTTTAATGGCCACAAATGCCTTCAATTAGTTAGCCACTTAATCAGGGATGCTGACTGTCAGTAAGTTTGACAGTCAGAAAAAAAAAAGAACACAAAATGATATGTCTGTAACAATAATTTCACATTAGTAAAAACATACTGAGTAATGGATCTGTGCCTCTGGTGCCAGGAACTCAGGCTCTATGAATAGGACAGAAATAACCTTTTGGATGGCCCTAAACAAATGGGCATGACAGATCCGGTGCTATAATACAAACATATTTAAAACCTCGCAAATATATGAACACTAGTAAAAGAAGCCCGTTTCAGAGCAAATGAAACGGGCGCTAGCATGGTTTTTGTCGCCAACACCCCCCTCCCTCCCTGGCCAACCCCTTCGTTGTTCTGGCATTGCTCCGCCCCCAATGTCATGACGTTAGATGCGAGGGCGGGGCCCGGAGCGATTTCCCACCCCCTGCCTCCCTCCCTGCCAACCCCTTCATTGTTCTGCCATTGCTCCGCCCTCGAGGGCGGGGCCCAGAGCGATTTTGGTGGCTTCACCACCACGAACCTTTTTGAAGGAAGTCAGAGCTTGGCTTCACTGACGTCAGTGTCCTCAGAACGTTGAAGGTGAGTTTTATTATAGTAGATCAATTTGCTAGCCTGTAATATGGAAGTTTTAAAATACTCCCAAACTCCAGCAAGCACTCTCCACTGGCCAGCCTCAGATCTCATCAAACTTTTCCCCCTTCCCCTTCGTCTCACCCTCCCCAGGCCCCAGCAAGCTTTCTCCCATTTTCTTCCCACATCCAGCAAGCAGTCTCACCAGCCTTTACGTACTGGGATTGCTTCAGGGATTGAAAACAGAAGCAATCTGACAGGGACTTGAAAACAACAGGGGGAAAGGGGTATTCAGCACACCGTGGTAGCTAATGATGCCACTTCTTTCTGGATGTCATGCCAGGACAATGATTCCAGAAGGGTGCCAATGCATGGCATTGGATGATGATGCCAGCTCTTGACCTATTTGGGCCAACACAGCATCCATGATTGAAGACATCATCTGTTTTAAGCACAGGGGCCTGGGCATGGCCAGATTAAGGCAAATCTGATCAGCCCCCTCCCCTCCTCCCAAAAAAAACATTGGGCCCTATGTACATGTCTAGTTTACCTATGCCTTAATCCTGCCCTTTCTAGGAGGCTGTCATACTCGGGAGTTGGGAATTATGTCTCGATAAACAAAAGGATGTATCTGAACATAGTAAGTCCAATGGTGCACAAAATGACAACAGTAAAATGTGTACCCTTAACACTCTGTAAGCAGGGGCAGACCGCCATTAGACCACCTGAGGCAGGGGCCTCAGGCAGCACTCTTTAGGGAGCGGCATCTCCTCCTTCCCTCCTCCACCCCGTTTCCCAAGTTTACCTTCTTTCTTCGTGTTTCAAAAACTGTTGGCGGCAGGCACAATTCCCATACACCACCCTGCCGCCAGCACCCACTTCTTCTCTTTACTGCAGCTGCCTCTCTGATGTAACTTCCTGTTTCTTCAGAGGCGGCCGCAGTAGAGAAGAGACCGGTGCCAGCAGCAGGGCAGCTTATGGGAATTGCTAAAAGAAGGTAAACTCAGGGAACAGGGTAGATGAAGGAAGAAGTGAAATGCCAGAACGTGGCGGGGGGGGGGGGGGCGGCATCTCAGCCCTGCCTCTGGTGGCATTTTGCCTTGGGCTGCCCCTGCTGTATGACTGCCAGTAAAAACATTTTCATGCATGGCCAATCCTGTGTCTAACCAAGGAAAAGCAAACCACACAGCATCAATATTCCATTCCTATCACCAGATTTCCATCTTTAGTTTAACAGATGCTGTTTACTATGAGGACAGCTCTAAGTGGCACCTAAATGTAGGCATGACAGAGAAACACACTAACCCCCTAATTCTATAAAAGTTGCCAAAAATTGCACACGCAAATTTGGGCCTGTGCTCAGTTTGTGCACACAATATAATTGAATAAGAAACAATTATTGGTGCTAATTGAAATCAACTGGTATGTTACCATGTAAATGTAGGCATGTGATCCATGTCTACATTTTACGAGCATCCTGGAAAATGGGGCGTGGAAATAGGAGGGTCATGGGTGTTTTGGGGTGGCGCATGGGCGTGAATTCGAGTTATATGCACAATTATAGAATAAGGGCAATCCGTGCGTAAATTTAGGTGGAGCACTTGCACCAAGTTTTTGCTGGTGCACAAGGACTATGCCTAAATTTATACACAACCCCTGTGCTTAAGTGTTATTCTACAAACTTTGTCTAACTTTAGGCACGGCTTATAGAATAGCGCTTAAGCAGGGGTTTTTCCATGCTGATTTCTTAGGCACGGTTTATAGAATTCACCCCTAAGCACCAACTCTATAGCAATGTTAAGTCCTGTGTTAGCGTGCTGAAACTTAAGCAGGACAACATGCACCAGGTCAATGGCAGGCATAAGCTGGCACACCTAAATGTGCTTTGCAATGATCCTATTCTGTAAGTTGAGTGCATTGCTAGGTGGAATGCCCATGACATGCCCATGCTCCAGCCATTGGTACAACCCATTTGCTATAATGTGCCATGTGACTAGTGTGCCATTTTACAGAGTAGTGCCTAACACAAATGTGCATAACTGCTAATCTGTGATGCCATTCATGCACATAATTGTGCCTAAGCTACAAATTAGCACATGCAATTAGAGCCTAACTTTAGGTGCCCTTTATAGCATTGCCCTTCACACTTTCATCCTACCATAGAGCTGTGAAATCATGACACATCGCAGGCTACCTCCAAACTCCAAGTCTCTCTTGCAGTGTGCTGCATCTGATCATGTGGTTAAAACTAGTTATATGTTGTTGAGGGGCCCTGGGGGAA
This sequence comes from Microcaecilia unicolor, assembly GCF_901765095.1. Classification (NCBI taxonomy): domain Eukaryota; kingdom Metazoa; phylum Chordata; class Amphibia; order Gymnophiona; family Siphonopidae; genus Microcaecilia; species Microcaecilia unicolor. Next base: position 71,324,657 of record NC_044043.1, on the reverse strand, counting down.
AATCCATCTTCTGTCCTGTAGAGAAGCCGCTGCACACCCCACTTCTCCCAACTGGGCAGTTCTTTTCCAGGTTCCAAGCGCCATCCCTGGAGAGTCAAGTGGAACCAGCTTATACCCAGGCCTTCACATGACTGTTCCACTCCTGGACACACCCACACAGACCGCCGTCCTCATACCACCTCCACTTGACACCCTTGTAGACAGCCCTGGCATAAGGCTGAAAGCACAGGAACAGGCGGAAGCGGCGAGCCAGGCTGCAGTAGATGGCCATGGCAAGCACGATGAGGGGGGACATGATGACAAAGCCCAAGATGATCAGTGCCGATGAGCTGCTGTCATCCAGGACAGTTTTGCAGTAGTAAGCATTGGAGTGAAACACCTGTGGCAGAAAAAAAGAATTGCTATCATATATGTCAGGGCAAAGAGAAGGAAGGCTTACAGTAAAATTGGTTCTGAAGGACCATCATTGGATCAGACATTTCTGGACACATGAAGGGGCTACTATACGTACACAACATAAATGAATTAAAACAGCCAACACATTATTTTAATTGGGGGGGGGGGGGGGGGGGGTTCAGAGTGTATTTGATTTTAATTCATGTAAAGTTTAGTTTTTGACCAGCCTTGGTTACTGTTAATAACTCTCCGTTTCAGATACAGCTGTTGGCGATGTACTGAAATTCCAGCACTATGCAAATCCTGATTCATACAGATGATCAATAGGACTAGTCATCTCATAAGACTTTTCCTGAATCATTTTTATTATAAGGAGCTATTTAGCTATACTATATTAGTGCCGTTATAAAGAGGCATGGAGCTGGTCAACTTAAGGCAGCAAAATCTAATGGCTATGACTCATTACCTCTTGTGGGGCTCCACTGGAAACCATGACTCATGGAAGGTGTGAGTCTACCATTTCATAACACTATATGACTCTCTGTATATCTTACCAGTCTACTATAGGCAAGCGCATGGGTGTAGACAGAAGTTGATTGGGGAGTCCCCAGGATGGACTGGGGAGGGCCAAGTATTTCCTCTCAGTCCCCTCTCCCCCCCCCCCCCCCACTGCTATCATTGCTGCGTGCTCCCCCTCCCCGCCCGATCATACCTTTGCTGGTGGAGATGCTCAAGCCCCACCAGCCAAAGTTTCATTGCAAGAGCCCTGCAGGTGCAGTCTGAGAAGCAAGGAAGCAGGCAGGCTGCTCCTGCCTCCGATGCCAGCACTTCCACACATGCTCAGTTCAAAATATGAACTGAGCATGCGCAGAAGTGCTGGAATCAGTCGCTAGAGCACCCTGATGGCTTCCTGCTGCTCAAGCAGAACTGGCTGGGCTCCAGCAGGGAAACTCTTCAACTGGCAGGGCTTGCACACCCCCGCCAGCCATGTACTGCTGCCAAAATGCTGGTGGGGGCCTGAGCCCAAAAAGCCCCCCTCCCCCATGGCTATTGGGCAAGAGGTCTAACCTTCCTTTTCTATAATACTTTAAGAACATATGGTGACCAGAATTGAACACAATACTCAAGGTGAGGTCGCACCATGGAGCGATGCAGAAGTCTTATTTTGCACCCCTTTCCTAATAAATCCTAGCATCCTGTTTGCTTTATTGGCCACTGACCCACACTGGACAGAAGATTTCAGCGTATTGTCTACAATGTCATCTAGATCTTTTTCTTGAGTGCTGACTGCTAAGGTGGATCCTAGCATCAGAGAAGTGGGAGGAGAGGAAAAGGAAGAAAAGAACGTGCATGAGAAGAGAGAAGGATATTTCATGGGAGTATACAATACTGGGTTCCACATTGGGCTAGATTCTATATATGATGCCTAAAAAATTGGCGCTGAAAAAATTATGCCTGGGCGTATTCTATAGAGTATGTCTAAATTTAGGCGTAGTTTATAGAATACACCTAGTGGCTGTCTGCGGGTTAAATTTAGTCGCAGGCAGTTATGACAAGTAAAACTTGGTGTAAATGTCGATGCCTAAATTAGGTGCGGACTGAGTGTATTCTATAACAACGTGGATAGTTTTTTTTAGAAATGCCCACAACCCGCCCATTCCACGCTTATGGCCATGCCCCTTTTTCAACTATGCACCTTGGAATTTATCCACATTGCTTTCCAGAATACACTTAGATAGTTGTGCTCGTAAATTCTAATTAATGCCAATTAGTGTAAATAATTGCTTGTTAATTGGCAATTATCGGTGATGATTGGCTTGTTAGCTAATTAAGTTGTGCGTGCAAATCAAGAATATGACCGGAGTTGCGCATGCAACTTAACTCGTACTATATAGAATCCAGGGGATTATGTCTTCTTGAGCTTCTGCTGGACCAGGAAACCCTGCCAGTCATTCTTCTGCTGCCACAATGATGAAGGGAATAAATAACAACTTCCTCTACAAGCCAGACCCAAGGATATTAGGTGCTCTAGGCCTCTGGTCTTCACTCCCAGGTACCTCTAATGAATATGCATGAGGGAAATTTGCATACAATGGAGACAGGCATGCAAATCTTCTTCATGCATATTCATTAGGATATACTGAAAACCTGAGCAGCTAGAGACCCTTGAGGTGTGGGAATAAATGCCAAGGCCCTAGTTGAACCTTCAGCCTTCTGGGCCCCCTAGTTTATATTTCATGCCCCTAAGCCCATGACATTTTCAAAATTAAACTCAACAGTTATGATTATTCCAACCTTACCCACTTTAGAACAATACAATCCTGTTTAACTTTTAAATGTAAAACTTTGGTTCACATGTAGATACATAACGATAGCGATTTCCACAAGCTATTTACCCAGTTGTGTGGCTATTCATACAGGTAAATGGGACATTCAAAAATTTACCACCCTGCTTGTGGGTAAAAGTATATGTTGTTGATTCTTTGAGTATGTGTGACTGTCAGGACCTATTATTTTGCTTTGTCTTTGCCACCCCTTAGAAGCTGCTGCCCTAGGCAGCCAACTCATTTGCCTAATGCTCCAGCTAGCCCTGTGGGTAGTAAGAAGAAAAAATGAGATTAATGGACTAGAGCCAGCCTGTGGAACATAGTTTAGAACCCCTTCTCCAAGACTTTAAATAATGACTCTGGTGTCAGCTCTTCCTCTCAGTCTCCCCCCACCACTGCTATCATTGCTGTGTGCTCCCCTTCCCCGCCCGATCATACCTTTGCTGGTGGAGATGCTCAAAAGCCCCACCAGCCAAAGTTTCACTGCAAGAGCCCTGCAGGTGCAGTCTTTAAATAATAAGGTCTCTTGTGTCAGCTCATCTTTTTAGCTAAAAAGTCTCAGAAACACAAAGAGATTGAATTAGAATGAGTCTCAAAAGGTGAAAAGACAGAGGACCTGACCTTAAAGCACTTTCTCAGTGAACACTCATTAAAATTATTTATTTAGTTATTTATTTGAAAATGTATATTTCACACCTCCTCATATGCTGTGTGATTTATAAAGAAACGTATTAACATATGTGGATAGTAGGCGGGATTTTTTTCCCCTCAGGTAATTTCAATGTTTGGTTGTTGCATTTGGCTCCCTTGTTATATTAATCATGCTGATAATGTCCATAAGAGGGAGAAAAGATTCTGCGGCCGGACTGATTCACCCTGACAGAAAAGAATTAAAGTGTAAATGATGGGTTTTCTCTCTCACTTCTCTGCCTTGAAGGGAGGTGCTGAAATCCCTGAGATAATCAAAAGCCCAGCCATGCAAGAAATTAGAAAACAGCAGAAACCTCATCATGGAAGCACAGGCACTTTATTAAAAAAAAAAAAAAGGCCAGGGTCTGTCATCAGGCATTTCGCAACCAGATGAGACTCTTGGTTCTTTTACACCTCCCGGTATATCTCCCATCACTTGACCATATGCTCAAAGGAAACAAGATCCCCAGGGCCCAGTCCCTGTTCATCTATAATAGAGGAGTGGCCTAGTGGTTAGAGTGGTGGACTTGGGTCCTGGGGAACTGGGTTCGATTCCCACTGCAGGCACAGGCAGCTCCTTGTGACTCAGACTCACAGAAGCAGAAGCCTGCGCGGCCACATTGGTGATCTGCAAGGGCCGACTTCTACATGGAATGTTGCTAGTGAAATAGCAACATTCCATGTAGAATCTCAAATAGTAGCAACAGTAGAGGAGTGGCCTAGTGGTTAGAGTGCTGGACTTTGGTCCTGGGGAACTGGGTTCGATTCCCACTGCAGGCACAGGCAGCTCCTTGTGACTCTGGGCAAGTCACTTAACCCTCCATTGCCCCAGGTACAAATAAGTACCTGTATATAATATGTAAGCCACATTGAACCTGCCATGAGTGGGAAAACACAGGGTACAAATGTAACAAAAATAAAAAAAATAATAAGAACAGAAACCACTCAAGTCCAATCTATGCCCTTAATCTGTGCTCTTTCTGAAACTGCTTATCTACTTTAAAAGCCAGCAGAAGTCTGAGGGGTCCTTTTACTAAGGAGGGCTGAAAAAATGGCCTGCGGTAGTGTAGACACGTGCTTTGGGCGAGCACAGAATTATTTTTTAGCACACCTACAAAAAAATGCCTTTTTAAAATTTTTGCCAAAAATGGACGTGCAGCAAAATGAAAATTGCCGCGCATCCATTTTGGGTCTGAGACCTTACTGCAAGGTATTGACCTAGTGGTAAGGTCTCACATGGTAACCGGACAGTAATGGTCTATGCGCGTAAAATACCACTTGATGCATGTACTACTACTACTACTATTAAACATTTCTATAGCGCTACTAGACTTACGCAGCGCTGTACAAATCAACATGAAAAAGACAGTCCCTGCTCAACAGAGCTTACAATCTAAATTGGACAGACAGACAGCTAGGGGTGGGGAAATTGCAGTGGTAGGGGTGATAAGTGAGGGTGTTGAGTAAGAGAGTCATGGTTAGGAGTCGAAAGCAGTAGCAAAGAGGTGGGCTTTAAGCCTAGACTTGAAGACAGCCAGAGACTGAGCCTGACGTACTGGCTCAGGGAGTCTATTCCAGGCATAGGGAGCAGTGAGATAGAAGGAACGGAGCCAGGAGTTAGCAATGGGGGAGAAGGGGGACGACAGGAGACATTTACCCAGCGAACGGAGTTCACGGGGAGGAGTGTAGGGAGAGATAAGAGTGGAAAGGTACTGAGGAGCTGCGGAGTGGATGCACTTGTAGGTCAAAAGGAGAAGTTTGAACCATATGTGGAAGCGGATAGGAAATTACCACGAGGGCCACAAGGAAACCAGGCAGTAACTCCGATTTGACACGTGTTGGACGTGCGTAGGCATCTACGCTGTTTAGTAAAAGGGTCCCTGGATTCCTCGCAGAACGATGTGTATAGTGGTTGTTTGGGCCTTGGCCTGCTCTTTCCTACTCAAGCCTCATCATGACTCTGCTCCTGACATCACTGATATCATCGGCCTAGTGATAGCATAGTAACATAGTAGATGACGGCAGAATGTAGCCAATCCTCTGGTCAGTGGGGCTGAGGGTGACCCCTGAGGTGAGTACAAAAGAGTAGCTGTAGATGTCTTTGGCCAAACATCACACTATTCTCCACTGCCCTCTTCCCATACACACAGAATACATATAAAGGGTCTCTAGTGGGTGGCTCAGGAGTCTCTCAACTCTTCCAGGGCAAGAGAAAGCTACCCCAACAACAAAGGAGGCTGATGGCAATTTATGCAAAATATCAGTTTAATTAATGGGCACTCCGCAGGCAAGCAAAAATATATCAAAGAGCAATAAAAATAATAAATACAATCCACAAGAAAAGGGTAAAATGATGGCAGAATATTTAAAACATGCTCTCTTGCATCTCTTCTCTATGTGGGTTGCTCATTTGGACAGTTCTGACTCTCCTTTGTGTCTCTGTTCCTCTGGTTCACTGTAGAAATGGTAGGGACCTCCATTGTCCCAGTAATCATTCCTTCTTAGTATCTCTCTATTTCAGATCAATTGCTTAGAGTCTAGAACAGACTTTAGTTATCTCTCCTCCCCCCCCCCCCACTTCCTCTGTGTAGTCCACCACACAACAGAAAAGTCAGTACTTGTCAATCTTTTTGCAACCCTGACCCCATGGTAGTGGCCACATCAAACTGTGTGACTCCTGGAGGTGCAGAATAATGATGCACCTATGGAAAGTCCACCTAGTTTGTGACCCCCCCAGTTTGGGAAGCTCTGAGATATCAAGTTACTCAGGAACCCTCCTGGCGCATAGTTAGCAGAATGCACCTGCCACTTGGGACCTACGTCCTCTCTTGCACTGGATTCTCCAACTCCTGAGCGCCACACCTCTTCCACTTCTTGGGATGTGGAACACTCAGTGGCGTAGCAAGGGCGGGGCGGTGGGGGCGGTCTGCCCCGGGTGTCAACAGGTGGGGGGGTGCATCCGTCCACCCCCCCCCCCGGCACAGCGCCTCCCCCCCCGACACGGTCCCCACCTGTCTACGAGCTCCATCCATCTTCAGCGCTGCTGTAAAAATTGCTTCGTCGGCCCTTCCCTCACTCACTCTGTCCCGCCCTCTGACGTAACTTCCTATTTCCTCAAGGGCGGGACAGAGTGAGTGAGGGAAGGGCCGACGAAGCGATTTTTACAGCAGCGCTGCAGATGGATGGAGCTCGTAGACAGGTGGGGACCGTGTCGGGGTGGCGCTATGCCGGTGGGGGGGGTCCACGCCGGTGGGAGGGGGTGTCGTGTTGGTCTGCACCCGGGGGGGGGGGGGTGCAGCGGCGATCCGCCCAGGGTGGCAGCCGCCCCCGCTACGCCACTGGGAACACTTTAGCATAATCTCCCCTCTGATCCCCACTCCCTATTCGTTCTGGCAGTTGGTGTTCCTGGGGTGTTAATTTTGATTTTGGCTTCTGATTCCTCCTTTCTCAGGGAAAAGACCCATTTCTTACTCTTCCCTTCTTCTCTTTTTGGCCTCTGGGGGAGAGGGTCAAACTCCTCACTGGGCCCCTAGGCACACAACCCACCTCCAACACCATCTATATCTTGCATTCCCTGGATGGAAGGCACCCAGCACCTTCCTACATTCATTTTTATAATTCCCTCCAGTTTTTTCACAACATCCACTTCAGAGGTCTCCCAGACTAGCCCACTCCCTCATTACCTTTGAGTGGTACTACTCTGGAGCACAGATTCAGAATATTCCTTTCACCCTGTTAGGGCAAGGAAGGAACATTTTGGAATACTTCTACAGTCATTAAAATAAGCCCCTTAATATTGTTCTGTTAGAACTTCTTGGAGAAGAGACGGCTGAAGGGAGATTGATAGAGGTCTTTAAAATACTGAGTGGAGTGGAACGGGTAAATGTGAACTACTCAAAACATTCTCCCATGGTAGATGTGAATCATTTGTTTACTCTTTCCAAAAATACAAGGACTAGGGGACACGCAATGAAGCTACTAAGTAGTAAATTTAAAACAAATTGGAGAAAATATTTCTTCTCTCAACATGTAATTAAACTCTGGAATTCACTGCCAGATAATGTGGTAAAAGCAGGTAGTTTAGCAGGGTTTAAAAAAGGTTTGGATAATTTCCTAAAAGAAAAAGTCCATAAACCATTATTAAGATGAACTTGGGGAAATCCACTGCTTATTTCTAGGATAGAAAAAATATATAGGAGAATATCTTAAGCAACACTTGTAAATTGTAAGTGAGGTAAAGCCTCATATCATTGGTCACAACTACTATTCACATCACTCCCATGGTGAATCCATGCTTGTGTGTCGAAATATAATCATTGACATACCTCCTCCATCCTTTAATTTCTTACTTAACTACGTATAAAAGACATTTAGCTTTAACGGGTTGGTGCATATAACAGGTGTGCCTGTGTACCCCGACAGGTGCCTGTTTCGCAACGCTTCGTCAAAGGGGGACTCTCACACTGTTTAGCTGTTATGAGTCTCAACATGGCTGCTCGCTTATATTTGACAAGTATTTCTAGGATAAGCAGCACAAAATCTATTTTACACTTTTGGGATCTTACCAGGTACTTGTGACCCAGATTGGCCACTGTAGGAAACACTGGGCTTGATGGACCTTTGGTCTGTCCCAGTATGGCAACACTTATGGTCTTATCTTCTTATATTTTGGGGGTCTATGTACATTTTATTATCATCCTTTTGGTTCCAGTCTTAATTTGAATCATGGAATGATGCTTATCATATCTAGCTGTCCTAACTTATGGGCCCTTCTACTAAACCGTGTTAAGCCCTTAACATGCACCGTCACTATCCAGATACCACTTTGGAAAACAGAATTAGGCTTTGTCACATTCCTACTGATTATTTGGTATTTTTGGCACACTTGACTTTGAACAATAATTAGCTTGTAGATCAGTAATACAAATACATGGCACAGCTATGGGCACAGTAATAGTCCCCAGTGTTGCCAAGTTATGTGTGATGAGATTTGAAGAAGATTTTCGATATTCCTCAAATTGGTTTCAGCACATTGACATATGCGTGAGATTTATAGATGATATATATATATATATATATATATATATATTCCATTTGGACATAGGATTTGCACAGTAGTTAAATTCCTTGAATCAACACTTAACAGTTTTTTTATGACTTTTCAACTAAAATACTGTTTTTTGATGTTATTGTCCAGAAGGAGGGTAACAGGGCAAGTACCACTCTACGTCGTAAATCAGGGGAATGGAATACAGTAACATAGAGGGGAATTATCAAACAGCACCGGCGAAATAGATCGCCGGCGATCTATTTTGGTGGCGGTGGTGCAACAGCTGGCAGTAACCATATTATCGAAAAAGATGGCCATCTTTTCTTTCGATAATACGGTTTGGCCCTGCCAAATGCCAGTGTTCGCCGGGCTTGAGATGGCCGGTTTTGTTTTTCAGCAATAATGGAAAAAAATGCCGGCGATCTCAAAACCGCAAAATCCAAGGCATTTGGTCATGGGAGGAGCCAGCATTTGTAGTGCACTGGTCCCCCTGACATGCCAGGACACCAACCGGGCACCCTAGGGGGCACTTCTAAAAATTCTTTTAAAAATACACAAATAACTCCCAGGTGCATAGCTCCCTTACCTTGGGTGCTGAGCCCCCCCAAATCCCCCCCAAACCAACTCCCCACAACTCTACACCATTACCATAGCCCTTATGGGTGAAGGGGGGCACGTGGGTAAAGTGGGTTTTGGGGGGGTTGGAGGGGGTTGGAGGGCTCAAAGCACCACAAGTGTAACAGGTAGGGGGGATGGGCCTGGGTCTGCCTGCCTGCACTGCACCCATTAAAAACTGCTCCAGGGACCTGCACACTGCTGTCAGGGAGCTGGGTATGACATTTGAGGCTGGCAAAAAAGGTTTTTATTTTTATTTTTTAGTGTGGGAGGGGGTTGGTGACCACTGCGGGAGTATGGGGAGGTCATCCCCCATTCCCTCCGGTGGTCATCTGGTCAGTTGGGGCACCTTTTTGAGGCTTTGTCGTGAAAATAAAAGGACCAAGTAAACCCGGTGAAATACTGATTAACGCCGTTTTTTTCCCATTATCCGTGAAAGCCGGCCATCTGGAAGCCACGCCCATGTCCCGCCTTCGCTATGCTGCCAACACGCCCCCTTGAACTTTCGCCAGCTCGGCGACGGGAAAGCGGCGATGGTGTCAAAAAAGCAGCTTTCGATTATACCGATTTCGCCGCTTTTGAGAGATCGACGGCCATCTCCCGATTTATGTTGGAAGATGTCCGGCGATCACTTTTGAAAATAAGCCTGATAGTAACATAGTAAATGACGGCAGATAAAGACCTGTACGGTCCATCCAGTCTACCCAACATGACAAACTCATTTTACATGGTATGTGATACTTTATATGTATACCTGAGTTTGATTTGTCCTTACCATTTTCAGGGCACAGACTGTAGAAGCCTGCCCAGCACTTTTCTTATACTAAAAGTTCTGAAGCTAACGTCGAAGCCCCTTAAAATTTACACTCCAGCCCATCCATATCTATTCAGTCACGATCAAGGCACAGACTGTAGAAGTCTACCCAGCACTGATTTTGCTTCCCAATTACCGGTGTTGCCACCCAATCTCCTCTTAGCGTTTGTGAATCCATTCCTTCTAAACAGGATTCATTTGTGTTTATCCCACGCATGTTAGAATTCCATTACCATTTTCACCTCTACCACCTCCTGCAGAAGGGCATTCCATGTATTCACCACCCTCTTCGTTTAAAAAAATACTTCCTGACACTACTGAGTCTGCCCCCTTTCAACCTCAATTCATGTCCTCCAGTTCTACCGCCTTCCCGTCTCCGGAAAAGGTTTGTTTGCAGATTCATACCTTTCAAATATTTGAAAGTCTGAATAATTTACTTTAGTTTGACAGCCATCACCCTTGTAAGCTGAAGTGTGCATTACCAGTTTTTTGAGGATCAGATATATTTGCAGCTCTATTAGGGGCATCAGTTGGATTGAGGATTTTCAAATAGACAACTTTTCATGTTTTTACCAAAACAGCCATTTTATCTTTCTAGTACTATTATCACTTGGAGATTGATTTTATATCATTGAAACCTCTCTGTGTTAACGTTCTGCCTTATTATAGTCAACAAAATTTTGTTCAATTGTTGATGTCATCATTTCATTTAAACGGGATATGGTGGAGTGGAGTGATAATGCCAACACCATTGTTCTACTTATAGAAAGGTACCAGTCTTGCAATCCAGAGTTGGCCAGTTCAAATCCCACTGCTGCTGCTCCTTGTGATCTTGGACAAGTCACTTATCCCTCCATTGCCTCAGGTACAAACTTAGATTGTGAGCCCTCCTGGGATAGAGAAATATCCAGTGTACCTGAATGTAACTCACCTTGAGCTACTACTGAAAAAGGTGTGAACAAAATCTAAATAAATAATTCAGATTCTACATGGAATGTTGCTGTTGCTACTATTGGAGATTCTGGAATGTTGCTACTAGATGAGATTCTACATGGAATGAATGTTGCTATTCCACTAGCAACATGTAGAAGCCTGCCCTTGCAGATCAGCAACGTAGCCGCACAGGCTTCTGTTTCTGTGCAGGACGTCAGACTCACAGAAACAGAAGCCTGCGCGGCTGCATTGCTGATCTGCAAGGGCAGGCTTCCACATGGAATGTTGCTAGTGGAGGAGTGGCCTAGTGGTTAGAGCAGGTACAAACTTTAGATTGTGAGCCCTCCTGGGACAGAGAAATATCCAGTGTACCTGAATGTAACTCACCTTGAGCTACTACTGAAAAAGGTGTGAACAAAATCTAAATAAATAATTCAGATTCTACATGGAATGTTGCTGTTGCTACTATTGGAGATTCTGGAATGTTGCTACTAGATGAGATTCTACATGGAATGAATGTTGCTATTCCACTAGCAACATGTAGAAGCCTGCCCTTGCAGATCAGCAACGTAGCCGCACAGGCTTCTGTTTCTGTGCAGGACGTCAGACTCACAGAAACAGAAGCCTGCGCGGCTGCATTGCTGATCTGCAAGGGCAGGCTTCCACATGGAATGTTGCTAGTGGAGGAGTGGCCTAGTGGTTAGAGCAGGTACAAACTTTAGATTGTGAGCCCTCCTGGGACAGAGAAATATCCAGTGTACCTGAATGTAACTCACCTTGAGCTACTACTGAAAAAGGTGTGAGCAAAATCTAAATAAATAACAACAGTTGTGGAGTGAACATTCTATTGTTCATTTTTTGATGCTATTATTCCAGTTAGGGCTGCATTGGAGTGCTGATTGCTGATGAAAACAAATTGAAACTCGGCGCTGCGTCAAATTAAAAAGCATGTCCATTGTCAGTGACTATGAAGTATGTTTAGCAGCATTGTATTTGATTATTAATTTGAATGAACAAGTAGAGACAGTAACAGGAAATCAACTGGCAACTTCCAAAGTGAACATAAGTGTCATTGATTGTGATAATGAGCAGTTCTATTGTCGATAACAGTTACCATTGTAAGTGTCATTATTTCCACATTGATTCACAGAGTTGATGCAATGGGAACATTTTTTAAAATTCTATTATAACAGTATTATGTGCACACCGGACTATATGGGGATGTTATAAAGAAAGGGGTGATATAAACCTTTGGATTACATAATGGACATTGGGTCTGTTTGTTTTCATTTTTTAGAAGAAAAGGTGTTGACATTGCAAGTATCACGAGGATGTTCCTATGATTGAGAAATTGGAGCACTGATTATATCGGTTGTGAGTCAGCTTACGTTGCCTGTCGGAGGATCCTTTTTCTACACTTTTGGTAGGAGCATGGAATGTTGTTTTGTTTACACTATTGTCCTACCAGGGATATTTTTGTGGGGTGAAGAGATTTGCAAAAGCCCCCAGGTGTCCAGTCCCTGTGATTCTTATTTTGCAGTAACACAAATATATTATTCTGCTGTGAATGGAGCTTTTACCTAGCTGCCTGCTATGTGATAAGAAATTTACCGCCACAGCAAGAATAACCTGGACATAGGCAATGAGAGCCAAATTCTATAAATGGCGCCTTAAAAATTGGCACAGAAAAACCACGTGGTTAGCGTGATCCTATAAACTCCGCATAAATGTAGGCATAGTTTATAGAATATGCCAACATGTCGTTCTTGCGACTAAAATTTAGGCGCACCCACTTAGGCCACCTAAAACCAGGCCTCAATACCTGCACCTACATTAGGCGCAGATCAGGTGTATTCTATTATAGTGCGCATACTTTTTTGAAACGCACACAACCCACCCATTCCGTGCCCATAGCTATGGCCCCTTTTTGACTGCGCGCATTAGAACTTATACGCACCGTATTGTAGAATACGCCTAGAAAGTTGGGAGTGTAAATTCTAATTAAAGCCAATTAGTGCCACTAATTGGTTGTTAAGTACAAATTATCAGTGCTAATCGGCTTGTTACTCAATTTGTGCATGCAGTTTGGCCATGCGGTCAAATTGGAATGTACAGCTTAAAGTATCATATATAGAATTTGAGGCTAAATGATTATAGCAGCATTGAAATTGATTAATTTCATCCCTCTTCCAACCTTCACTATACATTCTTCCTTAATTAACAACACACTATCCCAATACACACCCTCCTCCCACTCCTTACCTCTACCACCCTCCTCCTTTACCCATCTTACTTACCCACATCTAATCGTCCACCTCTTTATACACTATATTACAGTTGTTATCCATTCTATGTTACTTTGTAAACCTGTTATACTATGTAAGCCGCATTGAACCTGCTAATAAGTGGGAAAGCACGGGGTATAAGTGTTACAAATAAATAAATAATATAATAGCCATTAAAAAAATATTCAAATAACAGTACACATTATAACACAGTATGCTACTTCCAATGTCAACACAGCACAGCACATCTTAATAGACAGCACAGGGGATAAGTGGAGTGGAACATACGGACAGATAAGACAGAGTTACAGGAGTTTAGACAGAGATAAGCATGACTACATAGTAACATAGTAACATAGTAGATGACGACAGAAAAAGACCTGCATGGTCCATCCAGTCTGCCCAACAAGATAAACTCATATGTGCTACTTTTTGTGTATACCCTACCTTGATTTGTACCTGTCCTCTTCAGGGCACAGACCGTATAAGTCTGCCCAGCATTATCCCCGCCTCCCAACCACCAGCCCCGCCTCCCACCACTGGCTCTGGCACAGACCGTATAAGTCTGCCCAGCACTATCCCCGCCTCCCAACCACCAGCCCCGCCTCCCACCACCGGCTCTGGCACAGACCGTATAAGTCTGCCCAGCACTGTCCCTGCCTCCCAACCGCTAACAAGGAAAACTTGCACATGAAGTCAGAAAAGGTGCATGTGAATAAAGGATGAGAAGAGTTAATACAGCAAACATGTTGTTATTTCCTCAACCAAATCCAACAGGGGCATAGTCAGACACCCAATCTTGGGTGGGCTTCAGCCTCAAATGGGTGGGCATGGAAAACCCATCCCCCACCTGGCATCTCCCCACCCCCAGGCAATCCAGCATCTCTAAACTTCACTCCCACTGTTATGGTATAAGCCAATTGTCAGAATTATCAATATAAAAATGCAGCTTTTAAAAGATGTATTGAAACTGCATTTCAAAACCTTCTTTCCCCTTTTCCTTGGGAATTTCTGGTAGCAGGGCTAGTCAATTACAAACACTTAACAAAGACAAAAGAGAGATATATTGCTTCCTCTGCCCTCCCACCTAACAAAAGCTTGACTAAGGTGGGAATACTGAATACTCCATCCAGACATCTCCGAAAACCAAAGACCCAAGAGACAGAAAGTCTGGAGACCCCATTGAAAACAAAGAACTCAGAGGAAAAGCATAAACAAAACATTTGCCTGTCATCAGAGGTATACCTGCCCCCTCCCATCATCTATCAGACAAATGGACGCCAGGACATCTGCAGATCATGTGAACAGACTACAATAACCATAATGCCTTGCAAGTTATCCAGTGCAAACCAGGAAGCAGGTGCTGGGACTCTGTGATCATATCCTCCTGCAGCTTGCAAGATATAAAAGCAAAAGCTGTTTCCCCAAGATTCAGATTCTCTCTTCAGCTGCAAACAACTCAGATCCACTCACTGCAGAAGCCTTGCTCCTGTCCTGACCATGTGCTCATCAATCAGCTGGACCACAGCATGCTTGTAACAAGGACTGTAAGTTAACCTACCTGTTACTTTGTTCTATTTTATGCACAAATTCTCTGTTCTAAGATCCTTTTAAAAACCTACCTCTTGTGTGAAATTGTATTTTAAAATAAACCTTTCCTGAAGCTAAAAGTATGGTCTCTTTGTGCTCTGAGTACATGCTTTCAAATCTTGCAGTACAGAATACTGCATTTCAGAGATATATACTTAATTTATTTAATTTATTGCAATTATCACCTTTGGTGATTGGTGGAGATATTGATATCCTAAAACTTATAAATACAGCGCCTGCTCTTAAATTATAAACAGTAGCGAGTGCTCTAGAGCTCTTTCCCCCAAAATAAATAATTTCTTGTAACACCACAACCCCACCCCACTCCTGGTACCTTTTAAATCCTTCAGTGCTGGGCCGGCAGCAAGCAGCGACTTATACTGACTGCTCATGCTGGCTCTGTGTCGATCTGCCATTTCAGCTCCGTTTTGGGGGATGCAGAGTGACTGACACCTAGTGTAAATCCTCACGCGGATCCCTCGATTTCTATAATAGTGCATTACCACTTGATCTGAAAAATATTCACGACCTTATCAACTTTCGAAAAGCATTAAAGACTTTCCTTTTTAACAAGACTTACCATAATAATCAATAATAGCATCTCTAGCACATCACTATTTACTTTATAATCTGTCTATTTCCTGATTTATTGAATTGATTATATCCATTATGTTACACTTGTTCTTTATGTAACCAATTGTTTATCTACTCTTGATTGGCACTAGTTATGATGTATTATTGTAAGCCACATTGAGTCTGCAAATAGGTGGGAAAATGTGGGATACAAATGCAACAAATAAATAAATAAATAAATAGTGTGCACATTTTTAGTGAATGCCCCTGACCTGCCCATCCTTCTCCTATGGCCACACCCTTTTTTCAGTTGTGTGCTAAAGGATTTACATACGCACCTTCAAAGAACAGCGCTTAGTGAGATGTGCATGTAAATCTAAATTGTCACCAATTATTGATTGTTAGCGCCCAATTATTGCCAATTAACTGCTCATTTGTCAATTAGGTTGTGTGCACAACTATAGAATACGCCTGATACGAGCCAAATTTCAGTGCGCAGTTTTGGACACCATATATAAAATCCAGGGATATATGTGTAAATACAAGTCCCAACTACACTATGTCCAGCCTCCGCCTACATGTGCACCTACCTGTAAAATATGCACTACATCAGATATGCATGTATTTATAGACTAGCGCTTACGCAGGTTTTTGGCATATATATGTGCACAGGTACACATATATATGCAATTATAATTATTTGCATGTGTTTTCATATTTTGACTATAGTTAATACTATTTATGCAGGTCTCTCCCAATATTCCATTCACCGTCTTCAGGCAATACAAAACACTATGGCTTGGATCCTTAGTTGTGCCTCCAGATTCGATCGTATTATTCTGCTTCTTATTCAACAATACTGGTAACCCATTGCCCATTGTGTTCACTACAAGATTCTTGTCCTTGGTCACAAGATTCACTACTCAGGTATTCCTTCCTCTCTCTCCTTATCCCTTATACCCCACCCAAATTCCTTCGCACTCTTACTGAAAATCGTCTGTGAATTCCCCCTCTTATAGAAACCCATCATGAATTCACCCGAGCTCCTGCTTTTTTTCTGGCTTTCCCCCTCGCTCTGGAATTCCCTTCCCTCTTCTATTCGTCTTGAGCATTCTTATCCCAAATTTAAAGTATTACTAAAAACATATCTCTTTGAAAAGGCCTTCAACTAGACCCTTGTGGCTTCCTTGGGATCCACTAGTTGAGCAGTCTCCACCTTCTCACTCTCTCCTTGCTCCCTGCTCGCCTTTTTCTTTTCCTTTAAAGTATTTGATGTTCTTTTCCTTTTCCTGTTAATTTAATTAAACTCTGTACATCTGAGGAAAGATGATTAATCAAGTCTGAATAAATCAAATCAAATTAAATCAAACTGGTGCAGAAATGTTAGCAACTATTTTGTAGAGCTTCCCCTAACTGTGCACTTTTCAGCTTGTTTACTTGCATCAGGTTTCCACAAAAGGTTTTATTTCTGAATATCCCAAGCAGGTATGTTTTCCGCTATTTATTACACTTGGGCTTTTGTCAGATGTACCTCAGAAGCACAGGGCCCTAAGAGACTGTCTTTTCTCCCATTCAGGAAAGACACTGGGGAATACAGTCAACTAGTCTGACCCTCACATCCTAGATGTAATTAACAAATACTCACAAATATCTGGATACAAACTAAACCCCACTACAACAGAAATGTTACCATTAAACACGGCCTCTAGATCATACCAATTCACAATGTCCCATTTTAAATGGTCGCCCACGTGTCTGAAATATCTGGGTGTATTATTTGGATCCAATATTAATGAAACTATCAACCTCAACTCTACATACCTTTTGAATTGTGTGAAGGATATGACTAATAAATGGTCTCCACTTAAACTTTCTTGGTGGGGTAGATTAGACACCATAAAGATGATGATAGCACCGAAAGTGAATTATATTTTAAGTATGTTACCGGTTATGTTACATGCCAGTACTTATAAAAATATGGAAAAAATATTGTCAAAGTTTTTGTGGTCTAATAAACCTCCTCGTATTGCACTGAAATATCTTAAACTCCCCAAACACAATGGTGGTGTTAATTTTCCTAATTGTTTGGACTACCATAAGGCTTTCTTACTAAGACAAAGTTCTTTATGGATAACCTCAAAAGAAGAACATACTGACCCACTTTGGATAAAATGGGAAGCAAAGATCTTTAAAGCAACCCCAACACCTCTCTTACCATGGTCTTCAGTACACAATTCGGATTATAATCCCATCATATTCGCTTCTCAATCATCTTTCAACACATTGGACTCATGTGTTAAAATCTCTATCCATTCGACCACTAAGATACAACTTTTGAATAATCCAAAACTAAAAATTAATGGAATGTGTTTTGCTTGGCCTAAATGGATTGAAGCAAAAATATGGTTTCTACATCAACTATTGGATAATCACAAGTGGCTACATTTTTCTACACTACAGGCAAAGTATAATTTACATAATCACTGCTACTTTCAATGGCTACAACTAAAACACTGCATTTCTGCAAACTTCGATATTAACTCATTAAAGGACGAAACTCCAAGTTGTCTAACATTATGCCATCAGTTGTCTAATGGGAAGAAAACGGCATCTAAATGGTACAAAATCTTCCAAGAACACTCTTCTCACTCTCCTTCAGCCTTACAAAACATTTGGAACAAAGAACTCAATTCTCAAATAACTGCAGAACAATGGGAAAAAATCTGGACATTACTATATAAATCCTCAAAATCATCTGCTCTTACCCAATCATCATTCTACATCTTGCATAGAGCTATGTGGACACCTTACAAACTTTCCAAAATATCTAAAGAAGTCTCAAATAGATGCTGGTCTTGTAACAACCATGTAGGTACTTTAGACCACTTAATTTACAACTGTCCTATACTGGATGAGTATTGGTCTCGTATAGAGGACACTATTTCCCATATTCTAGATTTTAAGATCTCTCTAACATACAAAATCATAATCACGGGAGAATTTGGTTTAAACACGGTAATACAACCTCAAATAGCCAAATTATTACGTATATTGATTCAAGTTGCTTTAAAACTGATATGTCAAAATTGGAAGGACTTTACGAAGTTATCTTATGATATGTGGTGGAATACAGTATGTCTTTACGCTAAATATGAAAAAGCTGCTGCAGAGAAATGCGGCTCCCTTTTAGCATTCAATAAAACCTGGTCTCCTATACTCAATTACTCATCCAGTTAATATTAATTATTATAATCTATGCAAATATAAATGGGTACTAATTACATATATATGTATAATTTCTTATCTCCACCTCTAACATTTAGTAATATGCTTATTCCTATAGATATACAATACCTGTAATGAAACAGAATCAGGGATCCTAGAGTTGATGTAAACAATGTCTATAATTCTTCTACAAGTCAGTGTACATAATCAAACTTGTTAAACTATTATTAAGTCTCTGGTACTTAATTTCCTTTCTTTTTGTTATTTAAAAATTAATAAAAATGATTGAACAAAAAAAAAAAACCAGTCTGACCCACTTATCCAGAATGTGACCTTCAGTTCTGCTAGCCAGGTGAAAAGAGTGTTACACTTTTATAATGACTGACCCTAAAATTGTGTTTTCAGGTATTTTCATAGGTAGCTTCTCTTAGTAATTTACTAAAGCACTTAATGTTGCTTTTGTAAACCAACTAGGATTGTTACCTCATATCATAAGGAACAAGCTAATCCATTCCTGGTTTTACTCTGTTGCATTCATGGACTTGTAGTTCTGATTGTCCCATTTACATGCACGAAACAGGGTAAAACTAGAATTGGATTACTCTTCCATATGACATGGAGACAGATAGAAACCCTATTAAAACATCTCTGGGACAATAATCCCTTTCCCCCTTCTATTTTTCAGATTTTTTGATCTGCTTCCTTGGTATGCAAATCTCTCTCATGCATATTCATTGTGGATATCCTGAAAACCTGACTGGCTGGGGTTCCCCCAGACAGGTTTGGAAGCCCCTGATAGAGAGACATTTTAACCAAAGATTTAATTTTATGGAATTACCAAAATAAAGTGATTCCTGTCATCAGCTGAACTTTCCATTTGGCCCATTTTGCTATACAAGAGGTAACTGCTGCTTTTCCTCTCCTAATTCCTCCTACCCACCCTGGTGACTAGGAAAATACTTACCGTATTTTTCGGACTATAAGACGCACTTTTTTCCCCCAAAATTTGGGAGGAAAATGGGGGGTGCGTCTTATAGTCCGAAGGTAGCGTTTTTGGATCGCCGTCCCGTACTTACGCGATGCCATGTTCCGTGGTGGTCTAGTGACGTCGGGGCAGGAAAGAGCCCCCTCTTTCCTGCCCATCGCGCTGCTCTCCGTGCTCCTCACTGCTCGGCGGCCATTTTGAATCTCGCCGAGACCGTCAGAAAGCAGTGAGGAGCACGGAGAGCAGCGCGATGGGCAGGAAAGATGGGGCTCTTTCCTGCCCCGACGTCACTAGACCACCACGGAACATGGCATCGTGTAAGTATGGGACGGCGGTCCAAAACTCGGACAAGACGCACCGGAGCACCTAGGTTTTAGAGGAGGGAAAAAGGAAAATTTTTTTTTCCTATTTCCCTCCTCTAAAACCTAGGTGCGTCTTATGGTCCGGTGCGTCTTATAGTCCGAAAAATACGGTAACTAGCTGTGAAAGGGAAGCCAGGTAGAACCTGCAAGTTGCCTTCTGTCTCACATTTATTAAAAAATAAACATTTTTTAAATCCTCCAGCCATTTAATGGGATGGGCCATTGAGTCCTTGACCCTATAAGTGGGTATAGTAGGCTTTTGGTGGGTTTTGGAGGGCTCACACTTTCCACCATAAGTGTAACAGTTACAGTGGATTATAGACTTGGGTTCCCTTCTCTACAGTGCATTGCAATGACCACTAGTCTACTCCAGGAGCCTGTTTGCTGCTCTAATAGGATTGGCCATAATATCTGAAGCTATTACGGAGACTGGTATACAGCATTTCTTTCACATCTTTGAGAGGAGGCAGGGGGTTATGCCTGAATCCCTCCAGGGTCATTTAGGGCACCTCATTGTGACTTAATTGTGATTGAAACAGGTCTAGACCAAAATGTCTTTTAGCCTGGATGTTCTTGCTTTGTTCCATTATGGCAGAAAAACATTCAAGTTTTGGGAACACCCAAATCCCACCTCCAACGTGCCCCCTTGTGATATGAACACGCTGTAGACAAACTGCATAGAAAAATAACTTTAAAATGGGTTTTGAAAACAGCAATTTGGATGTTTTTGACAATAAAAAAAACATCCATCTGTCGCTTTGTGAATGTTTTTCTGTTTTAAAAATGAGCCCCTTAATTACATGCTAAAATGCCATATTTAGGCATGTACACTTATTGACATGGTGTAAGTGGGCATTTAAATGTAGACACCTTGATGGTAACTTATACTGTTACTCCATAACAGAATCTTAGCTAGAGGCCAATATAGGCATCTAACTTGCCCCCATCATAGCTAAACCGTGAAGATCAAGCTCCATCCTCCACTGTTTTCCACATAATTAGTCCATCACCCGCAATGTATGTGTGTGGATTGCTCTTCCCTCTGATTGTTTATTTATTGTGTTGAGTCATCACCCTCAGTAAAAGCTTCCCATTCAGTGTCACTGAGATGAAAATCAGTCGCATTTCACAATGTCAGTATCAACATCACTGCTGAGTACCAAGACAAGAACTCCAGAAATTATACTTACCCTGTCTCTTGGGCTATAAATGTTTCAAAACTAATCTTTTCGGAAATATCTTCCTATCTATGCTGTAACTAGAGAATTATCAAGTGAGAAATCGGAGTGAACAGCTAAGTAATCCTATAATCTAAGCAACACCATGTCTGGTAATAGAGTGACCTCTTCTAGATCTGGCAGAAGGCTGGGTGAGGGTCAAAGAGAAAGGGATTCTATTTCTCATTGGCATGTTTTTGGCGATACCTTGTTTTTCTCCAAATAGGCAATAACGAGTAGGACTCAACCACTGAATTAGAAATAAGTATAACTTCAATACAAAACGTGGCTGTAAATCGTGTGGGACAGAAAAAGTGACACACAAAATTTTAGGTATAAGAGGCCCAATATTCAAAATGTTTTTAACAGCCAGGAGAGGCTCCTCGCAGTTTAAATCATCTGCCTGGGGCTAACTGGGCATTTTCAGGGCATTTAACCAGATAGTGCCCAGTTAGCCCCAGGCAGATGGCCCCCTCGTGGCAGCTATTTTAGATGTGCGCTGCAAGGGACAGGAGTGAGGGGGCTGTGCTCCTGCACCCAACAACCCCACTTGACCACCAGGGATTCAGGTAGGCTCAGGGATCTACCTGCAGGGGTGGCCTGACCATTAGGCTACCTGAGACGGGGGCCTCAGGCAGCTGTAGTAGAGAAGAGGATGGTGCCAGTGGCAGGGCAGCATATGGGAATAGCTGCTCCTGACGGCTTTTTCATAAATACGTAAGTATTGCCATACTGGGAAAGACCAAAGGTCCATCAAGTCCAGTATCCTGTTTCCAACAGTGGCCAATCCAGGTCACAAATACCTGGCAAGATCCCAAAAAAGTACAAAACATTTTATACTGCTTATCCCAGAAATAGTGGATTTTCCCCAAGTCCATTTAATAATGGTCTATGGACTTTTTCTTTAGGAAGCCATCCAAAAGTAAAAAGAAGATTAAGCCACTTAGCTAGGGTTACCATATTTTGTCCTCTTAAAAAGAGGACACATGCCCCGCCCCTGTCCTGCTCACACCTCGCTCCTTTTGCATCCTCGCCCCGCCCCGTCACATATTCCCCTCCCCTGGGTACATATTCTCCTCCCCTCCCCCCATCACCTCCCCTCCCCCAGGTCACATATTCCCCTCCCCTACCCCCCCGTCACCTCCCCTCCCCCTTGTCACATATTCCCCTCCCCTCCCCTTACTTACTATCTACTGCCCTGGTGGTCTAGTGATCTCTTCAGGGCAGGAAAGAGCCCCCTCTTTCCTGCCCGGAGCGCTGCCTTGCCCTGCATCCTTCTCGGTCTCGGCTCAGGATTCAAAATGGCCGCTGAGAGTTGACGTCTCGCAAGGCCGCTTCAACTCTAGGCGGCCATTTTGAATCCCGAGCCGAGACTGAGAAGGATGCAGGGCAAGGGCAGGCAGCACTCCGGGCAGGAAAGAGGGGGCTCTTTCCTTCCTCAAAGAGGTCACTAGACCGCCAGGGCAGATAGTAAGTAAGGGAAGGGGAGGGGAGACCCATGGCGCCGCTCACCTGCCTGTTTGTCCAGAAATCCAGACAAACGGGCGGGCGGGCAAAACCCGCCCGGACGCCCCGGACATGCCCTCAAAAAGAGGGCATGTCCAGGGAAAGCCGGACATATGGTAACCCTACACTTAGCTATGCGGGTGATGGCACTTAAAATTACTGGCACTTGCATAACCTGGGGCTCCTCTCCAGTGCTGTCCCTGACCTGCCCACTTTTTGTTTGGGCGGTCTGTGGGGATATTCAATGGCAACATGGTCTCAAATCAAAAAAATGGTTCCCTCTTTGGAAAAGCGGGGTCCCAGTTCCAAAAATTCATGCATAGAAGCATGGGCTCAAATCACAAACAGGAAGAGAAGCCACACGCTTCTTAATGGCAATGCAACGACATCACCAGGGAGTCTGTCATATATGCCGGATGGTCAGATTAGCGAAGGTCAGATCATCGTACTGTATATACATAAAATCATGTTGTGTGTCCTGCACTCAAATAAGACTTTTTGTATTCTACACTGTATATCTCTTCCTCCTTGGAAAAGGATTGCTTACTGTGTAATAATGCTCTTTAACCCTTTACAGGACAGCAGCCACCCCGGAACCCTTCATAAATAGTGTGAATGTGAACTATGCAGTCTGCCCCCTTGTGTCCCGCACTGCTTGACTAGATTCTGAGTATTCCTGTATTTCTGACAAAAACTTGCATCTTGCATAATGTTCCTCTGGACTGCAGACAGAATTCTTATGTGACATGCCCAGCTGGTTAAATTGTCTCTCGTTATGCCACCCATTAAATAACCACCTCTTTAGTTCAGTTAATTAGTGAAAGGGCTATACCAGGTACAATAATTAGAGTTATACAATGGGCATAAGGGGAATGGTAATAAGTATGTTCCTCTTTAAAATCTCATGAACATATTCATGGCTTACAATCTTCAGGTATTATCTAAATTGCTTTTTCTTAATGCCTTTAAATTAATTGCATCTGGAAAAAAAAGCACTGTCTGAGTTGAAACTCTATTTATGCTATCCATTAGTGCTCCTAATTTCATTCATAGCTCACCGATTACCTAATTTAATGAGTACTGAGCTGTTAATCTCCTACTCCTATTTGACTACATTTTGAGATCTCCAAGTGGAAGACTACCAGTGCTTCTTAGTTCTGGTCTTTCAGCTCTTTTTCCCCACCCCTGACCTCCCGGTTCTGACTGCAACAGTGATTACACTTGAGATGTCTGCATCCATAAAGACTAAGAGCCAGATTCATCTGCATGTTTTGGCTTCTTCTGAAGTCAAGCCTGGGGACCTATAAGTGCATTCACTCTGCAGCTCCTCAGTACCTCTCCACTCTCATCTCTCCCTACATTCCTCCCCGGGAACTCCATTCACTGGGTAAATCTCTCTTATCTGCACCCTTCTCCTCCACTGCGAACTCCAGACTTGGTTCCTTTTATCTTGCTGCACCATATGCCTGGAATAGACTTCCTGAGCCGGTACGTCAAGCTCCATCTCTGACCGTCTTCAAATCTAAGCTAAAAGCCCACCTTTTTGATGCTGCTTTTAACTCCTAACCCTTATTCACTTGTTCAGAACCCTTATTTTATCATCCTCACCTTAATATTCCCTTATCTCTTGTTTGTCCTGTTTGTCTGTCCTAATTAGATTGTAAGCTCTGTCGAGCAGGGACTGTCTCTTCATGTTCAAGTGTACAGCGCTGCGTACGTCTAGTAGCGCTATAGAAATGATAAGTAGTAGTAGGACCTAAATGTCTAGAAATAGCCAAAAGACTCATTAGACAAAGCATAGAAACAGAGAGAATGATGGCAGATAAAGACCATAGGACTGATATTTATCCTGTGGCAGTCAGTGGTTTGTGAGCCGCTGACAGCTGTGAACTGAATTAAGCTCAGATAGTCAATGTCAGGCTATGTCTGGGCTCCGGAATTGAATATCTGGGTAAGTGCCAGAAGTTAATCGGGCACTGACTAATATTCAGACCAGGGGCATAGCCAAACATGCTAAGTTGGGTGGGCCTCAGCCTAAAGTGGGTGGGCACATACTGTTTTGTCCCCCCCCCCCCCCCCCCACCAAAGACCTCAAATTCAAATAAATAACCTGAGCTGGCAGGGATGCCTAAGCCCCGCCAGCTAAAGATTTCCTGCTCCGGCAGCCCAGAGCACTCCTGTACTCGCTGCAGCCAGCAGCACTCTCTATGGGCCATTGCTGCTAAGCCGCCTTTCCTCCCTCCTGCGCATGCGTAAAATCTGAGCATGTGCGGAAGAGGGATGCCCATAGAGAGTGCCGCTGGCTGCAGCAAGTGCAGGAGCATTCTGGCCCACCAGAGCAGGACCTCTTCAGCTGGCGGGGCTTTGGGAATCCCTGCCAGCCTTCACAAGAGTGCCACAATTTTGAGTGGTCCTGAGCCCAAAGTGAGTGGTCCAGGTCTACCCATGTCTACACCACTGATTCAGACCATATAAAGTTAGAGCAGACTTTTTGCTGTCCTTTTTGTGCCTACTTGACTGGTTAGTGGAATGAGTGCTGGCTCTGCACCCAAACCACCTGGCAATAACCAGACAGTGCCATGGCAGTCAGAAGCAATATCCAGAAGCACAACCCACTTAAGTGCCGATGAATATTTGCGGACGGTCAGTTCAGTGGGGTTCAACCAAGCAGGAGCATCTCCTGCACAGTTAAATCCTTTTGAATGTTGGGCCCCATATAGTCTATCCATTCTGCCCATCCATATCATCTACTATCCCTTTCTCCCCCTTCAGAATCCCTATGTGCTTGTCCCATGCTTTGATAAGTTAATAACATTGGACTGGCCTACAATAGTCTCATGAACAGAGATTGAGTTTCTTTCAAAAAATAGATATCAAATTGAACTGATATTTTGTTATCAATACAAAGGTAATAGGGCTGATAATGGAAACTAAACTTAGGACCCAATGCTCAGAAGTAAACGCGGGTGCTAGAGGCCATTAGCACCGGACTAGCACCCGTGTTTACCGGCGCACAATGCTGAATGGCCCCTAGTACAAGAAACAACAAGCACGCCCACCATCAGCACAAGTAGCATGCTAATGTAGTCAAAAGCATGCAAATAGGGGTCATTTCCTATTCTCTCCAATGCTTGTAGAACAGCGCACTCCACAAGGTTGCCCGTACTGCTGCAAACTCTACGCCAGCTCGGAGCTGGCATTAGGGTTTTGTGACGCACCCTTACATATTGTAAGTTGACTAATCTCTACGCAAATAACTTCGTTCTGCTTTTACAGTATGTGGTGTTTAAATTTATCATAGAAAACTTTATTTGAAAAGGCCAGAGCTGCTTTGCTTTCCAGAGGTTGTGCATTCATGTTTCAAAAACGCTTTACCTTGCATTAGCCTATACAATCTTCACACCATTATATTTTTTGTAAACAAAAATATATATCAAATAATTGTACTTCTGCCTTACATCGAATAATTGTGTCGCTGCCTTTAAAGTCTAAAGAGTTTGGTTGGCACCTCCTCCTTCTCTCCTCCCCCCCCCCCCCCGACAATGTGGGCACACACTCAAGATCTGTGCTTAACGCACAACTCTTGAGTGGATACTCCAAGCACCATCCTCCACTTTAACTTCCAAATAACTCCCTAATGCTCAATGCTAACAGCATGCCTACATTTGCATCTCATTAGCATTGAGCATTAGGGAGTTGTTCTACTGCGCTGTTCCAGCGCTATTTCTCCGCTGTTGTTCAGTATAGCGCCGGAGTTTTGAGCATCTGTCCTTTAGAGCAGAGGTTCTCAAGTCAGTCCTCAGGACACACTTAGCCATTCAGGTTTTCAGGATACTCACAATGAATATGCATGAGAAAGATGTCCTACCTCCACTATGTGCAAAATTATCTCATGCATATTTATTGCAGGCATCCTGAAAACCTGACTGGCTAGGTACGTCCTGAGGACTGACCTTAGAGGCAATCTCCTGCTATCCACAACTCCATTAGCTTAGTTTTCTGTCTGTCAAATAAAAATTACCCTAAACTTCAGAAAGATCATTATTTTGCAACAGGGGCGTAGCTAGGTATGGCCATGGGGGCACGGGCCCCCGCAGATTTAGCCCTGGCCCCCTCTACTTTTAACCCTCCCCCCCGGCTGTTTTTGATCCCCCCACCACCACCACCACCGCAAAGGCACCTGGTGGCGGCGGGGATCAAAAGTGGTGGGGGAGGGTCGATGGTGGCGGTGGCGGGAGGAGTCGGCAGCAGGGGGGTCGGCGGCTGGGGGAGGTGGGCTAAAATGTACCCCCCCCCCCCGCCGAGGTTTGGCTACGCCCCTGTTTTGCAATAGGGTCAATATTATTTCTATGGCATCATGCATGCTTTATCATTTGAAGGTGCAGAGTGTAAAACGTTTAAATAAATAGATACATTGCTAGGACTTATCACTGTTCTTGAAGATCTTGTGCTTTTGTGCTAACTTTAGTCTAAGAGGAACAATGTGTTATAGTCTTGCACCTTGTCCGAATTAGCCTGATGAAAAAAAAAGACAGAGAATTAAAAATAGCCCCAGAGAATTAAATATGAGGTTTTGTTGAGACTCAACCAATGCTCCACATACATCCTTTGTTGCCTATGCAGAAATCAAAGCTGTGTTGACTGATGTGATATTATTAAAGCTTCAGCTCTTCCCAATAACTTCTGAATGACACTCACTGAATCTGCTATTTATTTGATATTAATCACCAACAAGATTGCCCCTGGTAGGTGTTTGCAAAAATATTTATGTGAATATACAATGCTTAAAATTACCTTTTGAAAGAAGTCAGCTTAATGCACAGAAGATGAATCACAATCACAAAATGCAACTCAACAGAGATGTAATGTGAGTCAGACAGTGGCATAAATTCTGTCCGAACAAGCTCAGCTGTGCCGGGGAGCCCAAGGAAGAAGGTGGCTTATTGGTGACTGCTTCTGATTCTTCTGAAATGGCTCCCACACTATGGGGGCCCCTTTCCAAAATTATCACATGCTTAATTTGAAGTTATGCCATGGAACAAGGGTTCAGAAGATGCCTGTGGGCTGGTCTTGCTCTTTCTTCGCTCTCCTTGTTGCAAACAAAAGACACAGGACAAATTTTGCCATCCTCCACTGGGCTGGGAACTGAAGAATCAGGACAGAGCTAATAATGTTCCCCTTTTAACCCAGTTCCATCATATTCTGGTTCAAAAACCATCCCTTTCCAACCCCTCCCCCTTCCCTCAGTATACGTTACACGGCGGCGGTAATGTGCTGGAGTGGGCTCTCACAGGCTCGCAAGAGCAGTTTGTTAAGTTTTTAAGAATTTTGGGAGCTGGTTGTTCAAGTACTCCCCCCCCCCCCCCCCATGGGGCTGTTAGTGACACCTGGATCACATTTGTAGTGCTGACTTTTCATAGGTAGAATTGGTGCAGTTTGAGCTTGTAGAGTTGGTTCTGGTATGATATGAGAAGCTACTGAGATTGTATTTGCGGGATTTTGTGCTATGTCACATGGTGTCTAGCAGTGGAGGGAGTTTGTGTTGCTGTCACTGATGTGAGACCAGAATCTGAATACAATCTCTTTTTTTTTTGTATGTTGAGCTGTAAAGTGACACATTCTACTTCTGCGCTGCACCTTTGGGAGACTTTTATTGGCTGGTCTCAGAACACCTCATCTGAACAAATTATACCCTAAACATGATCTACATAAAAATGGTATTTAGAATGACATCACGGGCCTGATTTTAGAACAGGACACACACATTTCAGCCATGTGGGTATGTGTTTACTCTAAGTGTGCACTTGTGCATCCTATAGGAAGACCAAAACTCCACAGATAGGTCCACAGAAGTTGTTGTGTAACAACAATGTGCTAGGCTGAAGAACAGCTTCGATATTTGTAGTAGACACAAAAGGTAACCTAGCACATTGTTGTTACACAGCATCATCCGTATTCGCTAGTACAGGATTGAATGAAGAGTACACATTTGCATACACCATACATGCGGACTCCTGAGGCAGGTGCTAAGCACCGAAACACAGCTGCTGTTTCGAGTCTTTGGTGTATATTCATAAAATATTAAGAATCATTGCGTTTCCCTTGTGTCTTTTGGAAGAGCCAACCCACCCTACTCTTTGGTCTATGTAATGATGGGAAGGACATGGGTGGGTCAGGGGCATTCCCTTAAATGTACACAGTGTTACAGAACTTGGGGGATCTGTGCTCAACTTGCCCACCGGGATTACACCTGGTTTCAGTTGATATACAAGCTATGAGCGAAGATTCTGCTGATATAGGTCTATAAAATAATGAGTGGAGTTGAACGGGTAGATGTGAAGCGTCTGTTCATGCTTTCCAAAAATACTAGGACTAGGGGGCATGCGATGAAGCTACAATGTAGTAAATTTAAAATGAATCAGAGAACATTTTCTTCACTCAACGTGTAATTAAATTCTGGAATTCGTTGCCAGAGAATGTGGTAAAGGCGATTAGCTTAGCGGAGTTTAAAAAAGATTTGGACAGCTTCCTAAAGGAAAAGTCCATAGACCGTTATTAAATGAACTTGGGGAAAATCCACTATTTCTGGGATAAGCAGTATAAAATGTTTTGTACATTTTTGGGATCTTGCCGGGTATTTGTGACCTGGATTGGTCACTGTTGGAAACAGGATGCTGGGCTCGATGGACCTTTGATCTTTCCCAGTATGGCAATACTTATCTACTTATATATATGCTAGTCTATACAGGGTGTCATTCAAGAGCACCCTTTATAGAATACCAATCAGCGCCAATTTTATTCAGCGCCATATACTGAATCCAGACCTTTACATGATGTGTTGTTGCTGTGCATGCTTATATACTGTATGCTACCTTGAGTGAATTCCTTCAAAAAGGTGGTAAATAAATCCTAATAAATAAAAAAATAAAATATACACAATACCAGCATGCAAGTTTTAAAAGGCCTGTTCCACATATAAAAGGGAAAGGTACTTGATATACCAGTTTACATATTATAACCAGGTATTTATTTTGTGCCTGGGGCAATGGAGGGCTAAGTGACTTGCCCAGAGTCACAAGGAACCTGCAGTGGGAATTGAACCCAGTTTCCCAGGGTGCTACTCTAACCATTAAGCTACTCCTAGGCTACTAAGCTTTACTTGCAGAAAAACCTTCATAAAATTACCCTCTTAGTGTAAATGTAAAGTGAGAAATTGGGGTGGGAGCTAGTAGGGTGGAGTTGGAGACAGAACTTGATTCTCCCCTCCACCAGCTAAGAAGATACTCAGCTGCTCCTGGTAGTTGAGCTAACCTTGGCAGAATCCCTGGATTAAAGTTGGGCAGTGCCTAACTGAGAGAGAAGGTGGAATCCAGACTCCCCATCTGAACATGTCTTAAAAAAAGACAAAGCACCTCTGGCGTCTGCCATTGTTACAGCTCATGATTTTATATTTTAGCTGTATTTTCTGGGGGCTTGCTGGCACTAATGGTCTCCTTTCCATTGTAATGCAGTTTCCAGCATGGTAACCTGCCAGAGAGATTAGCTGAAATGATTACCAGAGCTGATGCATTTGCTTTTATCTAGGGCATTACCCGAGAAGAAATGGCCATTTTCTCTGAGAGCAGTCTGCAGGTTGGAATTCAGTTTTCAAGTGAACAGATGAAGCACAAAAGCCTTCATGTACAGTGCAACAAAACCTTATGAATTCAATTTTCAAAGGTTTTCAGAGCAGTTGGGCATCCAAAATTGTAATACAGAGCTGTAAAGTGACCTCCTGGATATCTAACAAATTTTTAAATGAACATGTTAAGTGTGTAAGGGTAGTTAGAGGACTTTAGTGTAGGCGTGCAAAAAAGTGGGTGGTTTAGAGATTTGATCTTATAATAAGACATATGTCATGTAATTTACAGCATGTTGAAAATCTAAATCACACTTGTTTTGTTGTACTAACTAATACAAGTGTCTAACAAGGCACCTTATTCATGTTGCCAATGCATGAGAAACCTAATAATCATTTTAATAAATCTGCCCTGGTTATGATTTCTTTTCTATGCACAAATTTTCCTGTATAAAATCCTGCTTAGACACATAGACTTACCCCTAAATCAAAGGTTCTCAACCCAGTCCTCGGGACACACCCAGCCAATCAGGTTTTCAGGATTTCCACAATGACTATGCATGAGGTAAATTTGCATGCACTGCCTCCATCGAATGCAGATCTCT
Organism: Microcaecilia unicolor; assembly: GCF_901765095.1. NCBI lineage: Eukaryota > Metazoa > Chordata > Amphibia > Gymnophiona > Siphonopidae > Microcaecilia > Microcaecilia unicolor. Next base: position 71,293,866 of record NC_044043.1, on the reverse strand, counting down.
CTCTTTCGTTGTGGGTATCCTGAAAACCTGATTGGCAAGGTGTGTCCCGAGGACTGAGTTGGGAACCACTGCCTAAATGCACTGTATGATCTTTGTAATAAAAATGTCTCCCCTTGTGAGATCTTATTCAAGACTGATGACAAAGAAATGGAATTCACATCAAGGAACCCCTCCAACCTGAAACTAGGAGGCAAAGTCTTTTCACTGCTTATTTATATCAGGAGAATAAGTGTACATTGTCATCATGAATTTACTGAGGGCGACTGCAGGAGAAGTTAATAAAAATGATTAAGAGTGATTTTTTCAGCAATTCAAGCAGATAATGGTAATACACTGGGCTAGTAAAAAGAGGTCTGGAAAATACTTAATGGAATCCAAGTCAGGCAAATTTTCAAACTCCTTTTTATTATTTCTTTTTCTATCATTATAAATTATTCTTTTGTACAACCAAATGTGTCTTATTTGAATTCTTTCATTGCTGATGGAATACTGAGGAGATTTTAAAAGGCCCAGAAAGCTCATTCTTTATAATACTTCTGTTCCATTTATGGTTCTTTTGGTGATGTCATAAGGTGATGTCTGTGATATCACAATCACTCAGCAGTGATGCCCATACTTTCATTCCCATACTGGTGTGTCAACATTGCTACAGGCAGGAAGCACACAATGAAGCTACAAAGCAGTAAATTTAAAATGAATTGGAGAAACTATTTCTTCACTCAACATGTAATTAAACTCTGAAATGTAGTAAAAGCAGTTAGCTTAGCAGGGTTTAAAAACAGTTTGGATGGCTTCCTAAAGGAAAAGTCCATAGACCATTATTAAAATGGACTTGGGAAAATCCGCTGCTTATTTCTAGATTAAGCAGCATAAAATTTATTGTACTGTTTTGGGATCTTGCCAGGTACTTGTGACCTGGATTGGCCATTGTCGGAAACAGGATGCTGGGCTTGATGGACTTTCGGTCTGTCCCAGTATGGCAATACTTATATACTTATGTAAGATAACGATGGCATATACTGCCTAAGTATACCTTGGAGGAAAGGAGAAATAAGGTTGACATAATACAGACGTTCAAATATTTGAAAGGTATTAATCCGAAAACAAACCTTTTCCAGAGACGGGAAAGGCGGTAGAACTAGAGGGCATGAATTAAGGTTGAAGGGGGGCAGACTCAGGAGTAATTTCAGGAAGTATTTTTTCATGGAGAAGGTGGTAGATACATGGAATGCCCTCCTGCGGGAGGTGATGGAGATGAAAACAGTAATGGAATTCAAACATGCGTGGGATAAACACAAAGGAATCCTGTTTAGAAGAAATAGATCCACGGAATCTTAGCGGAGATTGGGTGGTAACACTGGTAATTGGGAAGGAAAGCCAGTGCTAGGCAGACTTCTACGGTCTATGCCCTGGTTGTGACTAAATAGATATGGATGGGCTAGAGTGTACATTTTAAGGGGCTTCGACGTTAGCTTCAGAACTTTTAGTACAAGAAGAGTGCTGGGCAGACTTCTACGGTCTGTGTCCTGAGCACGGCAAGGACAAATCAAACTCGGGTATACATATAAAGTATCACATACCATGTAAAATGCGTTTATCTTGTTGGGGAGACTGAATGGACCAAATAGGTCTTAATCTGCCATCATTTACTATGTACTATGTTACAATGTTTACTATCTTTCTCAATATGATAATCTTTTGTAATGCTGTGTAGCATCCTTCAGAGGAAAGATTTAAACTTTTGCTATTCCCTCCCTTCAAGAATTTATCTTTTTTTTTTTTAGCATTACTACAAATTCATATCAGACAAACTCTTTTGATACTCCTTACAATCTACCCAAGAAAACATGTAAGACAAACAAATTTTAGAAGTTTCATTTATTAATAAGAAAATGATTAAATCTAACAAGACTGCGCTAAAGAGAAACAGCGGTCAAAATTTTAAAGCAGCCGTGAAGAGATGAGGTTTTAGACTGAATCTGAATAAGGCCAGAGGAGGCATTACAGACCAACTCAGAAAGCTGACCCCCCCTCCCCCAACATTCAGCCTAAGTAAGCGGTTTTACATTTAGTTGGGACAGGGAGGATGACAATGTTATTCACAATTATTAGAGAGAGGGGGAAAAGTGGAAGATGGTTTGGGGTGACAGATAAGAAGTTCTGTCTCAGCTGTGCTAGTTTATGGTGGTGGTGGTGGGACATCCAGGTGGCAATGTCAAACAGGCTGAAATTTCTGACCTAGTGAGATAGATCTGGGAGTCATCAGCCTAAAGAAGGTACTGAAAGTCATGGGAGGAGATCAGAGCATCAAGGGAACAAGTAGAGAGAGATGAGATGAGGGCCAAGAACAGAGCCCTAAGGCACACTACCTGATAGTAGGTTAGCAGTAGAGGACAGACTAAAAGTGGAATGGCAGAGGTTAGAAGAGAATTAAGACAGACTAGAGTCCTAAAATCCAAATTGCCAAGAAATGCTGAAATCAAAACAAAAATATGTGTTCAAAAACGTTTCCTAACAGGGGCATAGCCAGACACCCAATTTTGGGTGGGCCTGGGCTCAAGATGGGTGGGCAGAACTGCACCCTGTTGCACGAGTGATTTGGCCTCTCCCTCTCTTGCCTGCATGCTATATGGTCTCTCAAACATCCCCCTCCCCCACATACCTTTTAAATGACAGATTTTCACCAGCAGCGAGCAGCAACTAATACACACTGCTTGTGTTGACCCCACAGCCTTCCCTCAAATGCAACTTCCTGTTTCCGCATAGGCGGGAATACATCAGAGGGAAGGCTGTGGGGCCAGAGAGAGATGTATGTATGTATGTATCAGTCGCTGCTCACTGCAGGCGAAGATCTGCTATTTACAAGGTATGTAGGAGGGACAGTTGTTGGGAGTTTTCGGCTGGTGGGGCTTGGGGATCCCTGCCAGCCACATCATAGGTATACTGCTACTGGGTGGGCTTGGGCCCACCCTTGGCTACGCCACTGTTTCCTAGAGATGTGAATCCTTTGAGGTTGGTTGGGAATAGATGATACAACAGCCTGGGTTTTAGTCCATTCGCCTGTTCAGTATCCAATATGCTGCTCATGGGAAAAATGACCTTGGGATGCATCTCACTTGAGATTTTTAGCAATAAAAAAATTTCCTAGAACACTTTTTTGAACCATTACAGAAGCTATTTGATGGATATAAGGTCACAATTTTAGAAAAGATTCATAAATGTTGATGAGTATAAAGTAAAAGTCATGCTATAACAAGCATGGCCTCTGGATGGTTCTCCTGTAGGTCATTTCTTTACCACCAGGTTTCTGCAGATTTCCCACTGACTTCAGTTGGGTCAATGTTGCTTATAGTCTCATCTGTTTAGATCAGTAGAGCCAGCTTCCAAGATCATTCCGTGGCCTTGCATATGCTCAGTAATAATTTTAATTGAAGAAAGTGCCGCATTAAAATCAGCAATATGCTTGGCTGCTTCAGGACGAAAAGGTTAATGGTTTTTATATTTTCCACCTAGAGCTCCATAAACAGAGAGCTGGTTCAGAATCTATACATGTGACTTTATAATACATAGTAATACCAGCGTGAAAAGAGAAAAGTGACTAGTTGCATTTGCATGGTAAAGTGTGCACTGTATTTATTGGTTTTATGCCCTAGGTGGCATTCAGACTTTAAAAAAAAAAAAGATTTCCATTAGCTTCCAGCAAATAACATTTAACTGTGAGCAAACTAAACCCACTACTGGCTTTCTGCATCTCGGGTTTTATTAATTGGCAGCTGCCATGCAAAGGTCACTGAAAGGAGACTGTTTCTGAGCAAGGAGTTAAGTCTGGGTGCTCCTACAGCCTTAGCCACCTGCAGCCTTCAGTGCTAATTGGCTCATGCACCAGTCATTAAGGGCAGGTGAAAAATGCTGCCTTGCCCTGCACCTCTCTCTTTTTCCTCCTGGCCTCTAATCATCCCCTTGCTCAGCAAATGAAAGTCCCCAGATTTAATTCTTGGCTGATACACAGCTCATTTTTTCTTGCGCTGTGCCTGCTGCTTGTCCCTTTTCAAGATTTTTTTTTTTAAAGGTACTTGGGTCAGTGTCATTGCAGTCTTTTGCCTGAGATTCCTGGATCAGTGTGGGTCAGGTCTATATTCGTGTCCATGGCCTGAAGATTTTACTATAGATAGGTAACCTGAGAAATGTCAGAACCCACAGGAAGACTGTGGCTATCAGGTCCCTACTGTGATTTTAAGAGATCCTGTAGTCCATCTTTGCATAGATGAGACTGACTAATTGTTTGTATATTTTATAGCAATACAAATTGGTGATGCCATAGAACTTTGTTTTAGTGCTATAAATGATAAGTAAAATGCAGGGACTGAAAATATCAGGCAATCCTGCCAAATACAGATTGAAAGTGCTGCAAATGTCATAGACCGCTGCAACGTGCAGAATGCAGTCAGAGCCATGACTAAGGTAAGCAAGAAGGATAATTACCCTAGGTGTCAAACTGAAGGGGGTGAAGGTGTGTACCCACATTACCCTCCTGAATCAGACGGTAACCATGCAAGCCTGAAAGGCAATGGGGCACGAAAGCTATATCAAGTATGAAGTTATATATGCTGTACACCTCCTCGGGTGAATCGCTTCATAAAGGCGGTTAATAAATCCCAATAAATAAAATAAAGCAACCCTTGCTTGGGATGCAGTTTTGTTCAGCAGCTGCCCTGAATGCAGGGACTCCAGCAGAGTAAATTGCCAGGAATGTGCAGAGACTGAGGATGACAGAGACTTGGAAGATAACACCCATCATTGAACACTGCTCAACCATATGTACTGGAAAGGAATTGGCATCTTGAGTTTCAAACTGGTAAAAATTGAATTATGAAGCGAGTGCCCTATGGGTTTTTTGTTATTGAATATTTTCAATATGTGGAAAAACATTTTTTTCCAATGTACTCAGGCACAATCCTGTCATGCTTTTACCTCATGATCAGAGATAATATCGTGCCTAAATTTACATGCTACTATCTCTGATCATAGGGGCGGTATAGACCCCGTCGCTGTCCCAGCGCTATTTTTAGAGCACTGTTTAGAACAGCACGGGGCTTCTGCTCATCTGCCTATTGGTCTTGGAGGCACCCCAGCCAGTCAGGTTGTCAGGATATCCACTATGAATATTCATGAGAGAGATTTGCATGCACCGCCTCCACTTCATGCAAGTCTCTCTCATGATTGAATTGCCTTGACTCCGATGGAAGGTGGAACAGAGGCGTAGCTAGGTGGGATGCCAGGGGAGCAACCGCTCCCCCAAATAGACTTCCGATGGTGCCTATTTTTCAAGAAGTCTGTCATGACTATGCAGTACGCGCATCTGCCTATGTAGTAGTCTGCTCTCTACTCCCCCTGGTGTCACAACCTGGCTACGCTTCTGAGGCGGAGGTGGTAAGCTGCAGTGGTGCGTGAAATGCAGAGTGTGGGAAGAAGACTCTGACTGTGAATTTGCTGTGGGTAGATGATTCCCTCTGTACAGTGTTGCTTACCCAGGCAATACTACAGCCAGAACACTCAAACACAGAACGTTCAAATATTTGAAATGTATTAATCCGCAAACGAACCTTTTCCGGAGATACGAAGGCGGTAGAACGAGAGGACATGAAATGAGATTGAAGAGGGGCAGACTCAAGAAAAATGTCAGGAAGTAATTCTTCACGGAGAGAGTGGTGGATGCTTGGAATGCCCTCCCCCGGGAGGTGGTGGAGATGAAAACGGTAACTGAATTCAAACATGCGTGGGATAAACATAAAGGAATCCTGTTCAGAAGGAATGGATCCTCAGGAGCTTAACAAGATTAGATAGCAGAGCCGGTAGTGGGAGGCGGGGCTGGAGGTTGGGAGGCGGGGATAGTGCTGGGCAGACTTATACGGTCTGTGCCTTGAAGAGCACAGGTACAAATCAAAGTAGGGTATACACAAAAAGTAGCACACATGAGTTGTCTTGTTGGGCAGACCGTGCAGGTCTTTTTTTCTGTCATCATCTACTATGTTTACTATGTTCCAAGAAAAAAGTACTTGTTTGGATGAGTCAAAAGTGATGAGTGAGGACAATCCTGTTGTCTCTTCTTTTTTTTTTTTTTGTGAGCTGATAAAACTGAAATGGTGACCACTAAGATCAATACACTATTGATTCAGCATTATGATAGAAATAAACTAGAATAGATATGTTAGCTTCTCGTCTTAGTAATAAGCCCTTTAAGTGTTCTTGAGGCCTGGATTGGCCACTGTCTGAGGCAGGATGCTGGGCTTGATGGATCCTTGGTCTTTTCCCAGTATGGCGGTGCTTATGTTCTTATGTACACTACAGCATTGAGTCTCTTTTCGTAAATGACTCCATTTCTAATGTTTTATTGTCTGCTTTTCTTAGATTAGAGGTTTTGGTTGTTGCAAAATTATATTTGCAGCATAGGGTTGTAGTGAAATTACAAGAATGTGTGGCTGATAATTAGGCAGTTGGACTACGGAAATATTTTGTACAGTGGGCTTAAAGCTTTTATATATGGTGATTGTAAAATATTCTGAATACAGCAGTGAACTTACTGCAATCAGCTTGAAGGTATGATCATGTTACACTGCTTCTTATCTACCAACACTGACTTCCTGTTATCTATCATTTGAAATTTTATGATCTTGCTCCTGGCCCATATAGTTTTTTTTATATAGGAGTACATAAGTAATGCCATACTGGGAAAAGACCAAGGGTCCATCGAGCCCAGCATCTTGCCCACGACAGCGGCCAATCCAGGCCAAGGGCACCTGGCAAGCTTCCCAAATGTACAAACATTCTATACATGTTATTCCTGGAATTTTGGATTTTTCCAAGTCCGTTTAGTAGCGGTTTATGGACTTGTCCTTTAGGAAACCGTCCAACCCCTTTTTAAACTCTGCTAAGCTAACCGCCTTCACCACTTTCTCCGGCAACGAATTCCAGAGTTTAATTACACGTTGGGTGAAGAAATATTTTCTCCGATTTGTTTTAAATTTACTACACTGTAGTTTAATCGCATGCCCCCTAGTCCTAGTATTTTTGGAAAGCGTGAACAGACGCTTCACATCCACCTGTTCCACTCCACTCATTATTTTATATACCTCTATCATGTCTCCCTTCAGCCGTCTCTTCTCCAAGCTGAAAAGCCCTAGCCTCCTTAGTCTTTCTTCATAGGGAAGTCGTCTCATCCCCGCTATCATTTTAGTCGCCCTTCGCTGCACCTTTTCCAATTCTACTATATCTTTCTTGAGATGCGGCGACCAGAATTGAACACAATACTCAAGGTGCGGTCGCACCATGGAGCGATACAACGGCATTATAACATCCTCACACCAATTTACCTGGCAAATCATCTAATTCCTCTGGTCTCTTCTCAGCCAGTAGGGCCCCAGAATAGTAACTGTTATATCTTCCCTTTGTTACATGTACCTATGTGGAGGGGCATTTTTGATATGACGTCCAAATCCAGCTTTGGATGTATTGCAAAAAAAAAGTCCAAAACTCCAGTGCCAAACATGGTCATTTTGGTTCAAAAATCCCCCTAATTTAGATGTTTTTCTGCTCCGTGCATCTTTCTTTAAGGGCCATTTTCAAACAAAACTCATCCAAGGGGGGAAACAACGCACAAAAACAAGCCACTCGGATGTCTGGGGGCTAGCAGTCTCGCTATACTGGCCACACAGACATCCCAGCATAACAGTGGGGCAGCCTAAAGGGCACTGCAGTGAATGTCACATAAAAGGTCCCAGATACCCATCACATCACAGCCCCCTTATATTGTAAAGTGAGCCCTCCAGGAATAGCAAAAAATGTACAATACACAACTGTACACCACTACAATAGCCTTTATGCCTGCAGGTGTCACCTGTTTTGTGGGTTCAGTAGGCATTTGGGGGGTATTGGAGCGCTCACACTTTCTTTTACAAGTGTACCAGTTAGAATGGGTTTTGGGCCTGGCTCCTCTTCTCACCATTGCACCAGCCACTAGGCTACTCCAGTGACCTGCTTACTGCTCTAAGAGGAATGGTCATTATATCTGCAGCTGTCATAGAGCCTGATATGTACTGCCACTTTAACCTTTTAGGGGGGTGGGATGGGGGGTCATGCCTCTCCAGTGGTCATCTGGTCAGTTTGGGCACCTTTTTTGTCATTTAGTCATTATTCAAACAGGTCTAGACAAAAACATCCTATTTTTTTTTTAAACATCCTATTTTTTTTACCCTGGATGTTTTTACAGTGTTCCATTATCGCAGAAAAACGTCCAAATCATAAGCCCACCCTAGTCCTGCTCAAAACACAGCTCCAACACACCCTAGATTTAGACAAACTGCATAGGAGAGCATCTTAAAACGAGTTTTCAAAAACCGCGATTTGGAGTTTTTGAGAAAAAGAAAGTCCATCTGACAGGTTGTGCTGGTTTTTTTGGGATGTTTTTCTGTTTTGAAAATTAGCCCCCTAGAGCACACTCATCATTCTGCCTTCTTTTCTCTTGCTCTGTTCTTATGGAACTCTCTGCTATAATAATTCCAGGAAGGACTGAAAACTGCAGCACAACAGGTATATTACATTATGGAGTGCCAGGGAGATCAAATTATTAAATGTAATAAATGTCTGCTTTATGAAGCAACTGGTCCAGGAACCAAGAGGTGGAGCCATTTTAGATCTAGTCAGTGGCGTTCCTAGGGGGGGGGGCGGTCCGCCCCAGGTGCACGCCGCTGGGGGGGGTGCCACGCGCCTGTCCGCTACATTCGTTCTGTGCTCCATCTGCCCCGGAACAGGTTACTTCCTGTTCCAGGGCAGAGGGAGCATGGAAACGGACAGGCGTGGCACCCCTCCCCCCAGTGGCGTACACCCGGGGGAGTTTCCTTCGCCGGGGGGGGCAGGGTCGTGCTGCACCTGGGGGGCGGGGCACATCGGCGATCCGCCCCGGGTGTCAGCCCCCCTAGGAACGCCACTGGATCTAGTCCTTAGTAGAATGCAGGGCATAGTACGAGAGGTAATGTGTTGGATCCGCTGGGAAACAGTGATCATAATATGATCAAGTTTGAGCTACTATCTGGAGTGAGGCCACAAAGGAAATCTACTGTAGCAGCATTTAAAACCCTGGAATGAGAGGGCATAGGAAGACGTTGAGAGACAATACGCTTAGGAGGAATGTAAGAAAATATTCCTTCACGGAAAGAGTGGTAGATGTGTGGAATGGCCTCCTGGTGGAGATACTGGAGACGAAGACCTTGTCAGAATTTAAGGAAGTGTGGGATAGGCATGTGGGATCCCTTAGGAAAAGGAGGAGTTAGTGGTTACTAAGGAAGAGCAGACTGGATGGGCCATGAAACAGCATTAGACCAGCCGATTGCTGAAACATCAACAGAGCTGCAGAAAAACACCAGGTCATTTCACAATGGACAAGATGATCAAAACTATTAAAGGACTAAGGAACGGAAATTTGCCAGGATTAGACAACCTCAGCGCAGAACTCTCGAAGAAAGCATCAAGTCAAATGATAGAATGGTTACCACAATCATGTAATATGGAATGAGAGAAGAAGAAAAAAAAAACACCAGATGACTGGAAAAAAGGTAAAGCTGTCGAACAAGATTTATTGGACTGCAATAACTGGAGAGAAATTATTCTGTTATCTGTGCTTGAAAAAGTTTATAGTCAAATGATTCTTAGCTAGCTTAAGGGTCAAGTGGGCAACTTACTATAAGAAGAACCAGCAGGATTCTAGCGCAACAGATCCTATACAGATCATATTTTCACACTGCACAGAGTATTAGAAAAGGTTCTTGAATATAAAATCCCAGTAGTTAACAACTTTGTTGAAAGCATTAGCAGAGATAGCAGGTTTTCCATATGATTTTGTAATACGCATAAGCTAAGTTCATCAGTTATTAAAAATCTGTATACGAACAATGAATGCTCGTCAGAGTGGTAGATGGTTACATGAATTTGTTTAACAAAAGAAAAGCACAAATGGGCCTTCAAGAATGGAACAATCAAGAGTCCTTTAATGAATGCTGTTCTTGTTTGTGTACTTTTGCACCCTCTCTTCTGTTGCTTTACATGAATTTGTTTAAAATAGTAACTGAAATCAAGCAAGATTGTGTGTTGTCACCATTGTTATCCAGCTTAGCCATGGACTGGGTAATGCAAGATATAGTAGGAGTCAAAAGAAATATAGGAATCCACAGCTTATAAACATGTGGTTAGAGGACTTGGATTTTGTAGATAATGTGGCCTTGTTGGCAAGTTCTCTTCAGGCATTGCAGACCAAGACGGACAAAATAATAAAAACAGATTGGGTTAACTATATTGAGCAAAAAGGCAAAGTTTCTATGACTATAAACATAGCAGATAGTTACTTTAAAAGGAGTGAAGCCTGTGAAAACTGGGATTACTTTAATCAGTGGGATCTGAATTAGAGATTTAAGTATATGTATTGTTAAATAACTTCTGGTTTTTAAAAGAGAGAGAATGCTTTTGACTCCTAACCACTGCTCACTTGCCCTTTTTATCCTCACCTCTTTATTCCCTTACCCTTAATTGTCCTGTCTGGCTGCCTGTCTTATCTAGATTGTAAGCTCTTTGAGCAGGGACTGTCTTTTTGTGTATGGCGTACAGCGCTGCGTATGCCTTGTAGCGCTATAGAAATGATAAGTAGTAGTAGTAGTAGTAACTAATATTGGACAATAAGTATGTTTTCAATGAAATGATTTGACTATACACCTTATTGGCCTTGAAGAAGCCAACCAGATAATCAATGTGGAATAATGAATTAGACGAGTAATATCTGGGGATAATCAGGTTAATACCACAGTTTTCTTTTTCTGTTTACTATTTAATTGACCTCCTTGTCTTGTTTCACTCTCTCTATTTAGTGGTCTAAGAAAGAGAATAGAATTACCTGACTGAAATAATTCCTATATATTACTTTCTCTGTATTTCTGCCAAGCTGTTTTATCGCTTGCAAAAATTTAAATGGTTATAAATAAATAAATAAAAACATAGCAGATAGCACGGCAATCAAATTAAAAGAAGTTGAACTAGAAAGTGCAGAATTCACCTTTTTAGGAATTCTGGTAACAGAAGTGAACATTAGAATTGGTAAGGTGGCATCAGTCATGAACAGATTGAGTAAGATCTGGAACAATAAGAAGCTAACAACTTGAACAGAGATGCATGTGTACAATCGTACTGTCATACCCACTCTGCTATACGGTGCAGAAATTTGGTCAGTAATCAAAACTCTCCAAAACAGACTAGACAGTTTTGACTCAAGCAGCTTAAGAAGAATCCTACATGTCAAGTGAAAAGATAAGGTTATAACCAAAGTGATGAGAGAAAGTTAGTAGGATACTAAAACAATGGCACCTTAGATGGTTTGTGCACCTACAAAGAATGAATATACAGCACATAACAAGGAAAGCCATGAACTGGAAACCAGAAAAGAAAGAGTTTTAGGAAGACCAATATAGACGTGGCATCAAACCTCAATGAGCTGGATATTAATGGGTCAGAAGCAGTTGATGAAACACAAGGTCGACAAGCATGGAAAATGTGCCTATCTGCCTTATGACTTCTTAAACATGTTGATGATTAATAAAATTAATATTCTCAAAAAAAGTCTCTAGATCCATTACTTGTAGCAGACTATCACCCAGTTTCAAAATCGCTTTTCTCTCAAAGTTTTAGAAAAGATTGTAACTGATTTCTTAGCCAAATATTGGTCCTCTACCCCATGTAGGTAGGTTTTTGTCGAAGCCATAGCACTGTTGAATAATTCTTACACTGTCCTTGTTGAAGACAAGATATCCTGATTGTTTCCTTAAAACTGTTGAGTAGATTTGATCTTGCCATCAGATTTTATTCGGTTGTCTTCCTTCAATAGGTATTGGTGACAAGGTACTTGACTAGTTTAACTTATTTCTGTCCAATCACACCTTTCAAGCCATCAATGGAGCTCATTCCTCTTCACCTTATCCCTTGAATTGTGGCATCCCCCAAGGGTCAGTTCTTGGCTTGCACTTATTCAACCTTTTTTGCAGTCCTGATTAGCCCACTCTGATCCAATCACCTAAAATACTGGGTTACTATTTTGTTGCCAACATTCAGCTTTTGAAGGTGTAGATCAGTCCTGTCCCAGCCTACCCGCATTAAATTCCTATTTCCTATCTCCAAGAAGCTGCATTCTGGCTTCATGACAATAAACTGAAGATAAATAAGAGGAATACCATGAAAAACTACATTTTTTATACTGTTTCATGGTAGTCCTATTAGGTTTTAATTTTTTGTTCTCAAGTTTACCTCATTTATTGTATACTAGTAAAACACAAATGAAACGGGCGCTAGCAAGGTTTTCCTCGGAGTGTGTATGTATGAGAGAGAGAAAGTGTGTGTGAGAGATGGAGTGTGTGTGTGTGTGAGTGAGAGAGAGACAGTGTGTGTGTGTTTGTATCAGAGAGAGAGAGAGAGTGTGTGTGTAAGAGACAGAGTGTATGTGTGTGTGAGAGTGAGTGTGTGTGTGAGAGAGAGAGTGTATGTGAGAGACACAGAGTGAGTGTGTGTGTGTGGGGCTCCGAGTTCCATGACCCCCTCCTTCCTTCCCTTCCTCTCCTCCCCTCCAAGTTCCAGGCCCCCCTTCCGACCGCGGTGCAGGCCCCCCCCTCTTTCCTCCCTCTTCCTCTCTCTCCTCCCTCCCTCTCTCTCTTCCCCTCCGAGTTCTTGGCCCCCCCTTCCCTCCGAGTTCCATGCCCCCCTCCCTCTCCTCCCCAGCGTGTTCCATGCCCCCCTTTCCTCGGAGTGTGTATGTTTGAGAGAGAGTGTGTGGGTGAGAGATGTACTGTTTATGTGAGAGAGAATGAGTGAGAGACAGACAGACAGACAGAGTGTGTGTGTGTGTGTGTGTGTGTGTGTGTTAGAGAGAGAGAGAGAGTGTGTGTGAGTCTGTGTGTGAGAGAGAGAGTGTGTGAAAGAGAATGTATGTGAGAGACATAGAGTGAGTGTGTGTGTGTGAGAAAGTGAAGCCTTCAAGCCTTGAAGCATTCGTGCGCTCTGTAAGGCTCCATCTCCTCAATTGACGACACGCAGTTCCAGAATGTTGCAGGAATGCTTCAAGGCTTGAAGGCTTCACTTTCTCGGCTTCAGAATGTTGGAGGTGCGTTTTATTATATAGGATATGTTTTATATTTGGCCATTTTACAATTGTTATGATGTGAACAAAACTGTAAGTTTTATGTTAAACTGTACCTTCTGTACACCGCCTTGAGTGAATCTCTTCATAACAGCGGTTAATAAATCCCAATAAATAAATAAAATAAAATAAATCCCCTTAAGTCCAAAGTAATGTGAATAAGCCTTCTCAGTCAGCCTTGGTTCCCACTATCTTAAGACATACGAACTCCTTGTCGTCTTCTCTCAAATTTCTAGGTTATAAAATCGATCCTTACTTATGGTTTATGTCTCAGCTTTCAGCTAATACTTGAGCATGTTGTGGGGTTTTTTTTTTTTGCATTATGCCAATTATGCACTATTAAACCCCTTCTGGATCCCAGCAACCTAAGGGGTCCGGGTCCTTTTACTAAGCTGTGCTTAAAAATGGCCTGCCCTGTTGTAGGCGCAGGTATTAGACGCGCACAGGTCCATTTTCAGCACGCCTGAAAAAAGGCCTCTCTTTTTTTTTGTCTGAAAATGGACATGCGGCAAAATTAAAAATTGGTGCCCGTCCATTTTGGGCCTGAGACCTTACCGCCACCCATCGACTGAGCAGTAAGGTCTCACACATTAACTGGGTGGTAATCGTACACTGCCGATTACCCCCCCAGTTAGCGCCAAGCGGTAAAAAATATTTTCTGCAGCGCGTATCGGACGTGCATAAAAAATGGAATTACCGCCTGGGGCATACAGTAGCTGGGTCGTAGTTCCAAATTGATGTGCGTTGGACGCATGTAGGTGCCTACGTACCTTAGTAAAAGGGCCTCTAAGGGTGCTGGCCTGGGAATTGGGTCTTTCCTGACTAGACTATTGTACTTTTTTTGCAATGGATGTAGCTCCACAACCCTAAAGAAACTCCAAATAATCTAGAACATTACCAAGAAATTAGTGCTTAATGTCAAACATTTTGACCATGGGATATCATTTTTATATGCAGAACAGAACACTGACTACCTATGGAATTGACTACCTACCAAATGTATCTCCTACTCTGAAATGACGATCTATCATGTTATCCACATGGAGGGGCATAATTGAACGAAAACGCCTATCTCCATGGGCGTTTATCTCCAAGAACGGGTCCGTGAAGGGGCGGACCGAACCGTATTTTGGGAAAAAATAGACGCCCATGTTTTATTCACCAATGTGTGAGCTGGGCGTTTTTGTTTTTCAGCGATAATAGAAAATGAAAGCGCCCAGCTCAAAAACGAATAAATCCAAGGCATTTGTTCGTGAGAGGGGCCAGGATTCGTAGTGCACTGGTCCCCCTCACATGCCAGGACATCAACCGGGCACCCTAGGGGGCACTTTTACAAAACCAAACAAAAAGATAAAAGAGCTCCCAGGTGCATAGCACCCTTCCCTTGTGTGTTGAGCCCCCCAAATCCCCCTCAAAACCCACTGCCCACAAGTCTACACCATTACTATAGCCCTAAGGGGTGAAGGGGGGCACCTACATGTGGGTACAGTGGGTTTGGGGGGGGGGGTTGGACGACTAATAAGCATTAAGCAGCACAATTGTAACAGGTAGGGGGGATGGGCCTGGGTCCACCTGCCTGAAGTCCACTGCACCCCCTAACAACTCCTCCAGTGACCTGCATACTGCTGTCAGGGAGCTGGGTATGACATTTGAGGGTGAAAATAAAAAGTTGAGAAACTTCATTTTTTGTGCTGGGAGGGGGTTAGTGACCACTGGGGGAGTCAGGGGAGGTCATCCCCGATTCCCTCCAGTGGTCATCTGGTCATTTAGGGCACTTTTTGGGGCCTTATTCGTGAAAAAACAGGGTCCAGGAAAAGTGTCCTAAATTCTAGCTAAAAACGCATACTTTTTTCCCATTATCGGTGAAATGCGCCCATCTCTGTTCGGCAGATAACCATGCCCCAGTTCCGCCTTCGCCACACCTCTGACACGCCCCCATCAACTTTGTCCGCATCCGCGATGGATTGCAGTTGAAAACGTCCAAAAATCGGCTTTCGATTATACCGCTTTATTCGTTTTTGTGAGATAAACGTCCATCTCCCGATTTAGGTCGGAACTTGGGCGTTTTTCTCATTCGATTATAAGCAGGATAATCTACTATGTCATCCATGTTCACTATGCAATATCAATTGTACCTTTTTACTCTGGAATGGCAAATGCCATAAAGGAGCATTGTAAGCCACATTGAGCCTGCAAATAGGTGGGAAAATGTGGGATACAAATGCAGCAAATAATAATAATAAAATCAAATTTGAGATGTTAATGCTTACATACAAAGCCTTCAATGTTGGGGACCCAAACTTTCTGTTAAGATATCTGCTACCCTATACCCATTCTCATGTCCTTCATTCTTAAATAAGTACCCTACTTCAAATCCCTTCCTCTCTCACTATGTTATCAGGTAAACATTTGCCGTCTGATATTTAAATCCATTTAAACAAGAAGGAACAGCTCCTGGCCAGTTAGGTGGCACTTATCCGGCTATCTGGCAATATTCAACAGGAGATAGACAGTTATCTCCCGCTGAATATTGCCAGTTAATACTTAGTGGACAGCAGGTTATATCGCGTGACATACCCAGCTATCCACCAATATTCATTCAGTGCATCATCAGCTAGGTTTGGCAGCCAAATTAGGCCGCCAAAGTAGCTGGCCAGCACTGAATATCGGCTTGGCCGGTTAAATTTAAACGGGCCAAGAAACACTCAGATATTCAATGCCGGGTCACTGGAAATGGCCCGGAATTGAATATCCAGTTAAGCTACGATCTCCACTGGCCAAGCCTTTTCAAGTTTCCTGTTTGCCTCATGGTGAATAAAAAAGAGAGTTGGGGGGGGGGGGGGGGGGGGGAGGGAGAAGGTAGCCACTAGTAGCAAATTACACGGTTCAGTCACTAATTGTCACTGCATATAGCAACCATTATGAAAGCTATACAGTTCAGTCAATAGGTTTCACAGAAGAATTTACAACAAAGAAAATGAAATATGCAATTGAATATAATGAGGTGGGGAAGGGGGTATAACATGCAGATCATGCCTTATGGGATTGTTTCTAATCCGTGTGTGGGTATCAGACTAAAGGGAGGGGCTGCTTCTGTGCATCGCTCAGAAAACGGCTGTGCATTGCTCAGAATGCACTTTTGGATGCCTAATGCCTCATTTAAATAGTTTAGCATAGGATTCCCATTCTCTGCTGCCCCACACGATAAAAAGCCCACAGAGCCCCTTTATGCATCTCCCACTGAATAGCATGCTTGCTAAACCGGCTGGAACTGGTGTAGAAAGCACATTGCTGGCTCGTAAGTTTGATGCATCTCACCCTGAGTATAGTAGTAGGAATGTAGGAAGAGCTCACGTGCATAAGGCACCATAATGAAGCACTTGTTCTCAACTGAGCATTCTTTTAGTTCAGAGATTTGCATGATTCTGTTTGTAGAATGATGTAGATCAGATGGGGATAAAGGTTGTTAACCAGTTTATAGTATAGATTTAGGTATAATATGATAATTCTTAGGTGGGTAATATATGAAGCTTAGTTATTAGAATCTACGGAGCTGTTCTAAGTCTATGCTTTGGGGATACGGAAATCAGCACTTGGATACAAAAGGAATTTATTGCTTTATGAACTTCAGAAATGTTACCTCATTTCAGGCTGGAGACTTGTTGGCCAGCTCTGGTTTATAATTTACATTGCAAAGCAGGATGGGATTTGTAATGTGATGATAGACCCACACTGCACCTGGATGAGAAAGTCAGAAATCCAGGACTGTCTCTTAATCTTCAGTCTTGAACTGGGTAACTTGGCATCTCTGAAATGTTCTGATTAGAAACCAATTATACCCTGGTTATGTGTGGCCAGAAGGCAGTGAAAGGGCTGGGCACTGCAGACACAGGAGCCTCCTAGTTAAAATGGAATATTATTACAAAAGACTATGCCCAGGTTTTAATGCTCAGAATGTTTGGTGCAAGTCAGAAGGAGGAACTGAGCTATTGAATTTAAGGAAGCTTCATGAGTTCGTTGGGGAACGCCTTTTGCATTAAGCTATGCTATTACAGCTAGACAAAGGGAAAAGCACATAAGCTAAGGTAAGCTAAAGGTGAGAATCCTATAAAACGGATGGTTTTGTCTGTATGAAGAATGTACTTAGGAAAATTAACTGTAAACATTAATTAGAAAGTGAGCTCTTTAAAGCCATAAGCCTCATCTTAAAGTAAAGAGACACAAACTGCTGTTGAAAGCTACTGGTGGCTTAAAGCTACAGGCTGCAGTTTGAGACAGGTCTATTTAATGTTACAGTTTAAGAAAAATACAGTTGTGTCAGTAGCTATAAAAGTGTTATTAATGTACAAGAGGTGAGTTTTTTCAAATGAAGAAAAACTCTGGAATGAGAGAGCATAGGATGACGTTACAGGCTCAGGAGTAATCTAAGGAAGTCCCGGAGACAAGGACTGTCTGAATTTAAGAAAGTGTGGGACAAGCACATGGGATCTCTTAGGGACAGGAGGAGATCTGTAATGACCTGTTCCTTGCCAAATCCAAAGGTCACTACTCCATCCTCATCCTCCTTGACCTATCTGCCGCTTTTGACACTGTCAATCATAATTTACTTCTTGCCACACTGTCTTCATTTGGGTTCCAGGGCTCTGTTCTCTCCTGGTTCTCCTCTTATCTCTCCCACTGTACCTTCAGAGTACACTCTCATGGATCTTCCTCCACCCCCATCCCGCTCTCTGTTGGAGTTCCTCAGGGATCTGTCCTTGGACCCCTTCTTTTTTTCAATCTACACCTCTTCCCTGGGCTCGCTGAACTTATCTCATGGTTTCCAATATCATCTCTATGCCGACGACACCCAGCTTTATCTCTCCACACCAGACATCACTGCGGAAACCCAAGCCAAAGTGTCGGCCTGCTTATCCGACATTGCTGCCTGGATGTCCAACCTCCACCTGAAACTGAACATGTCCAAGACAGAGCTTATTGTCTTTCCACCCAAACCCACCTCTCCTCTCCCTCCACTTTCTATCTCTGTCGATGGCACCCTCATCCTCCCCGTCTCATCTGCCCGCAACCTCGGAGTTATCTTCGACTCCTCCCTCTCCTTCTCTGCGCATATCCAGCAGATAGTCAAGACCTGTCGCTTCTTTCTCTATAACATCAGCAAAATTCACCCTTTCCTCTCTGAGCACACCACCCAACTCTCGTCCACTCTCTCATTACCTCTCGCCTTGTCTATTGCAACCTACTCCTCACTGGCCTCCCACTTAGCCATCTATCCCCCCCTTCAATCTATTCAGAACTCTGCTGCACGTCTTATCTTCCGCCTGGACCGATATGCTCATATCACCCCTCTCCTCAAGTCACTTCACTGGCTTCCGGTCAGGTACCGCATACAGTTCAAGCTTCTCCTACTAAACTACAAATGCACTCAATCTGCAGCCCCTCAATACCTCTCTATCCTTATCTCCCCGTACGCTCCTACCCGAAACCTCCGCTCACAGGACAAATCCCTCCTCTCTGTTCCCTTCTCCACCATCGCCAACTCCAGGCTCCGCCCTTTCTGCCTTGCCTCTCCCTATGCTTGGAACAAACTTCCTGAGCCCATACGCCAAGCCCCCTCCCTGCCCATCTTCAAATCCTTGCTCAAAGCCCATCTCTTCAATGTCACCTTCGGTACCTAACCATTTCACCTCTATCCAGGAAATCTGGACTGCCCCAATTTGACTGTCTGCACATGTTGTCCATTAGATTGTAAGCTGACTACACATGTTGTCCATTAGATTGTAAGCTCCTTTGAGCAGGGACCGTCCTTCTTTGTTAAACTGTACAGCGCTGCGTAACCCTAGTAGCGCTTTAGAAATGTTAAGTAGTAGTAGTAGATAGTGGTTGCTCGGGATGGGCAGACTGGGCCATTTGGCCCTTATCTGCTGTCATGTTTCTATGTTGCTAAGTTAAGGCTGCCAACTGGATCCAGATTCACAGGACAGGGTGGATCCAGTTCTGGGTTTACCCCAGTGCATGCTTGGATTGAAGCCTTGCTTTTCTTAGGGAATGCAGTGGGAAATGAGAAACTACAAATTACTCCAAATATGGCAGCTAGACTTATTTTTTTCAGTATCAAAGTATGAGAGGGTAACATCGCTTTGTATTAAGCTGCATTGGCTTCCTGTGGAAAGCCAGGGAAATTTTCTTGTGTACCCTGATTTTCTTGATTATTCATGGAGAAGCCCCTGAAGTGTATGAGTAGTTTGATCATTGTACCTAATTATAGAAAGCAAAGAATTGTAGGGAATTATATGAAATTGATGTTTCCTAACCCGAAAGGGGTTAGATATAAAGCAATGCTTTCAGTTGCTCCCCCATATTTAGCATTAAAATGGTGGAACAGCATTCGGAGTTAAGTAAGATTTATTTCTTGTTTAAAAGACATTTCAAAAAGCCCTTAAAACTTATTTATTTCAGAAATATGTTATAGGTATTAATTGATTTTAGGATATTTATAGTTTGTTTTGATCATCTTGTTTCTGTTAAGAAGTCTTATAGGAAAACTTCCCATCTAAACTATTTACTGAAATTTACAAATAAAGGGGTCCTTTTACTAAGGTGTGCTGAAAAATGGCTTGCGGTAGTGTAGGCGCAGGTTTGGGGCGCGCGCCGATCCATTTTTCAGCACGCCTGTAAAAAAGCCCTTTTTTTATTTTTGCCAAAAATGGACGTGCGGCAAAATCAAAATTGCCGCGTGTCCATTTTGGATCTGCGACCTTACTGTCAGCCATTGACCTAGTGGTAAATTCTCATGTGGTAACCGGGTGGTAATGACCTACGTGCGCTAAATGCCACTTGGCGTGCGACCCATACACGCAACCAAAAATAAAAATGATTTTTTTTTTGGCCGCATGTATCGGATGTGTGCCAAAAATAAAATTACCGCAAGAGCCACGTGGTAGCCAGACAGTAACTCCATTTTGGTGTGTGTTGGGCGCGCATAGAGCCTTACATGGCTTAGTAAAAGGGCCCCATATCATGGTTATAGTACACCAGTGTTCTGCTCATTCATGTTAGATGCTGCAGTGCTGAGCTCTTACTCAGAAAGTCAGTCCCTAAGGACCTTGACAACAGCATCTGTGTAGATATGTCTTCCTATATGTGAGTCTGTATCTGTCTTTATGTGAGCGTATGTGGGTCTGTGACCAGGAGACTAGAGAAAAGAGGAGAAGTAATTTGAAAGGAACAATTTCCTAACTGTTGTGTTTTAATGTTTCATGGTTTCGATGCTGCCTCTCCCATAGAAAAGCAGTGAAACAATTGTTGGGGATTTTATTTCTCTGGAGTCCCCAGTCTGATCTGGCCAGTTTTTAAACCCAATGTGTCTTTTCCCCAATTTTTGTAACTCATATCAAATTTGGTCCTGTTTCATTGGTTTTCTTTTTTCATAGTTTTTGTGCCTCACGATGGTCAGACAGAAATTCTCAACCTCATATATATAATTTCTTTCTAACATTCCATTGCCTTGGAAATAATAGAAACAAAACAACAAATACACCAGTGCTTTTGGCAAAACCCAAATCAGGAGTAACTTAGCTTGTCCCAGATCACGTAATTCTTACCCTTCTGAATTACCATCTCCGCTGCAGTATGAGAACCAACAACTGCGGCTTTGAGGCCACTTGGGTGGCAATGATGTCACTGGTCACTAGAAATTAGGCTACAATCATAGCACGACTCCACTGTTTAAAGTAATGCCCCCAAGTGCCAAATAACAAAAAGTTCTATAAAGCTCACACTTAACTTGCTAGGTGAAAAGACTAAAACGGGTCCCGACATAGTCCATGTTTCGCCGGAGCTGTTTCAAGACACCCGCTGTTTGGTCTTTAAACCTTTAAATGTGGAAAGCATCCCTCATGTATTATTTGGCACTTGGGGGGCATTACTTTCAGTAGAGTCGTGCTATGATTATATGCCTGGGCATCTTTTGAAGAGCAGCGAGTCTGTGATTCTCACTTGAAAACATATGAGCATGTCCCTATATTTCTATGAAAAACATTTTATGGAATGATTTGTGAAAGTATATTGTCAGTACTGTGGTTTACACCTTTGCATCAGATGGGAATAAGAACTGTATATATATATATATATATATATATTTATTTATTTATTTAGATTTTGCTCACTCCTTTTTCAGTAGTAGCTCAAGGTGTGTTACATTCAGGTACTCTGGATATTTCTCTGTCCTAGGAGGGCTCACAATCTAAGTTTGTACCTGAGGCAATGGAGGGTTAAGTGACTTGCCCAAGATCACAAGGAGCAGCATCCATTTTGAAAAAGTATCCTCAGTTTGTTTTCGGTCTTTCCTACACTAAAAATTGGGTGCCAGATTTATGTATGCCGAGTGCTGTTCTATAAAATTTGGCAGAAACTCACCTACATTCAGGTGCCTACACTACACCAGGTCTTTGGCAGGTGTAAATGTTACTGCGTAAATGTGGCACTTACATGCATAATGGTATTCTGCAAGTCGTGAGCGTTAAGAAGGAGACACGCCCATGTCCCAGCCATGCTCCACTTACATGTACACCCCTTGGCAGGGCCGGTCTTAGGCAGAGGCGACCAAGGCGGCTGCATAGGGCCCCGCGCCTAAGGGGGCCCCGCTCTGCCTTCGCTCCGACCTCCGCTCGCCTCGGACGACCGTCCGCATCATTCATGATGATCCCGTGGCTCGGCCACTCCACTTCTGGGGAGGGGAGGTTTCATGATAGCATTGTGCTTATTATTTCAATCAGTTTTTTTGTACAAGTTTAGCTTCATTTGTCTTTATTTGAAATTTCATAAATAAAAAAAAATTCTAAAAATGGAATAATCTTATCAATGGGGTGGAGCTAGGGTGGGGGCGGAGCTAGGGCGGGGCTAGGATGGGGCCCCATCAAATTGGTCTGCACAGGGCCCTGCACTTGCTAAGACCGGCCCTGCCCCTTGGCTTTGCACACTAGGGGGGCCCTTTTACCAAACTTAGGTAAAAAGTGGTCTTAGCGAGTGCTTACGTAGATCATTCCCGCATACTAAGCCATTTTTCCACATGGGTAAAATAGCCGCTTTTTCTATTTTTTTAATTAATGACCACGCGCTAATTTTCCTATTAGGTGTCATAAGTGCTCATGGACTATCTTGTAGGTGGTAAGGGCTCACGCGCTAATCGGTTAGCGTGCAGCGATGTAGCTGCACTTACTGATTAGCACAAGGGCTGCATTTCAATTAAAATTTTAATCACCCAATTAAAGGCGGGGCATAGCTAGCAGTCCAGATGCAGATGCTGGCACTCCCCAAGCATGCTCATTTCATGCCTGAACTGAGCATGCTTGGGGAGTGCCAACATCTGCAGCTGGAGGCACCCCGCTGACTTCCTCGCTCCTGAGGAAGGAAGAAGGAGGCGACTTAGGCAGCAGATTTCTTCAGCTGACGGGGCTTCAGCTACATCACCAGCCGTTGAACAGATACTACAGCTTTGGAGGGGGCCTAAGCCCAAAGTGGGGAGCCCAGGTCTCCAAGACCCCCTCCCCAAGGGTTACCATATGGCTCCACAAAAATGAGGACAAATTAAGCCAATCCGGGTTTTACTTCTATTGAAAGCAATGGAAGTAAAATCCAGACTGGCTTCATCTGTTCTCGCCAGCTGTGCCGGTGATTAAAGACCCAATATCTTCCTTTCTCCTGCCTCCAGGTCCAACTCTCTCTCTCTCCCTCCCTCCCTCCTTCTATCCCTCAGTTTGGCATCTCTCTGTATGCTCCCAGCATCTCTTCCTCCCCTTTTGGCCCTGCCTGCAGTTCTCTCTCAATTTCCTCCTCCCTCACACGGTGCCTGCGGTTCTCCCTCAATTCCCTTCCTCTCTCCCCTCCCTCCTGCACAGTGCACGTGGTTCTCTCTCTCAATTCCCTCCCTCCCCCTTCCCTGCATGGTCCGGCATCTCTCCCTTCCCTACTGGATCTGACCACAGCTCGCTATCAGGTCCCCCCCACCACATCTGCACCCCTACACGGTGTACCTTTTTAAACAGCAAGTCTTCGGCTCTGCAGGCCAGTACCAGATCTTTCCCTCTGACCCAAACCAGTCTGCCCATTCTGAAAACATGAAGTGACATCAGAAGGGGCGGGCCAAGACAGAGGGAAAGGCCTGGTGCAGACCACAGGCAACCTTTGCATTCGGCTGCCGCTGGCCTGCAGGGCTGAAAACTTGCTGTTTAAAACAGTACACTGGGTGGGGGTATGGGAGGGGAGGGAGAGCTTCGGACAGATCCAGGAGGGGAGGAAGCGATGCCAGACCATGCACTGTGGTGGGAGTCGTGGGAGGGAGGCAGAAGGCGGGCAGCCTGCAATTAATTATTAATTGCAATTACATTTTAAATTGTGATTAATAAAACGTTAACTGAGATTAATATGCAGCCCTAATTAGCACAGAAGACACCTACTCTCCACCCCAACCCACCCCCATGCTAAAAAATAAAATCTAGGAAGCATGCGCTGCTACCAAAATTACTGCAAGATGCCTGAGCATACCCCGCAAGCTGTGTTAGTGCTTACTGCAGCTTAGTAAAAGGATCCCTAAGGCAGTTGTGCATGTATGTTATAGAATACCGTTCTCTATATGGTGCCAAGTTAGGTGCTACTTCCACGCTGAATTTTTGGCATGAAAAAAGCATTTCAATGGATGCAAGGCGTTAAAACGGGCAGAAATGGCAGTTCTGTGCGAAGAAAAAGAAATCCGCCAAAAGACGGAGAACTCAAGACACCCCACGGAAAACAACAATATAGAGTAAAAGTGGGAGGACGACCAAGGTTACCAAAGACTGAGAAGATGTATATTAGTACAGAAGTTTATTGAAGTATAAAGACTCGACACAACGTTGTGTTTCGGCCTTTAGGCCTGCATCAGGAGTCTTATTTTTCAAAAAAACCTTCTGAACAATGATGATGGAAAATCTTCTAGAAAGAATAGTCTTTAAAAAGACCATTGTAGGATAAAGCGTGCTCGTTTGTCTCTTCGGACTGAACGCTCGCAGCGAAATGCTTGAAGTGGCAAAACACATTCACACCTATTTACAGAATAGCACATAAGTGTTCCCGCTTGGATCTGCAAAGGGGGTGTGGTCATAAGAGGGGCATGGCTGAGCCAGGGGTGTTCCCTTAAAATGCACGCAATGTTATAGAGTCAGGGGCTCCACACCCAACTTGTGTATCAGGATTTACACCTGGTTTCAGTTGGTTGTAACCAGGTGCGGACAGACCATTTGGGCAACCGGGCAGTGCCTGAGAGCCCAGAGGCTCTGCCCGGATGCCCGGCCCACAGGGCTGCCACTATTCCCCCCCCAACCCACCCGGCACCACCATATTTTAAATATGGCGGCCGAGATTCCCTGCGGAAGTCTCATGAGACTATCCAAACCTGCGAGACTACCGCGGAAAGTTTTGGCCGCCATTTTGAAAACACGGCAGCACCGGCAGGCAGGGGGAATAGCAGCAGCACAGTGACTAGGGAAGAACATGCCCCCCACAGAGGCCACCAGAAAACCAGGACCCCTCAGGTAGGACTGGGGCAGCGGGGGTGTCGGCTGCGGCGGCAGGTGCGACGGGGGGGGGGGGGGGTGTCAGGCAGCGGCCAGGCAGGGGGCCCAGAACACCCTCAGTCCGCCCCTGGTTGTAACTGCTCACTCCCAAAGTTCAACGTGAATCCTGGCACTATACACTATTCTATAAAAAGCGACGATCCCCGTCCACTAATATTGGACAAAATAAGTATGTTTCCAACGAAATAAATTGACTATACACTGTTTTGGGTTTGAAGAAGCCAACCAGACAATCGATGTGGAATAATGATTTAGATAAATAATAACAGGATAATCAGGTTAATACTATGTTTTCTTTGTTTACTGTTGTTTAATTGATCTCCTTGTCTTGTTTCACTCCCCCTATTTTGTGGTCTAAGGAAGAGTATATAATTACCTGATTAAATTATTTTTTGTATTATCTTGTCTGTATTTCTGGCAAGTTATTTTAGTGCTTGTAAAATTAAATTGTTAAAAATAAAATAAAAATATATTTTTTAAAAAAGCAACAATCCCGGAATGCCATTCAGCGCTGACTTTTTTTCAGCGTCGAGTTTTGAGCCCCATTTATAAGATGTTCCCCTTAGTGTGCATATGTGCTGGTGTTCTATGATATATATGCAGAAGTGCCACCTAACTTTAGTTGTCCTGTTATAGGGTGAAGGGGTTAATGGCATGTTTAAAAACAAAATTTAGATCCTGACATGCTGGGTGTAATAAACTGTAGGCACTAAGCAGACTGTTCCTTTGTTGTTTATGCTATTTATAACAACGTCTGGGTTTTACATTTACCGTTTGTTTTTGTTCATTTGCTCTTTGTCATTTCCTCCAATTGAAACATTAGATAATGTCTTTCCTTCCTTATATATGTAAACTCATCTGCAGATGTCATAAACCATGGATGTGGCCCCTTGTAAAAAGCTTAGACGGGAATAAGCAAATCAAGATCCTGAGATGGGCTGATGTTATCAACTTACTTCATGTCACCTGGTGAAGCTGAGTGGGGCTGAGGAAATCCTGCTGACACCCACTGCACCCTGTGTATTATTTGGTTTGCAAAAAGGCCTATAGAGTCAATAGATGAGGTGGGGTGTGGGTTAAGTCAGGACTGGCTTCACTTGTCCAGCTGACACAAAGCATGATGACACCTTAATTGGGATCCAGTGTGTATGTTAAATAGCTCTCAGGTGCATAGCTCCCTTACCTGGGTGCTGAGCCCCCCCCCCCAAAACCCACTCCCCACAACTCTACACCATTACCATAGCCCTTATGGGTGAAGGGAGGCCAATGGCATAGGAAGGGGGAGCGGTGGGGCGGTCCACCCCGGGTGCACGCACTGGGGGGGTGTCGGCGCCGCTGGTTACCTGCTCTCTC
Organism: Microcaecilia unicolor; assembly: GCF_901765095.1. Taxonomy (NCBI): domain Eukaryota; kingdom Metazoa; phylum Chordata; class Amphibia; order Gymnophiona; family Siphonopidae; genus Microcaecilia; species Microcaecilia unicolor. The sequence goes on along the minus strand of NC_044043.1, from coordinate 71,267,679 downwards.
TCTGCCCCAGAACAGGTTGCTTCCTGTTCCGGGGCAGAGAAAGCAGGGAACCAACAGAGCCGACGCAGCTCCCAGAACAACGTGCACTCGGCGGGCGGAGCACCAGCGGTAATGATGCACTCCGGGGGGTTACGTGTGCCGAGAGGGGCGCGTGCCGCACTGTACCCGGGGGGGGGGGGGTGCGCAGCAGCGACCCGCCCCGGGTGTCAGCCGGCCTCGCTATGCCGCTGAGGTGGGCACCTACATGTGGGTTCAGTGTGTTTTGGGGGGGGGGGTTGGAGGGCTCCTATTTACCACCACAAGTGTAACAGGTAGGGGGGATGGGCCTGGGTCTACCTGCCTGAAGTGCATTGCACCCACTAAAAACTGCTCCAGGGACCTGCATACTGCTGTCATGGAGCTGGGTATGACATTTCAGGCTGGCATAGAGGCTGGCAAAAAAAAGTTTTTATTTTTTTTTGGGGTGGGAGGGGGTTGGTGACCACTGGGGGAGTAAGGGGAGGTGATCCCCGATTCACTGTGGTGGTCATCTGGTCAATTGGGGCACTTTTTTGAGACGTGGTCCTAAAAGAAAATGGACCAAGTGAAGCCGGCGAAATGCTCCTCAGAGCCGGCCTTCTGTTTTTCCATTATCAGCTGAAGCCGGCCATGTCTTAACAACGCCCCTGTCCCGCCTCCATCCCGCCTCCCATACCCTTCCGAAACGCCCCCTTTAACTTTGGCCGGCTCTACGACGGAAAGCAGTTGGAGCCAGCCAAAATCGGCTTTCCATTATACCGATTTCGCCGGCTTCAGGAGATGGGTGGCCATCTCCCGATTTGTGTCAGAAGATGGCTGGCGATCTCTTTTGAAAATAAGCTGGATAGGTATTTAAATGTCTCTATCATAAGTGCACAGGAGGCGAGTCTCTTTCAATAGAAAGGAAGTTCTGGAACGAGGGGGCATAGGATGAAGGTGAAAGGAGACAGACTCAGAAGTAACCTGAGAAAATACTTCTTCATGGAAAAGGTGGTGGATTTGTGGAACGGTCTCCTGGTGGAAGCGGGTTACCATATGGCTCCAGAAAAAGGAGGACGGATTGAGCCAGCCGGGTTTTACTTCCATTGCTTTCAGTGGAAGTAATTGAGCCAGCCGGGTTTTACTTCCATTGCTTTCAATGGAAAGCAATGGAAGTAAAACCTGGCTGGCTCAATCCATCCTCCTTTTTCTGGAGCCGCGAAAACAGTAACTGAATTCAAGAGAGCTTGGGACAAGTACATAGGATTTCTAAGGGAGTGACAGGGGGAGTAGATGGCATGGATGGGCAGACTGAATTTGTTCGTAAAGTCTTTATCTGCCTACATCTTTCTTTTGTTCTATATACTTTCTAACCTAAAGCGACAGGTTTCTTTAAAGTGTTATTAAATCTCAGCCTTTTTCCCCCAGTATTAATAGTTATCAGGACTTGAACCTGTGACCTTTAGGTTGAAAGGGCACTGCCTTCCAGGAAGAGATATTCTGCCTTTTGAAAGTTTATTGCCAGCTCATACCTAGCTGTGTCCTGTTTCCTGATTGGCTCTTTGCTTTTAGTAACTCTTGAGTGGAATTTTGTGCTGGATGCACTTGGTGGATGTACAATGACATTAAGACTTTTCTTGAGCAATCTTTAGTTCTTGTCTTGTTCTAATATAGGATTAATTCACGCCTCAAAAGTTCCTGCTAGGGACTCTGTGGCAGAATGAACCAGGAAAAGTAAAGATTACTGAAAGACTGACTCAGTAACCTAAATAAAAAAGCTGATAGAATAATTCAACTAGATTTTAGTCTAACCTGAAAGGTCAGGGAGTGGGGTGGGGGGAATGCAAAATGACAGGTTTAAATCCATTGTTGTTAACTTTAAACATTTTTTCCAATATTAATAGCTCTTATGCTCAAGCCAGCCTTGAACCTGTAACTTTTGAGTTGGAATTATTCTGCCTCTTGAGAGCGTGTTATATTTCCCAGCAGGAACCAGCTCAGAACAGGCTTGAGCATTTTCTACCCTGCCTCTGAACTCGTTTCCTGTTGCTTCAATGCTGTTCTTGTCCAGTTGTACCCTAAAAAAAATTATGAAAACAAATAAAAATGTATAAAAACAAACCAGAAAATCCTGAAAATGACACAGGAAACTAAACAAAACAACTGTCTTTTTTTTGTTTTGCCTGTACATCCCTAATAGTTATTAGGGAACCCTAATCCAATTTTGGTCACAGATAAAGATCAGTTGCAAAGTAAGACATAAGAACAGATGGCTTCCTGTTACAAAAATATCACTAAGGTCGGGGTCCAGCGGGGGATATATTTATTTTTCTTATGGGGGAGGGGACCAGGAGAGGGAAGAAGCCAAGAATTCCATACACCCTACAAATCAAAGTATTTTCATTTGTTCAAATAGCAATAACAAAAGAACCCAGTTATATCACAATCTGTGATTTAAAAAAAAAAGCAGAAAATAAACAAATGAAAGAGAGAAAATTGCAATTTGTAGACGTTACATTCTTCCAAACTTTCTGCCCTGGTGGTTTTTATATGCAATGTGGAAGAAGAGAGCTCTGAAATGCTAACGTTGAGCCCCTTTGATTTCCCACAGGTTACTTTTGCTGTTAAGAGTTGGGGGACTACCTTGTGAGTCTGGTGCGTTAGACAGCTGGGATACCTTCATCTGCTATTGGTTCATTTCCAGAACATAAAGACACACTTGCTTCTAATATTTGCTGTTAACAATAACAATTAGGGCGAGTTAAGCTCTGGAACTCTTTGCCGGAGGATGTAGTAACAGCGGTTAGTGTATCTGGGTTTCAAAAAGGTTTGAACAAATTCCTGGAGGAAAAGTCCGTCGTCTGCTATTGAGGCAGACATGGGAAGCAACTGCTTGACCTGAGATTTGTAGCATGGAGCGTTGCCATGATTTGGGTTCCTGCCAGATACTTGTGACCTGGCTTGGCCACTGTTTGGAAAACAGGATACCGGGCCAGATGGACCATTGGTCTGAGCCAGTATGGCTACTCTTATTTTCTTATGTTATTTAAGGCCCTTTTTCTGTAAACACAGAATAGGAGAACATTCTTTAAGTCAAGCTCCAACAGCTTCTTGTCTGCTGGCTGATATTTTCTTGATAGTACAGCTCCTAAGAAACCAATTTCTTTCACTTGAAACTTCCATCACAGACTGAAAAGGAACAGAAGGGCACACGTCCCTGTAATTTATCCAGTTGCAAACTATGCCAAAATATTTCACAGGACCCCACAGTTACCCACAAAGGAAAGATATTCAACATAAAGGGATCTTTCACTTGTTCATCTTCCAATGTGGTATATATCATTCAGTGTAAAAAATGTAACGAAGGATGCTATATTGGAGAAACAGGCCAGATGCTTAAGACAAGATTCAATTTACATAGACATCACATGAACAATACTGGTGCCAGTAGGGCTCCCACCCCTGTTGGTCAGCATTTTACAGGACCAGGACACTGTACCAGTGATTTCACAATGAGAATCCTGAAAGGTAACTTTAAAACCATACAAGAATGTAAGACCTTTGAAGTCAGAATGATTGAATATTTTAACACCCAACAGAAAGGACTTAACAAGGATCTGGGGTTCCTAGCCCATTATAAACCATAAAGCTGTATATCTCTGTTGATCACCCTCCCCTCACCTATCCACACCTATCCTGTTAGAATATCAATGATATGCTTTGATGTCCCCATGCATACCTCCTACCCACCCCCATCCTCCCACCCTGTCAGACTGTCATAGTAATGCTTGAATGTTTTCACTTATATACACTGTCAGCTAGCACATTTGCTTATTTCCGATCTGACGAAGAAGGGCAACCTTCGAAAGCTAATCATGAAATGTATTAAGTTATGTCCAATAAAAAAGGTATCATCTTATTTTCTTTTCCATGTTTTATTTTGTTTGATTTCTATTGATTTCACTTGAATAAACACGAAAATGAATGTAGGCTGAAAATGATCAAATGCCTTTAGAGGTTTGATCATTTTGCGCCCTGTACTCTCCCTATATTGGCCGTCTTCAAATCTAAGCTAAAAGTCCACCTTTTTGATGCTGCTTTTAACTCCTAACCCTTATTCACTTGTTCAGAACCCTTATTTTATCATCCTCACTTTAATATTCCCTTATCTCTTGTTTGTCCTAATTAGATTGTAAGCTCTGTTGAACAGGGACTGTCTCTTCATTTTCAAGTGTACAGCGCTGCGTACGTCTAGTAGCGCTTTAGAAATGATAAGTAGTAGTAGTTCTGAGAGAGCAATTATAAGTACTCGGGCATTATGCTTATTTGGATTTAGGCCCAAACAAGAAAGGGAGTCCACACAACTTCCACAAAAAGTCAAAGCACTAACCGAGGGTGGAAGGGAAAAATAGTTCCAAAAAACACAGGCAAGCTAGAACTAAGAGCTTCTAAAAAGTTTATTTGCCAAAAACAATAGTAATCCACAGTGTAGTAAAGAGGCAACCCAAGTGACCATACATGGGCCGTGTTTTGGCATAACAGCCTTCCTTAGGCATCTAAAACATAAACACAGAACATGATCTACTATAATAAAACTCAACCTCAACGTTCTGAGGACACTGACGTCAGTGCAGCGCTGCGTACGCCTTGTAGCGCTATAGAAATGCTAAATAGTAGTAGTAGTAGTGAAGCCAAGCCCTGACTTCCTTCAAAAAAGTTCGAAGGTTTGTGGTGGTGAAGCCACCAAAATCGCTCCGGGCCCCGCCCTCAAGGGCGGAGCAATGGCAGAACAACGAAGGGGTTGGCAGGAAGGGAGGCAGGGAGGCGGGGGTGGGGGTGGGAAATCGCTCCGGGCCCCACCTTCGCGTCAAACGTCATGACGTTGGGGGCGGAGCAATGGCAGAACAACGAAGGGGTTGGCCAGGGAGGGAGGGAGGGAGGGAGGGAGGGGGTGTTGGTGACGAAAACCTTGCTAGCGCCCGTTTCATTTGCTCTGAAACGGGCCTCTTTTACTAGTATAATATAATGGACTAGCGCATCATGATGAAAATAGAAATAAAGCTGAAAATAAAAATAAAGATAAAAATTAAAATGAATCTGAAGAAATAAAAATAGGTGAAAGTGAAAATTAGTAAAAAGAAATGGTGCACAAAGGAAATATGTGGATATGAAAATACAGTGAAACGTATCAAAAAGGCTAATCTACCTCCTAGTATCATCCATTAACACCTCCTTAATGTCTTTAGTCTCATTCTTTATACCAATGGTCTGTAATATTTCTCTAACACTATTTCAGTGACGTTCCTAGCCTGGATGACACCCGGGGCGGATTGCCAATGCGCCCTCCCCCCTGGGGTGCAGCGCCCCCCCCCCTGTGAAATGACACCTCCCCCCCCAGCGAAATGACACCCCCCCGGGTGCATGCCGCTGGGAGGGGTGCCGCGGTGCGCGCCTGTCGGCTCCAAGTTCGCTAACTTCGCTCATTCGCTGCAGCTCCCTCTGCCCCGAGCGAAGTTAGCGAACTCAGAGCCAACAGGCACGCGCCTCGGCACCCCCCAGCGGCATGCACCCGGGGCGGCCGCCCCCACCGCCCCCCCCCCCCTTAGTACGCCACTGCACTATTTGCTTTTGTCTCACCTAGAATGTAAACGGCACTGAACCCTGGAAAGGGGATATTAGCAGCATACAAGAATTTTTTTGAATTTGGATTAATAGCAGTGTACAGATAATTACAAAGCATGTATCCTGTGTAGAAAACTCTAAAATTACCACTGTGGATTACTATCGAGTTTAGCAAATAAACTTTTTAGAAGCTCTTACTTCTAGTTTGCCAGCGTCTTTTGGAACTATTTGGATTTAGCCCATGTCTTTTGCATGACACAACTGATCTGTTTAAGTGTACATCCTCTCAGTATGGTCTGTGTGGAGGGGATGCAGTCAGGGTCCAACCAGAGAAAGAAGTCTCGAGGGGCCTTTAAATCTATTATGGACATCAGGTAGGTCTCATCAAACAGATGGTCCTTATTTTCCTGTCCCCAGAAGGCTCATAATCCATGGTTATACTAGAGGCAATGGAAAGTTAAAAGCCCCTTTTAATGACCTGCAGCATAAAGGGGCCGGTGCTGGTGTCGACGTTTACCGCAGCTGGTAAAAGGGAAGTCTTGCTTTCCTATAGCAAATGGCCAGGCAGCAAGTAAAGCACTTGCCATGCAGACATTTCGGGGGGGGGGGAGCCCTTACCGACACCCGGAAATGATAGCGTGCTAGGGGTGGGAAGTACCGTCAGGCTGCTGCGGTAGCCCGGCGGTACTTCCTGTATAGTAAGCGGTAAGCCCGCGCAGGGCTTGCTACCGCTTAGTAAAAAGAGCCTTAAGTGACTTGCCCAACACCGGCTTCAGTGGGATTTCAATGCTGGACTCCTCAGTTATCAGCTCATTGCTGCTGCGTTTAAGGCCTAGCAAGAAATATCTGTGGCAATTCCTCCCCCTCCCCCTTCACCCTTCACCCCTAGGTCTCTCCTTCTGAAAGTACAAAGACTAGGGGTCACGCCATGAAGTTACTAAGTAGTACATTTAAAAGAAATTGGAGAAAATATGTTTTTTTTATTCAATGCATATGTAAGCTCTGAAACTCATTGCTGGAATTAGCATAGCAGGGTTTAAAAAAGGTTTGGACAAATTCCTGGGGAAAAAGTCCATAAAGTATAATTAAGACAGCCCGAGAAAAGCCACTGCTTATCCCTAGATATAAGGACAATAGATTCTTCTTACTTTTTAGGACTCTGTCAAGTACTTGTGACCTGGATTGGCTACTGTTGGAAACAGGATACTGGACTTCATGGATCTTTGGTCTGACCCAGTATGGCAATGCTTATGCTCTTATAAACTACTGGTGAAAGCAGCATTCAGAGGGTCAGTGTGCTATTAATTATTGGGAGTTATGTTTTTGATTTACTCCTCACCTTTTCCAGATCTGAGCTCAATGTGAGGAATACAAGTTATGTCCCAGTTAATCCCAGTTCTCGTCAATCACACTTGATATAAGAAAGTGTGCTAATCTTGCTCCCAATGCAGTAAGGGTTTTAGACCCCCTTTTACTAAGGCGTGCTCACGTTTTTACGCACGCTAAAATTGGGCGCACGCTAAACGTTAGAGACGCCAATGCATTCCCGTGGGCGTCGCTAATGTTCAGCGCATGCCCAATTTTAGCGCGCGCTAAAAATGTGAGCACGCCTTAGTAAAAGACCCCCTAAGCAAGGAAATTGGAAGTAAAACCACCATGCTAAACAGTAGTGTCGTGAGCTTGCAAAATACATCCAAATGACAACATTCTTAATTGCTCCTGATATAAAAACTTGATAAATATTAGCACATGTTTTACTCCTTTCGTGGCACTGAATCTTTATAACAGCTCAAGGCTGGAGTAAAGACGCAGTGTGGGAGCAACGGATCATCTGTGGTAAAATGCGGCACTTTACCTCAGATGACCCTTTTCAGTGGATCTCCCTGGTGGCCATAGTGAATCCCCTGACTCCCAACCCCCAGCTGGAAAACATTGCTCCTGAAGGCCCTAACGGTGACCCGGACCTCTCTGGCACTTTCCTTTGAGCCCCCCCCCCCCTCCCACCGCCAGGTTGGGAGAACCCACTTGTTCCTGTCTCTGGCACTGCCATCTTCCAGTGCTTTATTTGGCAGATTATCCTGAAGCACTGCTAGCAGTCAAGTGCCACCATTTTCCAAGATGGCAGCAGGAAGAGGGACATGGTTGAATGCATTACTTGTCCAGGGGGGGCTCCCTGCAGAAGCATGAAGGCTGTTTGATTCAGGGCCTCACTGACCCAGGAAGGCGCTGACCTAGGGTGCCCAGGACCAGACAACCCTGAGAGGGATCCAGGAATTATTGTGGATGGGGTAGGGGGCAGAGTTCAGTCTGGCTGGCTTTTGTTGTTTTTTTTGTTTTGTTTCCCTGTCAGTGCATGAACCAATCCCCATTCACACATTAACAGGAAAGAGATATTCTGGGGTCATTTTACAAAGTTGCAGTAAAAAGAGGCCTGAGTGCACCCTTACACAGATCATTCCCGCTCACTAAGACCATTTTTACCACACTAATTTTCTATTTTTTCCATTCATGGATATGTGCTAAAAATTACTGGGAAGCACATACCAGTACTAGTGAGGACACCCACATTATTCGAGCACTAACCAGTTAACGTGCGGTAATATGGATGCGCTAACTGGTTAGCGCAGGAATACCCACTCTCTCCCCTGACAAGCCCCCTTAGAAAAATACAAAAAATGATTTAGCGTGTGGTTAACTTGTGCAAATGCAAAAAATCATGTGACGCCTTAGCGCATCTCATAAGTACATAAGTATTGCCATACTGGGAAAGACCAAAGGTCCATCAAGCCCAGCATCCTGTTTCCAACAGTGGCCAATCCAGGTCACAAATACCTGGCAAGATCCCAATCTCATGGTAGTCCATTTTTTTGCTGCGTTAATACAGCTTAGTAAAAGGACCCCTTTATTCTCTGTGCAGCAAATCACTGTGGTGTGCACTGTATGTACATGATGGCACACACTTTTTAATACTGTAATAATCCGCATGCCATTTACTGCATTGTGAGTAAAAGATATATATTTTTTAGTGGTGCTAAAGCTTAGTGCACTGTTCTAACACATGGATTATTACATTGAGCCTTCAAAGAGAGGCGGCAGTAGACGACCCCTTTACTACAGACCTTTGAAGTCTCAGATCTCCCTATTACCAAGGAAATTTCTACCTCGAATGTGCCCACCCTCCCAGTGTAGTTGCCAATAGTGTGAGTAGGGGCTGAAGCTTGTCCTGCAAAAGTTATTGTACAATGTGATCCTCTACTAAGGTTGACTTCAAACAGCCAATATTTTCAATTTCAAGACATAAACTGAAAAAAATACAAAACCTTTCTTTCTCTCCTTCCCAGGGGAAAAAAATGTAGAAACCAGAAAAGCTATTGTATTTGTAAAAATAATAAAGTGAATATAATAAACAATAATTTAATGCTATGTTTTAATTTCAATATTCATACCATAGAAATCATCCTCATTGTCTGTCTTACAGAGGCCCTCGACATACCCTGAGAGAAACACTGCAGACATACAATAAAATGACTATAATTACTGGTACATATATTGTCAGGTCTTGGCACACAACATAGAAGTAACATAGTTTGTTCTTGCCTGCCATGAAGCTTACATTTTACTGGTTGAATGCCGCGTTACCTCTAGTTTTGCTTCATTTCTTGGTTGATCTCATGATGCTACAAGTTTCAAAACTGTGTTAACGAAACCCTATGAGTTGTGTATATTTTTCTGTAATCATCCACCTAAATGTTTTACAAGATTCATTACTCTGGTGCCTTAGTTTTGGACCCCTCTTCCTTGTCCCCCCTCCCTCTGTTCCAGGGAATTTTGCATTTTTAATGCACTGATGAATTGCATGTCAGTAGAAATAGGAAAAGGCTTGGAAAGAAGCAGAGCCATACAGAATTGGGTCATCTCTGGGGCAACGGAATGCCTCTTTTATTGGAAAGGCCAAGCAAAGCAATCTCTGGCCTCATTTAAAAGGTCTCATGTTGATGATGCTGTGCTGGGCAAAATATTGGTTGGCCCACAGCATCAGTGGCCTACCACATTCCATTTCCTGTGTCTCTAGGTATGGCAGGTCAAATTTCTCAGCATTTCACTGTGTTGCCCTCTGTCTCCCCAGATGATTCATTTTCAGCAACCGAGTGTGAAAATCTGCTATTTATTTAGGGTCAAGCCAGCCAAAGATTTAACTTCCATAATAGGCAAGCATCAAAGATGTCCATCTGGCATGAACTATACAGTGTATAAGACCTGGAAATGAACATACTATTACATGAATCTCCTAACTTTTAAAAGAGCAGTATAAAAAAAACCCAATTTGACAGCTTGGAAGGAGTGAAAGATGGGATGATAATCAGATCAGACTTGGAGTGAGATTATTGATCACTAGTGTCCAGTGAAATTACCATCATTAGTAGGTCACTGAGAGATATTGGAGTCGACAGCTGTGGGGAAGGTTATAATAAATCATTTATCCTAATGAATGACGCCTAATACAGGCTGACACTTCATTTTCTCAGGCTTCTATTTTCAGCATTTTAACATGTTGCCTTTTAGGGCGGAAAGACACTTTTATTTTTGTTTTAGCTGTGGCATTTAGATTTCCCCAGCAGCTAATTCAAATGGCATTTCGCTATTTCCTACCCAGAGATCTCTTGGCAGATTGTGGAATCAAAACTAGAAACAGGACTACAGTGCTAAGAAGTTTATTGTATGGAAGGGTCTGTGAAGTAAAACAAAGATCAGACTAACCAAAACAGATGGGCAAATGGAGGACCTCACTGAAAACCATACAAAAGTGAGGGGACAATCAGTCACGATGTACATCAGCAAGACATAGTCCAGAGAGTAGGGTAAAGAGGCTCTTCCAGAAAAACAAGGGAGACACCAGTACAAAAAGGTGATCTTTGTACTGGTGTCTCCCATGGTTTTTTTGGAAGACCTTCTTTACTAGGGTTACCATATGTCCGGATTTACCCGGACATGTCCTCTTTTTGAGGACATGTCCAGGCAACCAGGCGGGTTTTGCCAATCTGCCCATTTGTCCGGATTTCTGGACAAACGGGCAGGCTGGTGGGCGTCCAAGTACAGCCCGCCCACCAGCCTGCCCATTTGTCCAGAAATCCAGACAAACGGGCAGATTGCTAGCCTCCCCTCCCCTTACTTACTACTGCCCTGGTGGTCTAGTGACCTCTTCCACCTTCGGGGGAAGGATAGAGCCTCCTCTTTCCTGCCCGGAGCGCTGCCCTACATGCATCCTTCCTGTTGCTAATCTCGGCTCCGATTCAAAATGGTCACCGAGAGTTGAAGTGACCTTGCGAGACTTCAACTCTCGGCGGCCATTTTGAATCGGCGCTGACATCAGCAACAGGAAGGATGCATGCAGGGCAGCGCTCCGGGCCGGAAAGAGGGGGCTCTTTCCTGCCCCGAAGAGGTCACTAGACCACCAGGACAGTAGTAAGGTAAGGGGAAGGGGGTGACGGTGTGTGACAGGGAGGAGGGGAAAATTTGACGGGGCAGAGCGAAGGCGTGAAAAGGGGCAGGGTGGGGTGTGAAAGGGGGCGGGGTGGGTGTGTGGTGGGGGCGGGGCATGTGTCCTCCTTTGGGGGGGGACAAAATATTGTAACCCTACTCTTTACCCTACTCCCTGGATTCTTCCGGAGCTCACTGAAAAACAGAAGATAATATAGGCAAAGACTTTTATTAAGAGTAAGAAATGGCCTGACACAGCTTTATTTCAGTGTGTGTCTTCATCAGGGGTCCTGAGAATATATACATGCAACAACAATAAGATGTAGTCATAAAGTTAATCTTTCCTTAGTCTGAAGCCTGTGCAGGAAAAAGTGAGCACTTTATCTTTTTCTCGTGGGGCAATGTTGGGTCGTTTGCATATTTTGCAGGATCTGTGAAGCGTCAGGAAGAATCTGCCACTGGGTTTACAGAACCACACAACCAAAGTACCACGATCTTCACATTAGGGCAGGGGTTCTCAACCCAGTCCTAGGGGTCACACCAAGCCAGTCAAGTTTTCAGGACATCCACAATGAATATGCATGAGAGAGATCTGCATGCACTACCTCCATTATAGGCAAATCTATCTCATGCATATTCATTATGGAAATCCTGAACACCTGACTGGCTAGGTGTGTCCTGAGGACTGGGTTGAGAACCCCTGCATTAGGGAGACCTGTGTAAATGGAATGACTACAAGGGGTGACACAGTGCTGGACTCAGATTTCAAAGGTAAACTTCCCCGTGTTATATATATTATTCAGTACTGAAAATGCTATAATGGGGAGACAGGACAGATGCTAAAGACACCAACTCATGCAGGCACACATCAAAACACACAAAGCAAATAAAAGTGACACCTCTGTGGGTAAGCATTTTTCAAAACCTGGACACTACATCAATGACCTTTATAGCTAACCCAGGAACGTAAGAATTTTGAATTTAAAATGATGAAATATTTTGATACCCACCAGACAGGAAACTCAGGTCTTTTTGAAGTCCTATCATATTGTAACAGTGGTTCCCAAACCTGGTCGTGGAGGCACCCCAGCCAGTCAGGTTTTCAGTATATCCACAATGAATATTCATCAGGTAGATTTACATGCAGCGGAGGCAGTGGGAACCACTACATTAGAAGCTATAAATTGTCACCTTCTGTTTACCCATCCACCTCTCCCTGTTTCTCCCAGTCACTCGTCCCCGGCCCCCCCAACCTCTCCCTCTAGCCCAGGGGCGTATCTGGAATCGGGCGGTAGGGGAGGCCAGAGCCAGAGAGGGGGGGCACATTTTTGCCTCCCCCCCCCCGCCGCCGCCGCCGCCGCCTCTCTCCACCCCCTCCCCGCCGTCAACCCTCCCCCGCTGCTTACTTTTGCTGGCGGGGTCCGACCCGCAATCTCCATATTTCGGCTTCCTCCGTGGCCATGTGCTTCCAGGAAGTAACGCTGCAGCGCTGATTCGTTGAATCTAGTTCGGCGTCTGACGTGTGGGACGTCAGACGCCGAACTAGATTCAACGAATCAGCGCTGCAGCGTTACTTCTTGGAAGCACATGGCCACGGAGGAAGCCGAAATATGGAGATTGCGGGTCGGACCCCGCCAGCAAAAGTAAGCAGCGGGGGAGGGTTGACGGCGGGGAGGGGGGCCAGGGCGAAATCTGCGGGGGCCCAGGCCCCTGTGGCCCCACGCAGATACGCCCCTGCTCTAGCCTCATTGGAATGTACATAAGTACATAAGTAATGCCACACTGGGAAAAGACCAAGGGTCCATGGAGCCCAGCATCCTGTCCACGACAGCAGCCAATCTAGGCTAAGGGCACCTGGCAAGCTTCCCAAACGTACAAACATTCTATACATGTTATTCCTGGAATTGTGGATTTTTCCCAAGTCCATTTAGTAGTGGTTTATGGACTTGTCCTTTAGGAAACCGTCTAACCCTTTTTTAAACTCTGTCAAGGTAACCGCCTTCACCACGTTCTCCGGCAACGAATTCCAGAGTTTAATTATGCATTGGGTGAAGAAAACTTTTCTCTGATTTGTTTTAAATTTACTACACTGTAGTTTCATCGCATGTCCCCTAGTCCTAGTATTTTTGGAAAGCGTAAACAGACGCTTCACATCCACCTGTTCCACTCCACTCATTATTTTATATACCTCTATCATGTCTCCCCTCGGCCATCTCTTCTCCAAGCTGAAAAGCCCTAGCCTCCTTAGTCTTTCTTCATAGGAAAGTCATCCCATCCCCGCTATCATTTTAGTCGCCCTTCGCTGCACCTTTTCCAATTCTGCTATATCTTTCTTGAGATGCGGCAACCAGAATTGAACACAATAAAGTTGCGGTTGCACCATGGAGCGATATAACGGCATTATGACATCCTCACACCTGTTTTCCATACCTTTCCTAATAATACCCAACATTCTATTCGCTTTCCTAGCCGCAGCAGCACACTGAGCAGAAGGTTTCAGTGTATTATCGACAACGACACACAGATCCCTTTCTTGGTCAGTAACTCCTAAAGTGGAACCTTGCATGACGTAGCTATAATTCGGGTTCTTTTTTCCCACATGCATCACCTTGCACTTGTTCACATTAAACGTCATCTGCCATTTAGCTGCCCAGTCTCCCAGTCTCGTAAGGTCCTTCTGTAATTTTTCACAATCCTGTTGCGACTTAATGGCTTTGAATAACTTTGTGTCATCAGCAAATTTAATTACCTCGCTAGTTACTCCCATCTCTAAATCATTTATAAATATATTAAAAAGCAGTGGTCCTAGCACAGACCCCTGAGGGAACCCCACTAACTACCCTTCTCCATTGTGAATACTGCCCATTTAACCCCACTCTCTGTTTCCTATCCTTCAACCAATTTTTAATCCACAATGCTTATCATATATATATATATATATATAGTCATATTTTGCTCATAACCAACCTGAAGCGGAAGGCTCTTCCTTTGAAAGCTTGATAAAAATGTATTAAGTTAGTGAAACAAGGTGATATCTTTTTTTTTTTTTCAATGAACTTTCTTTTTTTGATGTATTTCTATCCATTATCTTTTAAAATGGACTAACATGGTACCCACATTAATTTATCCTCTGATTTGCATTATAGGTTTAGAGTATCATTTGTCAGCAAATTTACAGTGTACTGAGGGAAGCAAAAGGCTAATTTCATTCATAAAGCATTTACATAGTATCTTTCTGAACAGTGGTCCAAGACTTTTATTGAGCAGGTGGTTAAACCTAAGTCTTAAACCAAAATCTTTAATTTCATCTGTGTGAGATGTTGATAAGAGATGAACTGGGGATTTGGAACAGGTTCCAAGAATCATTAGCGCGGTTTGGTAAAAGGGGTCCTATGTTAATATTGTGGGAAAATGGGTAGTTTCTCTTAAATTAAAATAGTTTTATCCTGTTCAAAGTTCCTTTTGTGTTTTCATTCTATCCAGTCTGCATGGTGCCAAAGCTTACTGATTAATGGCTCGGTTTTTTTCAGTAGAGACAGATTTTAAAATATTGGGAGTGAGTTTAGATTATAAATTATCATTTGAAAAACAGGTTATTCTGTTGACAAAGTTATTTCTTTGTTTACGAAGATTAAGAAAAGTCAGGCACTGTTTTGAAGGCCTACAATTGAAGCTAGTGGTGCAAACGCTAACACTGAGTCAACTGGATTATTGTAATATGTTATACATATGTAACCACATATTTTTGAAAGGTTTGCAGGCTTGATCTATGGTGTGGGAAGATTTGACAGTGACACCAATGTTGATTAAGGCCCACTGGCTCCTATCCAAGCTTTTATCATTTGTGTTATGATATTTAAGATATTACATGGTATGGCTCCTCATTATATTTATTTATTTAGATTTTGCTCACACTTTTTTCAGTAGTAGCTCAAGGTGAGTTACATTCTCAGGGGCGTATCTGAAAGTCGGCGGTAGCGGGGGCCGAAGCCAGAGTGAGGGGGCACATTATAGCCTCCCCCCCACAGCCGCCACCGCCGCCGCCATTTCCGACCCCCCCCCCCCTGCCGCCGTGGGTACCTTTGCTGGTGGGGGACCCCCAACCCCCACCAGCCGAGGTCCGCTTCCTCCTGCCGCTGCGAGGTTTTTTAAGTTCATCAGGATTCGTCCTCCGTCACTCTGTGCTGCTGTTCAAAGAAGCTGCTAGCTGAATGCAGTTTCGGACTGAGTCTGACGTCGCTGCTGCACGTTGTACGTGCAGGACGTCAGACTCATGTACAACGTGCAGCAGCGACGTCAGACTCAGTCCGAATTAAACTGCATTCAGCTTGCTGCTTCTTTGAACAGCAGCACAGAGTGACGGAGGACGAATCCCGATGAACTTTAAAAACCTTGCAGCGGCAGGAGGAAGTGGACCTTGGCTGGTGAGGGTTGGGGTCCCCCACCAGCAAAGGTACCCACGGCGGCAGTAGGGGGGTCCAGGGTGAAATCTGCAGGGGCCCAGGCCCCTGTGGCCCCACGCAGATACGCCCCTGATTCAGGTACTCTGGATATTGCTCTGTCCCAGGAGGGCTCACAGTCTAAGTTTGTACTTGAGGCAATGGAGGGTTAAGTAACTTGCCCAAGATCACAAGGAACAGCAGTGGGATTTGAACTGGCCACCTCTGGATGCAAGACCAGTGCTCTAACCACTAGGCTACTCCTCCACTAGCACATAGAGGCCTGCCCTTGCAGATCAGCAACACAGCCGTGCAGGCTTCTGTTTCTGTGAATCTGACGTCCTGCACATACGTGCAGGACGTCAGACTCACAGAAATAGAAGCCTGTGCAGCCGCATTGCTGATCTGCAAGGGCAGGCTTCTACATGGAATGTTGCTAGTGGAATAGCAACATTCATTCCATGTAGAATCTCAACTAGTAGCAACATTCCAGAATCTCCAATAGTAGCAACAGCAACATTCCATGTAGAATCTCAAATAGTAGCAACAGAATCTCAAATAGTGCCAACATTCCATCTAGAATCTCAAATATTTATTTAGATTTTGCTCACACCTTTTTCAGTAGTAGCTCAAGGTGAGTTACATTCAGGTACTCTGGATATTTCTCTGTCCCAGGAGGGCTCACAATCTAAGTTTGTACCTGAGGCAATGGAGGGTTAAGTGACTTGCCCAAGATCACAAGGAGCAGTAGTGGGATTTGAATTGGCCACCTCTGGATTGCAAGACCGGTGCTCTAACCACTAGGCCACTCCTCCGTCTCTTATAAATTTTCCAACTCTAGGTAGCATTAGGAAATTGAGGGGTCTTTTAACCAAGCTGCGGTAAAGTGAGCCCTGCAGTAGTGGCGGCAGCCGTATTTGCCACACACCAGGGCCCTTTGTAATGCAGCAGGTAAAAAAGGCCAAAAAATAGACATGGCCATGTGGTAAAATTGCATTTAGCACGCGGCCAGCCGAGGGGAGCACATATCGCCACCCATTAAGATGGCAGTAAGGGTCCCCACAGTAACACGACAGTAACTGGGCAGCATGCAGCACCGCCCAATTACCGCTGGGTTAGCGCGCACTAATAATTATGGAAAACATTGCCACAGCTCCTGAGATGGTGCGTGTTCGAGGTGGCCGCGTTGGGCTGGCGGTAGTTCCAGGTTGCCACGCAGCAAGCCCTTTAGTAAAAGGGGCCCTGAGAGATTTTCTGACACTTCATTTACCCTCTGTTAAAACAAAATAAATTAGGTTTTTGAGGTCTTTTCAATCAGCCTTCTCATTTGCCGGAGTTAAGATATGGGATATTTTACCTCCAAATATTATGCAATTTAACAGCTATTTGTTATTTTGGAAATCTTGAAATATATGGCTGTTTAGGAAATATCTGTCTTAAGTTTTAGGTTGGATATTTAGTTTACAAACATTTTTATGTGATTTTATATAATTTATGTAGTTTCCCAGGTATGCCTATATAATCCATACAGAACTCAAGAGGCTTATTGCAGAATAGTATTAGATTAGATGAGATTAAAAGGAGGGAGGATTATTTGATGGAAGGAGGCCAATGAGGTTCAGAAGGGACCATCCCCAGTCATTTGACTCAGAGAAGGACACCCTTGAGAACAGTTCATGTGACCCTTCACGGTTCTTTTCATATATACTGCAGCCTTTCATGACAAAAATGATCTTCAGCCCTATTCTACATAAATTCTAAAAACAAGGTTTTGACAAGCTTAAAGGTGCTGGTGGCTAGAAGGTTGTTGTCTAGCCTTGGTGATAGGAAGAAGTGCCTTATCCATTCTACGTTATGATTTTGACCGGTGTAGCTTTGGATAGTTAATAATGTTCTATAAGCCTGATGATACTTGTTTCCCCTGAAAGGAATTCACACTTTTCTGATGCGTTATCACTTTCTGTACTGCTTGGGGAAGGTTTACACTTTTTTTTTTAAACATTGCGCATGCTGGCTGCCTCTTCTCTCACTTCTTAAAATATTTAGCCCTGCTGAATTCTTCAAGGTGACGATGACAGCATCTGGATAAACTCACTGAACTGAAGTATGATATTTCCAAAATCCCAGAAGAACGTTTCCCGCAATAATGATGCTCAGGATCTTGGAGCATATACTCGACTTCTACTTAACAAAGCATTTCAGACACCTACAAAGCAAAACTGTTTAAAAGAACATTCAGCCCTTCTACAAAGTTGTTACTACTTCACAGCAGAGAGGCAAAGGGAACCTTTGATCAGTATGCAATGCTGCTGCTGTGTCACGGCAAAATAAGGCATGTTTTAAAAACACCTAACATTTGCACAAAAGTCCCTGATATCTTCTATTTTATGGCGCAGTTACTCTACTGACAAAGTGGCTACTTCTGAGATTCACTAGCTGCATTTCAAGATCCCATTCGACACAGGAAAATCAAGTCTCATCCTTTCCTTCTCTACATCAGTACAGGCTAAATGACAAATCTAATCCGTGCTGCAGCATTTCTAGCATCTGAAGCAAGGGAACAGAAAATCACGCTACTTGAGTGCCACTCTATGCTTTTCATTTACAGTGGTTATTCTGGGTAGGATATATGCTTTCTCTAACATTCCCCTGTTGGATAAGCAATAGAAGAATCCAAATTGAATGAATCACATTACCGGTACTAGAAGTTATCATTAATCTGCCACTTCAGCCACAGATGGGTCCTTGTTATACTAGGAATCAGGCAGAATCCATAATCAAATTTCAGTGGCAAAATGGCAGATATTTACAAAATAAATAAATACCCACATACATACAACCAAGCAAGAACAGGGGAAGAGGTTGCTCTTAAAATGCAGACAGAGAAATCTTGGGTGACAACTGTAACAATGTTATGACAGAAAGATGTATTAACTAGACACAAAAGGGGGACAATCCTGTACATCTGACCCAAAAATGTCACCGTACCCTAGCACTACTGAAATTCTCTAGCTGATATAAGACTAGGCTCAGAGATGCACTGTTCTCATCTTATGCTAGATTTCCTTCTTCCTTCTTTCTTTGTTCGGTGGTTTTTCCAGTTGAACACACTCACGTGACTCTAATAAAAAGGAGTTAAGAATAGGAAACTGAAGAGCCAAACCAAAATGGAAAAGACCACAAGGCATAAAAATTCATAAAGATGTCCTTTAGAAGGCTCAGCTCCAGGAACAATAGGCGGAAAACAAGAGATATGTAAATCTATGCATATGATGTGTCTGCTCTGCAGTACCGGATTGCGAATGTGTCTCAAAACTTAATAAGAACAAAGTAAAAAGAAAACCAACTGAGGAGGTTCAGAGGACCCTCTAATCTGCCTCAAGACATTGATCAGAAAGCAACAATAGAGCAGTGCTCTAGTTAACATACTTACAGTGTCCTTCGTTATTAGTTTAAAATTGATTTTCACTGATAAATCTCTGGTTTTGTGCAAAACTGAAAATCATTTTGAACTGATTCTCATCCTAATCAAACAGCTGCAGGCCCATAACGCTTTCCTCACAAGATTCAGAAGTACTGATGAGGTCTGTGATGGTGCTGACTACATAAGTGCTTTTTTTATTTGTTAACTTTGGTCACTTAAAATGAAATTGTTTCTCTGGCCCTATCCAAATCCAAGCTGCTTTTAACTCATAGCCCTTTATTCCATACCAATGTTGTTTTAATCACCCTATAATAAATGTAACTCCCTGATCCCTTATTTGTCCTGTTCTGTCTGGAATAGTTTAAGCTCTGTCGAGCAGGGACTGCCTCTTTTGTTTGTTTGTTTATTAGGATTTATTTACTGCCTTTTTGAAAAAGAATTCATTCAAGGCGGTGTACAGTAAGGATAAATCAAACATATGCAATAGACAATTACAGCAGTAAAAATATTCAAATAATGCAAAGTATTGCATAGTATACTACTTCTCTATTTTTCCTTAATTAGGTACCTTGGCTTCCTATGTTCTATATCTATCTCGTTCCAAGGTTAAACGTATGTAATGACCCAGACCTCCAATATTGCAGTAGATTTCTTTATCAAATAGACCTCAATACCTCCACCCCTGGTCTAACACCGAATTGGTGAAATAGAACCTTTATGTAAAGGATTCCAGGGATTCTGTGGGGTTAATTCCTATCATAGGTCATAATTTTATTCAAAAAATTAAATTTATGTTTTACCAACAAGAAACTGCTAATAATTATATTGGCTGGTCTTAATCAACACATACTGTCACATCTTACATAAAAATATCATGACTCCAATGTTTACACGGAGACCCCTTATCTCGATACTTTCATTTTCTATTTTCTATAATTATTCATCTTTACTTCCGTCCCTTTAAAATTGCACTTAACTGAATTCAGTTTGTTCTTCTCCAGCCGGCTGGTGCATACTCTGGGCCCGTGAAGTTTCTAGTAGTCCTTTCTCTGATATGAGGATCTCTTCGTGACGCCGTAATTTTCTTTAAATCTCTCCTTGATATATCAACTCTGTTCCTTCTTCCTTTCTATGTTATATTTTCCAAATCTCTCCTTGATATATCAACTCTGTTCCTTCTTCCTTTCTATGTTATATTTTCCGACAAGCACGTCTTGTTTCGCGACCTCAATCGCTGCTTCAGGAACTTTTTATTTTAATTTTTTTATTCCGAATAAAAAAATTAAAATAAAAAGTTCCTGAAGCAGCGATTGAGGTCGCGAAACAAGACGTGCTTGTCGGAAAATATAACATAGAAAGGAAGAAGGAACAGAGTTGATATATCAAGGAGAGATTTGGAAAATATAACATAGAAAGGAAGAAGGAACAGAGTTGATATATCAAGGAGAGATTTAAAGAAAATTACGGCGTCACGAAGAGATCCTCATATCAGAGAAAGGACTACTAGAAACTTCACGGGCCCAGAGTATGCACCAGCCGGCTGGAGAAGAACAAACTGAATTCAGTTAAGTGCAATTTTAAAGGGACGGAAGTAAAAGATGAATAATTATAGAAAATAGAAAATGAAAGTATCGAGATAAGGGGTCTCCGTGTAAACATTGGAGTCATGATATTTTTATGTAAGATGTGACAGTATGTGTTGATTAAGACCAGCCAATATAATTATTAGCAGTTTCTTGTTGGTAAAACATAAATTTAATTTTTTGAATAAAATTATGACCTATGATAGGAATTAACCCCACAGAATCCCTGGAATCCTTTACATAAAGGTTCTATTTCACCAATTCGGTGTTAGACCAGGGGTGGAGGTATTGAGGTCTATTTGATAAAGAAATCTACTGCAATATTGGAGGTCTGGGTCATTACATACGTTTAACCTTGGAACGAGATAGATATAGAACATAGTATACTACTTACAATGTCAACACAATCCTATATAATAAAACTCACCCTCAACGTTCTGAGGACACTGACGTCACTGTCAGGTCCTCCGGGCACTTCCTTCCGGTTCGAAGCCTTCATGGTGGTGAAGCCACCGAAAACTGTGTTGGGGCCCCGCCCTCGCATCAAACGTGATGACGTTGAGGGCGGAGCAATGTCAGCAGATTGACGGTGGCGTGCCGAGGTCCGCAACAATGGCGGACGAAAGCCGACGGGGTGAGTAGGGAGGGGAGGGAGGTCCGGACAGAAACCGTGCTAGCGCCCGTTTCATTGCCGCAAGAAACGGGCATGTTTTATTAGTATGTAATAAAACAGATACACTCCACAGAATCTTTGGTCTATTGTTGAAATTACTATTGTTTGCCATTACATGAGAGAGTTTTGTTTTGTTGTATACTGATGGACCTGAGTATGACATTTGAGGCTGGCATAGAGGCTGGCACAAAATATTTTTAAAGATGTTTTTCTGAGGGTGGGAGGGGGTTAGTGACCACTGGGGAGTAAGGGGAGGTGTTCCCCGATTCTCTCCGGTGGTCATCTGGTCAGTTCAGGCACCTTTTTGTGGCTTGGTCATAAGAAAAACAGGACCAGCTAAAGTCGTCCAAGTGCTCGTCAGGGATGCCCTTTTTTTTCCATTATGGGTCGAGGATGCCCATGTGTTAGGTACGCCCAAGTCCCGCCTTCGCTACGCCTCCGACATGCCCCCATGAACTTTGGTCGTCCCCACGACAGAAAGCAGTTGGGGATGCCCAAAATCGGCTTTTGATTATGCCAATTTGGGCGACCCTGTGAGAAGGATGCCCATCTTCCGATTTGTGGCATCCTTCTCTTTCGAAAATAAGCCTGATAATCAACGCTAATAAGCCAATTAAGTTATGTGCATTGTTATAGAATACACTTGGATTCTGGCGCAGATCTCTAGGCGTGCTATATAGAATCCGGGGGTAAGCGCTGACCGGAAATATTCAGTAAGAGATATACTCACTAACTCGGTGGTAACTGGCCAGTGCGCAGTACTGCCCCATTACTGCCAGGTACACACCAGCGCTACAAAAATAAAAATATTTTGTAGTGCCGGATATGATAGATACCACCTTCATGATTCATTTTTCCACACTCTGAATTTATGCAAGCAACTTTCCAAGCATATTCTGTAAAGTGGTGTGCACAAATTCTAATGCATGGATCTCAAAAGAGGATGTGGCCATGGGAGGGACATGGGCGGGGCATGGGCATTCCTAAAAATTATGTGCACTGTTATAGAATATGCCCGATCCATGCCTAAGTTAGGTGCGGGCATTTTACACCAGGTTTTAGTTCGGATAAATCCTCACGCCTAAATTTCAGTTGTGAAGATGGGCGCTATGCATATTCTATAAGCCGCGCCTAACTTAAGGCGAGATTTATAGACTAGCATTAAGCATGGGTTTTTGGCACCAATTTTTAAGGCGTCATATATAGAACCTGGTCCATAATGCATAAAGTACATATAATAAATAATTATTAAAACTTTAGAGGTGGTCTAGGAACACGAAAGTTAAGTGGGGGAGAGGGTTTGCAAGGCTGAAAGATAGCTTATGGTATTAATACCTTAACACCAGTTCTGGCTGTTTAGGGAATAGTTGTTTATCCTTTCAATTATCTGAGTTCTATCGAGAGCTATCCCTTGAATCTATTAAGTAAAATACTTTGAAGAAATTGGAGAAAGTATTATTTCACTCAACATACGATGTGGAATTTGTTGCCAGCGGGATGTGGTCAAGATATCTAGCTTCTCTGGATTTTAAAAGGGTTTAAAACAAATTCTTAGAGGAAAAGTCCATTAACAATTAGGGGCCATTTTACTAAGCCGCATAAGCGTCTACGCGCTCCCAATGCATGCCAAAATGGTTACCGCACAGCTACCATGTGGCTCTTGCGTAATTTTATTTTTGGTGCGTGTCCAATGTGCGCGTCTGAAAAATAATTTTTATTTCTGGACGTGCGTATCAGATGCGGGCCAAGTGACATTTGGCACATGTAGGTCATTACCGCCCGGTTACCGCGTGAGTCTTTACCACTAGGTCAATGGCTGGCAGTAAGGTCTCAGAACCAAAATGGACACGCGGCAATTTTGATTTTGCCGCACGTCCATTTTCGTCAAAAATTTTTAAAAAGGCATTTTTTACAGGTGCGCTGAAAAATGATTCTACGCGCACCCAAAACCCGTGTCTACACTACCGCAGGCCATTTTTCAGCGCACCTTTGTAAAAGGACCCCTTAGGTAGGCTTATCCCTGAGAGTGGGCAACAAACAATGGCTATCCTTTTTTGATCCTAGTGGGTAAGTGGTCTGGATTAGTCACTACTGGAGACTGAATGCTAGACTCAATGGATCTCTTAAGCACATATGATTCAGTCCTGATTTTACTAAAATTAAAAGCTCTTATATGTGTTGAAGGCAGTGGCTTAGCCACATGGGGCCACGGGGGCCTGGGCCCCATAGATTTGGGCCTGAACCCCCCCTGCCGACAACCCTCTCGACCCCCCCTCCCGCTGCCAACCCGCCATCGCCTACCTTTGCTGGCGGGGGACCCCAACCCCCGCCAGCTGAGGTCCTCTTCTTTCCGCGCAAGGCTTCGTTCTGACGTCCTGCACGTTGTACGTGCAGGATGTCAGAAACAGTCAGCAAAGGTAGGCGGTGGCGGCGGGGGAAGGTTGGCGGCAGGAGGGGGGTCGAGAGGGTCATCGGAGGGGGGGTCAAAGTTGTTGTTGGTGGTGGTGGCGGCGGCGGCAGCGGGGGGGGGGGGTCGGCGGTGCTGAAGGGCTAAAATATGCCCCCTCACCTCGGGCTCTGTACCCCCCCTCCCACCGAAGTCTGGCTACGCCCCTGGTTGAAGGTATAGGTATCACTGCAGTCCCTCTGCAAACTGCAGCTGCTACAGAATATGGAAACTCATTTTCTCACAGGTACAAAATACCATGATGCCAGTCCTGGAGCAACTGTGCATGGTTCACTACAGAGGAAATTTTAAAGCACTGACTCTCCAGGGACGATTGCATTTGCAAAAAGTTGTTACTAGATATATTCCCAGGGCTGCTCTTGAGATCTGCAGAGAATGCTCTGCTGTAGGTATGGAATTTAAAAAAAGAGCTAGACATTAAAGAAGTCTTGTGCAATACTATCCCTCTGGAATGCTCTGTCTAAGAACTGTACATAGAGATGAATTATGAATTATCTGACCTTCCAAAAGAAATTACAAACTTGGGCTTTATATCCAGGCTTTCACAGGTAATATATGAACACCTGTTTAGGCTTACACTTTATTAACTAGGTAATAGATCTTGTCTGCTGGGAATGTATTAAATGCGATAAGGATAAAGTAACTGCTCGGGTGCGTAATAAATCAACAAGTGCTGTGTGTGGACTGCTGTGTTACTCAGATTTGCTTTAGGCTGCTTTTAGTTTTATTCTTATGTTTTTATTTTATTACTTTTGCTGTTGTAATTATCTCATGATGGAGATCATTTTAGAAGCACTGCTGCCATTTACATGTGGAGATAGCCTGGAATGCTTGACAGATCAAAAAAATGACAAGGGAATTCCGTATCTATCCGCCCACATTACGCACCACATGGGTGTGTAAATGCAGCAAAATGTGGCACTTATTCAAATTCCCTAAATGCTATTCTATGTGTAAGTGACAAACCCCCAAATTCTATAGAATAGGGCCAGGTACGCAGATAACATAATTAAGAAAT
Source organism: Microcaecilia unicolor (assembly GCF_901765095.1). NCBI lineage: Eukaryota > Metazoa > Chordata > Amphibia > Gymnophiona > Siphonopidae > Microcaecilia > Microcaecilia unicolor. The sequence goes on along the minus strand of NC_044043.1, from coordinate 71,242,978 downwards.
TGAAACTAAGTTTACTCTAAATGCCAATAATTGGCACCAATTTGGCATTGTGCATGTAACAGACTTACTCCCCTATGCTATAAACAGCAGGCCTAGCTTCTCTCATGCACAGATACAAAGGGGTGTTAATGTGGGAGGGGCATGGGTGTGTCAGGGGAGTTTCATCAAATCTTATGTGCACTGTATAAAATAGTTGCATTTTCACACCCAACTGCAGCATTGAGATGTCACCGTTTTTGCCAGCCATAGATATGGCATAAGTTGTCACACCTAAAGTTTGGCACATAACTGTGGACGTAGGGGTCCTTTTACAAAGGTGTGCTGAAAAATAGCCTTCAGTTGTGTAGGCGTGGATTTTGGGCCGCGCAGAATCATTTTTTAGCGCACCTGTAAAAAAGGCCTTTTTTTCTGCCGAAAATGGACGTGTGGCAAAATCAAAATTGCCGCGCGTCCATTTTGGATCTGAGACCTTACCGTCAGCCATTGACCTAGCGGTAAAGACTCACGTGGTAACCGGGTGGTAATGACCTACATGCATTAAATGCCACCTGGTGTGCGTCCGTTATGCGCGCCCGATAATAAAAATATATTTTTCAGATGCGCATATCGGACACGGGCCAAAAATGAAATTACTGCAAGAGCCACATGGTAGTCGGATGGTAACTCCATTTTGGCATGCATTGGGCACGCATAGATGCTTACACGGCTTAATAAAAGGACCCCTTAGTGTTCTGTAACAGATTTGGGGGTAAATTCTCTAAGTGGTGTCTAAAAATCCGCACCAAAAAATCTACACACTGAGCTCTATTCTATGAAGGGAACATATCCTTTATAGAAAAGTGCTTACTCCAGGATTCTATATAGCATGCCTAGAGTTACGCGTGGTTCTATGTATAAATCTATGCGTGTTCTATCATTACACGCATAGATTAATTGTTTTAACAAGCTGTTAAGCATTAACAGCTCTTAAAAAGCAATAACAAGCACTAATTGGCAAAAATTAGAATTTATGCCCGTACATTGCGAAGTGTGTTCTGTAATGTACCGTACCTAAATTCTAACATGCGCAGGCACAAACGGGCATGTTTAGGGGTGTGGAAATGGGCGTTTTATAGGAGTTCCAAAATCAACGCACATTGTTATAAAATATGGGCCAGTGTGCGTAAATCTACACGCAGGGATTTACACCAGCTTTTTGTTGGCATAAATGGACGCACCTAGATTTAGTTGCATGAACTACGCCTAAGCGTATTCTAAATACTGTGTGTAAATTTACATGCTTAGATGTAATTGCCTACTGCACGTTAATTTTAGGTGCCATATATAGAATTGGGCCCTTAAGACATAAACCGTGCCTAACTTTAGGCGCCAGCAATTATGCCTGCTAAAAGCTGGTGTGAATACCGGCACTTAAATTAGGTGCGATTCGGCTGAATTCTGTATTTACATGGGTAAAATGTTGGAACATCCCAAGCAACGTCCCTAAAAATGTAGCCCCCAAAAAGTTTTTAGGGGCGTTAGGATTTACACACGGTTTGTTATAAAATGCAATCTGTGTGTAAATCCTAATTAAGGCCAATTAATGTCAATAATTGATAGTTAGTAGCCAATTATTGGCACCGATTGGCTTGTCAAGCAATTAAGTTGTGCATACAAATCAGCTACACGTGATTTGCGTGCGCAACTTTAGTTGCCATTTATAGAATCCGGGGGTTGGCGTGCGACTGTCGTTACAAAATACTAGGTTAGCACCCAGTTTTCTGGCGCCTGACTTTAACAGTCTATGTTGAATTTACCCCATACTGCATAACTGCAAGAGTGTATATGTTGTTGACCACTGCGGGAGTAAGGGAGGGGTTATGCCTTAATCCCTCTAGTGGTCATTTGATCATCTAGAGCACCTTTTGGTCACTTAGAAGTGATTGAAACAGGTCTAGTCACAAATGTCTTCATTTTGGCTCTAGATATTTTTATTTTGTTCTGTTATTGCAGAAAAACTTCTATCTTTTGGGGCTGCCAAGGTCCCGCTCAAAACACACCCCCATCATGCCCCCTTGAAATCTGGGTTAGCTGTGGAGTGAAATGTCTACAGTTGGGGTGTCGAAAATCCCTTCAATTACCCATCTAGAAAATGTTTACAGAAGGGAAAAAAAGGAAATAAATATTCCAAAAAATTCAAAAGAATTATTGTTTGTTCATGAGGAAGGCTTCCAGCTGAGAAGAATCGTTGAAAGCATATTTAACTTCTTGATTGGAAATTAAAAATCTACATGGAAACATACTATTGTCACTTCTAGGGAGGGAGGGGGATCTATACTTCCATGTATAATTATTGGCAGTTATATGTAGAACACGTCAAATGATGTTGTCTTTTTCTGCACATGTAGACGCTTGAAATCAATGATCCCACTGTACATGCCAGCAAATAGCCATGCTTTGCTGACAATGTTATATGTTGTTTTTTTTTAAAAAAGCTCCATGTTCGGCAGAGCTTTATGTAAAATACTGGGGACATTGTGAATGTCCTGACCTGGGCATCCCAATTCCTACTGCCGCATCCTATGCAAAATGGGCCTTCACCCAGATGGTCCAGGCTGTTCAGTATTCAGGTTCTCCGTGACCAAGGTGTTCTTGGACACTAATGATACCTAGGACAGGAACCCCTTAGCTTAATGGAATTGAGGGTTGACACTTGATTTGCCAGCCAGGAAATCAGAAATCAAAGGCACAAACAGGCCTAAAAAGAGTGGACGCCAAGCTCAGCCCTGCTGCCCTCTTCTGTGTGTGGCCATTTCAATCTCCCCTGGGAGAGGGGGGGGGGGGTAGAGAACAAAAAGGATAGGGAAGAAGGGGGGCTGGTAGTTCTGGCTAAAGTGTTACTCACACTTGTCCCACCTACTACAGGGACAGATGTGCCTCACTTTCCCCCTGCAGTCATCAGGCCCACCTGCTTCCCCAAATGAGATTTCAGAAAACTAGGAGTACAGCAACATGTCAGGCATGAGATGAACCAGATGGCAAGTTGCCCATGCTCTCCAGAGGCCTATGATTTCCCAGACATGAGCAACCTCAAAGTGTTCAGCACGATAACGACTGTAAACTCTGCCAGTAAATTAAAAGCAGGGCTGGTACAAAGCAATCTGTCTACACTTCGTTGGTTTGCAAATATAAATTAATCCCAGTTGACTAATTTCATTGGTGATCATTAACAAGCTAACCAGGAAAATCAAGCTGTCAATGAGAAAAAAAAGGATGAATTACACAATTTCTTATCTCTCTCACACACACACCTACACCCATGCCCACATATACACACATTTGGGTTGTAACTAGATCTCCCTCAGTCATCGATCTGGAGATAACAGATGTGGGGGGGGGGGGGGGGCGAAGGGGAAGAAAAGTATAACTTTGAAGTACAGATGAACAGACTACCAGTGAGGGAGGTCAGGGCTGGCATTAGAGGGTGTGGAATGAGGGCAATTGCCCTGGATCCAATACCAAAGAAAGCCCCAAGCCTGCCTGAAGCTAAAGGAAGCACAACCTGCCGCCAGGCTTTGGGCTGTCTCCCAAGTTTCTGCCCCCAGCATGTCTAACTAGAGTTGTGAAGTTATTCAGTTCCAGAAAGGAGATTTTAAGTCAGTCCTGGACTTCTAAGCCTATCCTGCTGCACTATGGGATCTGCAGCCCTGATTTCATTGGGCTTGAATCAGACTTCAGATAGTACCTACTTCTGAAACTTGGCAGCTCTGCTCTAACCATGTTCCTGGTGGAGGCAAAATTGATAACAGATTGATTTCAGTAAGCATAGGACAAATGGATAAAGCTGAGATTAAGTAGGGTCAGCAGTGTGCAGTAGAAAGAGCTTTTTACTTCACTAGGGCACTGTTATTAATGGAGACCAAGCTTCCTGACTATCCTGGCTGCTGGGATGGGCTGGAAGAAAAAAAATTCATTACCACTGTCTCGGGCGAGTCTTGCACCTCCCTCACTATTTTTTGGGTGTTAGTGTTCATTGATAATTAATGTTTTTATATTTTATTCAAAGAGGATATAACCTAGGCCTCCAGGCCTTAATGGTGTGATTTTGTTCTTGAGTGATTGTTTCTTTTGGGTAAAGTGGTAGGGTCTCTCCATGTTTCTCACCCCCCTCCACATCCACCTCTACCTTCCCCATAAGACTGTCATCGGAATGCTTTTATATTTCACAGATATAGTCTGATATGTCATCATTTGGCCACCCTTCAGGGGTGGGGTGATCGCTGAGGGACCCGCCCCAAAATGCCCCCCTGCAACTAGTCCCAGAATCTATGACAAGGCCGAATTTGTGTGTAGAGACTGAGTTCTTTCATTACAACTTGGGGGTCCATGGGTTAATTTTAGCAACCAATGGAAAAGGTGCCGGTACTCAGTACCCCCTCAAAAAAAAAAAAGCCCTGCAAATTAATAAACTGAAACACAGCACATGAGATGAGTCTTGTGGTCATTATTTGCTCTTGCATAATAAGTTATTTTTCTAAGCCATAGTGGTTCTTGGAACAGGAACAATTGTCTCTCACACATCCTGCTGAGTCCGACTGCCTCCCGCACTGCGAAACTCATTCCTCTCTGTTCAAGAAATTACACACCACATTTTCTCGTCCATCTTTCAAACAAATGTACTGTGTGCATTGGATTTACTGTAGGTTGGAGGTTAAGGGGTGCCCCTCTCATTCACTCTCTGCCTGAGCCTTTAATATGAGAAGGGATGAAGAAAGTGACTGGGGGAGGCCCTGCTGCGTCACAAAGAGAGAGGGGGGACACCGAGCCCTGCAAAGTGCTTCCCACATTCACCAGAATGAGCTCACTAAAGAAAAATTTGGCCTCCGGCTCTAAACAACCATAAATAATTCAAAGGGCCACAGCTGTGAGAGAAACATATCCAACAAACACAGGGCAGAAACACTGGAAAGATTCTTCAAAGTTTTCCTGAGTGTTAAAACTGTCATTAAGAGGTGCAGACCTTTGTCCTCTCTAGAACAGAAAGGAGGTGAGGAAGGTTTTTGAGGGGGCTGGAAAGGAAGCATCTGTTATGAAGTGGTCATTAATTTTCTGGGGTAAGGCAGCACTAGATGCATCAGCCCCAGTACTGCATTAGGACAGGAATAGCGAGAGTAACTGCTTTTAGTATCTCTAACTCCCTCTTGCTCTGCAGCTAGGGTTAAAATATATACCAACATGGACTAAACATATGGCCCACAGACCCAAAGAACTAGATTTTATAAATGGTGCCAAATAAATAAATAAATAAATAAAGCTTAGCGCTATTGTACAAACCGAACTTAAAATTAGGCTTGGTTTATCAAACAGGGCTTAGCGTCAGGAACTGCAACTACATTTAGGTGCAACCATTTACACCAATGAAAACCTGGTGTAAATCCACACGCCCATAGATCAGGTGCAGATCCCACTACTTCTATAACAACGTGCATAAATTGCAGCAATGCCCCAACCCATCCATGCTCGTCCCATGATTAAGCCCCCTTGTCAGATCTGTACATTAGAATTTATACGCCTAAAAAGATATTCGCGTAAAATTCTAATTATTGCCAATTAGTGCTGACAATTGCTTGTTATTGCCCAATTATTGGTGCTGATTGGCTCGTTACTCAATTAAGTTGCATGCTTAAATTCAGCACACGCCCAAATTTATGCACGCAACTCAAAGCGCCATATGTAGAAACCGAGGGAAAAAGATAGAAAACCTTAGGGGATCTTTTACTAAGCCACAGTAACGTTTTCAGCTCGCTGTAGAAATCAGCTGGTGGTAAACACTGAGATGCTCAGGCATCGTGTGGTTGGTTTGAAATCAGCACGTGCTAACCGCATGTAAAAAAATATATATTTTTTAATTTTTGCGTGGAGAGGGCATGTCTGGGGCAGACAGTGGGCATTTCTGCACTAATCGATTAGCACATCTACATTATCACATGCTGACTGATTAGCGCAGGAGCCCATACTGGAGAAAAAGGGCAGCGCCGGGCAGACTTTGACGGTCTATGCCCTGAAAATGCCAAGGACAATTCAAGATCAGGTATACATATGAAGAGTCACGTCATGCCTTATGCTATGAGTTCATCTTGTTGGGCAGACTGAATGGACTGTACATTTCTTTATCTGTTGTCATCTACTATGTTACCACGTAACAGTCGTAATTTCATGAACTTAACAGCAGGCTGATTTCTTTGCTTCCTGCACAGCACAGTGCATGAAGAAATGAAAACAAATACAAAAGGGTCATAGAGCTTCGTGTTGAGTTGTGATGAAGTAAATTCATCTAAGTAGATAAGTATATAAGTAATGCTTGGACAGACCAAAGGTCCATCAAGCCCAGCATCCTGTTTCCAAAACTGGCCAATCCAGGTCCCTGGCAAGATCCCAGCAATACAATACATTTTATGCTGCTTATCCCAGAAATAAGCAGTGGATTTTCCCCAAGTCCATTTTAATAACGGTCTATGGACTTTTCCTTTAGGAAGCCATCCAAACCTTTTTTTAAGCCCCGCTAAGCTAACAGCCTTTACCACATTCTCTGGCAATGAATTCCAGAGTTTAATTACACGTTGAGTGAAGAAACATTTTCTCCGATTCATTTTAAATTTACCACTTTGTAGCTTCATTGCATGACCCCTAGTCCCAGTATTTTTGGAAACAGTAAACAGACGCTTCACGTCTACCCGTCCCATTCCGCTCATTATTTTATAGACCTCTATCATATCTCCCCACAGCCATCTTTTCTCCAAGCTGAAGAAAAATCAAATTATTATATGCTAACTGCAGAAGGCAGAGGCATTGTAGGCACATGCGTATGTGGAGGGAGAATTGCACAATATATATCTTCTATGAGCAATATATTTTCACATAGCCAACCTCAATTGGAATTTGAGATGTCTGGGATTGCTGCACTCATGCTTACACACTTCCTTCTTATGTTGACATCTCTCTCCTGGGTGCTGTTAAGCCTTGTTTCCTGCAGGCTTGTGGAGAGACAGCTGCAAACTGAAAATGAGCCCATCTGTCCAATACTATGCAAGTGAAACACACCAAGTTTGCATTTTGTAGATTTATGGCCTATGCAAATTGTCTTGCGGATTTTCCTGACAACAACCCTAACCAGCTGGCATATGATTGCATTAGGTCTCTGAAAAAGTATGGGAAGGCCAAGGCTTGATGGGTTGATTATGTTTGTGACAGGGAAGAGAAGAGGTCTGAGAGACTGGGTACAAGACATGGGCAAGAGGGAGCTGTTATTGGGTTGCATTTGGAAATTTCATATATGCCTCTCCTAAGAGAATGACCTAAACGGGGCAGATTGGATGGTCCAATTTGGTCTTTATCTGGTCTCATTTACTATTTTACTACATTACTAAAATGTACTTAACCACAGAAGCTACTGGAGGGACTAGAGAAAATCCAACCACAAATACGTACAATCCTTTCAAACTTGTAGAGATCCTGGAAACTCAAATCTTCAAACTTCAGGACCTCTCTGCTTCTGTCTCCTTTAAATTCCTGGCACTTTGGCACCATGCTACCAATTCTGCTTGCCCTGGGATTGGTAGTATGGAATGTTGCTACTATTTGGGTTTTTGCCAGGAACTTGTGACCAGGATTGGCCACTGTTGGAAGCAGAATACTGCAGGGGCGTAGCCACGGGTGGGCCTAGACGGGCCAAGGCCCAGCCACTTTTGCTCCAGGCCCGCCCAGCCTCTTCTGCCCACTCTCCCCGTCCGCGTGGTCTGCTCACTTTTACTGCCCTGAAGCGCCGTTCTCCCTCCAGCACCGGTGATTCCCATAGCCAGCCTTCTGCCACTGCGCGTCGTCAGGACCTCTTCTCAGGCGCATCCCGCCTACTCTGCAACTTCCTGCATCCCACCTTTGCAGAAAACAGGAAGTTGCAGAGTAGGCGGGACGCGCCTGAGAAGAGGCTCCGACGACGCGCGCTGGCAGAAGGCTGGCTATGGGAATCGCCGGTGCTGGAAGAAGAATGACGCTTCAGGGCAGTAAAAATGACCAGAACTGACCATGTGCGGGGGGGGGGGGGGGGGTGGATAGCGGGTGGAGAGGAAATGCGGCGGCGGGTGGATGGAGAGGAAATGCGACGGCAGGCAGGGGGTGGTAGCGGGTGGAGAGGAAATGCGAAGCCTGTGCCTACCCGGTCCACCTCCAGGCCCATCTAAAAATTAAACTCTGGCTACGCTACTGGAATACTGGGCTAGATGGACCATTGGTCTGACTCAGTATGGTTATTCCTATGTTCTAAGATGTAGGTGCTACAATGGGGCATGCTTAGTGCGAATTCTATAACAGCACTTAGGGTACATCTAAGTCATTATAGAATACTAATGCAAACCTGCTTCAGCATGCTAAAAGTTAGGTGCAATCATTTACGCCAGGACAACGGCTGGTGTAAGTGGGCGCATCTAGGTGTGCCAATCAACACGAACAACTGATAGTATTCTACAAGTTGTGCACATTGTTTGGTGACACGCCCATGCTCTGCCCATATGTATGTCCCCCTTGCACTTAGGAACTACCTTATAGAATAGTGCCTAGTGCATATATGTACATCACTGCCAATTACTAGAACCAATTCAACACTACTCCGCCCATCCCTAAACTACCTATCTTAGACAATAGTAACTGAATATCCACAGAATCGAAGGTCCCAGAAACATCCAAGGAAATTAGATAAAAACAAACATTTCTGTCCATCCCTCTCCTCAGTTCATCAACTATAGAAAGCAACAACAATTCCAGAATCAAAACTGATTCGGATCTAAACAACCTACTTCATCCACAAACTCCTACAATGGTCACAAAATCACCTTCTCTAATACTTTACCCAAAAACGGTACCATAGAAATTGACCTATAGTTGTTCATCACTGTAATATCAAGACCCTGTTTCTTCAACAAGGGCTTAACCATCGCCAGTGTACACTTTTTCAGATAAATGCCAACATTAAGAGATTTATTAACAATCTGAATCACGATTACATCTGCCAGTTGCCGAATCATAAGAAGCAAAGTACACAAGGGTGGAAGAAAACCAAGTCCAAAAGACCAGTACTGAAACCACGGTGGTAAGAGCACCAAAACCACAGTTTGTTGGGACCCTACAGGGTCTGTGTTTTGGCTACAAAGCCTTCCTCAGGGATCAACAAATTGATGTGTATAGATTAAGCATCTGAACCTCTTAAAATGAGGTGCAATGAGCTACGCGGTGCAGTCCACAATCCGGATGCTTAATCTATACACGTCAATTTGTTGACCCCTGAGGAAGGTACAAACACAGCGGTTTGATTCTCCTGCATTGGCAATGAATGTAAGGTAACAGTTCCTCAGTGCAGTCATCTGGCAATGTATTTATTTATCTGCAAGACTTTCTATACCACTCTAGCTGATGGGCAGGACAGAGCAGTGTACAGGCTAAAAATTAGGAAACAAGAAAGGAACGCCATCAATGTGTACGAAAGGAGAGTAGTTAAGTTTAAAAGACAGGCGTAGCTAAAAGAAGAAAGCAAAATCAAGCATACATAAAAGAATGGCATGGTTGGGTGGGTAACACTAGTGGCGTAGCTATGTGGGGCCACGGGGGCCTGGGCCCTCCCAAATTTCCTCTGGGCCCCTAGTTTTACTGGCGGGGGTCACCAACCCCTGCCATCTGAAGCATTGTCCAGCGCCGCTCTCTGGCGCCACCGCATTATCTGCCCTGCGCTGTCTTCCCCTCACTTCTGGCACGCTCTTTTTAGTGAAACTGAGCATGCTCAATTTCACTAAAAGGAACATGTAGGACATGAGGGGAAGACAGAGCAGTGCAGGCAATGCACAGCGCCAGAGACCGGTGCTGGACAACACTTCAGCTGGCAGGGGTAGGGGACCCCCGCCAGGCAAGGTATTTGCTGCGACAGTGGATGGGGAGCGGCAGGGCGGCGGGGGGTGGTGAGGCGGTGGGGGGAAGCAAAGCGGCAGGGCAGTAGCGGCGGGGTGGCAGAACAAAATGTGCCCTCTCCCCACCTCGGGCTCTGGCCCTCTCCCATCGTGAAGTCTGGCTACTCCCCTGGGTAATACTGGTAGTTTTAATCAAGCTGTTTCTCCAAAGGTTAATTGGAAGAGCCAGGTTTTCAGCTCAGTTCTAAAGTCCTTGAAAGAGGAATTGCCATGGAGAGAGAGGGGAGATTGTTTCAGATGTGCGGAGCAAGGCAGAAGAAATCACTGTGACATGTTGATTCCAAGTGAGCACGATTTGGATAGGGCAGAACTAAACTCTGATTGTTTAAAGAGTGGAGGGTTCTGGAGGGGCGGTAAGGAATAGTTAGACAGGAAAAACAGTCGGAGTTACCAAACCTAAAGGCCTTAAAGGTAAAAGTGGCAATTTTGTAGGTAATCCTTTGTTTGACGGGGAGCCAATGATATTGTTTCAGCAAGGGTGAAGTATGATCAGAGCAATGGGCATGGCAGAGTAACCTGTTGGCTGTGTTCTGGAGTGACTGAAGTTTCTTTAATGAGTGATGGGACAACCCAACGTAAACAACATTGCAATAGTCAAGACAGGTGGTAAAAAAAAAAAAAAGAAAGGAACAAAGCATGAAATTGTGGAGTGCCAAAGAGGTGGCAAATTGCTCATAGTTGGCAGAAGACTAGAAAATTAACGTGAGCTTTGTGGCAGAAAGGAGAGAGAGGAATAAAGGATTTTTTTTTTTTGTTACATTTGTACCCCACGCTTTCCCACTCATGGCAGGCTCAATGCAGCTTACATGGGGCAATGGAGGATTAAGTGACTTGCCCAGAGTCACAAGGAGCTGCCTGTGCCGGGAATCGAACTCAGTTCCTCAGGACCAAAGTCCACCACCCTAACCACTAGGCCACTCCTCCACTAGGATAATATCTAAATAGTGAAAACCAGATACAGGTATAATAGAAGTGCCAACTAAAGTAATAGGGGATGGAGGAGGGAAAGGTGCACCAGAAAACCAACAGCCAACAGTTTTATCTGGATTCAACACTAATTGATGATCTTGTAGCCAGCTAGCAACTGAGTCGAGGCAGGTCTGTAAAGGAGTGAGGGAGGGAGAGGACGAGGTAATGGGGTAGATCAACAGAATGTCATCAGTATAAAGATAGGTGGAGATTCCGAAGGTTTGGATAAGAGCAGCAAGAGGACTCAGGAAGAGACTAAAAAGAAGAGGAGAGAATATTCTCCCTTGGGGTACTCCCCAATGGTAGTTCTCTCCACTCAAGATGTTATATCAGACAATGACCGGAAATGTGCGATCAGATAGAAGAGAAGTGAACCAAGAGAGAACGGTCCCAGTGATGCCCAAGGCAAATAAATGTGAAAGTAAGAGGGAATGGTTAACCAGATCAAAAGTGGTGGAAAGGTCGAAAGAAACCTTCAAGAGAAAGTGAAGTTCACCGATAAGTGCTGCCATGATGGTTTCTGTACTGTAGTGAGTCCTGAAGCCAGATTGCCGAGGGTGTAGAGTGAGATTTTTTTCTCAGCAAAAGATGTGAGTTGGGCAAACACTATTTTTTTTTCTAGTACTTTTGACATATTGGCTTTCCCCTCCTTTTCCAGTACTACACTGGGTCTCAATTTCACCCAAAACGTCAGGAAGGGACTGTTTTCAGCTCCCAATTCAAAATACTATTCTAGTAGAGACGGCTGAGGGGAGACATGATAGAGGTATATAAAATAATGAGTGGAGTGGAACAGGTGGATGTGAAGCGTCTGTTCACGCTTTCCAAAAATACTAGGACTAGGGGGCATGCGATTAAACTACAGTGCAGTAAATTTAAAACAAATCGGAGAAAATGTTTCTTCACCCAACGTGTAATTAAACTCTGGAATACATTGCCGGAAAATGTGGTGAAGGTGGTTAGCTTAGCAGAGTTTAAAAAGGGGTTGGACGGTTTCCTAAAGGACAAGTCCATAAACCGCTACTAAACGGACTTGGAAAAATCCAAAATCCCAGGAATAACATGTATAGAATGTTTGTACGTTTGGGAAGCTTGCCAGGTGCCCTTGGCCTGGATTGGCCGCTGTCGTGGACAAGATGCTGGGCTCGATGGACCCTTGGTCTTTTCCCAGTATGGCATTACTTATGTACTTATGTAGTGCCACGTGCATCCCTGCTGGAGCAAACCTGCATAGGTTGGAAGGAGTACAGTCACCCCTCCTCTTCTCTTTCCACAATTGCTTATGCTCAGCGCTAGCTAAAGTATAATAAAGTGATAATTGCTTAGCATAGGTTATAATACACACAGTGGTCACTTGTTCAAAAGAGCTTGTGGTGGATCTGGGCTGTGAATTGAAAACCTTTTGTCAGGAAGCTGGTATGATGCTGCTGTGAGAATTATGATCTGGTGTTTGTGGTATGGGACAAGAACTATTGGTGGCAATCAGGCTGACATTGATTTTCAAACTCCCTTGCTTATTTTTTGCATATAGTAATCTACTGATAAAGAGGATGAAAGGTTCATTAAATACAAGTAAGATGTCTACTAAAGATGCCCTGTGAGTCTCATTCTCTTGTATAAGGCTTTTTATATGCTGGACGGCTCTGAAACTTCAGCTAATTCATGACAATAGAATCAAAATTGGATCAATTATTAAAAAAAAAAAAACATGTGGCAAAAGAATGGGCCATTTGTTGCTCATCCCTACCTGTCTTTCTCCAACTGAGTTTTTAATCCCCAGGAGAAAAGACGATGCCTGTTATTATAAGCCATTACTTCTAATTTCAGTCTTACTCAGATGAAAATTACTGCCTAGGGGTATTTCATACAGAGGCAGGAGGATTTATGTTTTACCTTCGAAGATGCCTGCCGCAGGAGCTAATCCTGCAAAGAGTCTGAGCAGTAAGAGAAGATGTCCCCATGCACTTGTAAACCCTGGGTGGAAACTTTGCAACCTGAAACAGAGGAACGGAAGGTGCATTTTCCGAAAGATTGCGTGGCCTATTTAATCTACATATGGTGTTACTACTGTAAGTGCCCTAGAAAAGTATTCTGGCTACAAAACCTTTTACTTTTTTGACCTTGTTTATATTATGATTATTATTATTATTATCCTTATTATGTAATTCCAAAAACAGAAGAGTATAATGAAAGGTGGAGGGAAGCTTGAGAAGCCTCAACCTCAATGCATTGTATATAGAAAGATATCCTGAACAGAACCTCTACACAGGATCCATGGTACCTAAACCATCTCAGAGAGATGTGTACTGAAAGTTCTAAACTCACATTATTGGGAAAGTTTGGGAAGGTATCAACCAAAAAACATCGGGTAATAAACATAAATTGTAAGATAGTGTATTAATAACGGAGAGGGAGAGGACCTCAGACCGGTGACAACCTTTAATCAATAAGATTACATCAGTCTGGTCACCTTCGTATAATCACTGGTCCTCTACCAACCTCCTCTCTGGTTGTTCATTCGTGCGCTTTTAATACTTATAAATGCTACATATCACAGCCATAGTGCAAAATATTACTGCCAACCACAGCTACTTAGCTTGTTGTTGCTCAAACAAGGGCCTCCCCAACGGTCCCGTTTCGCCAACTGGGGCTTCGTCAGGGGAAGAGCACCCCGCAACGCCAAACTGTGGCAAGAACCCAGCAAGCCGTTAATGCAGGAAAAAGAATGTGCTACATTAACGGCTTGCTGGGTTTCTGCCACAGTTTGGCGTTGCGGGTTGCTCTTCCCCTGACGAAGCCCCAGTTGGCGAAACGGGACCGTTGGGGAGGCCCTTGTTTGACCAACAACAAGCTAAGTAGCTGTGGTTGGCAGTAATATTTTGCACTGTGGCTGTGATATGTAGCATTTATAAGTATTAAAAGCGCACGAATGAACACCCAGAGAGGAGGTTGGTAGAGGACCAGTGATTATACGAAGGTGACCAGACTGATGTAATCTTATTGATTAAAGGTTGTCACCGGTCTGAGGTCCTCTCCCTCTCCGTTATTAATACACTATCTTACAATTTATGTTTATTGCCCGCTGTTTTTTGGTAGATACCTTTTATAATTCAGCGGAGTTGTTCCCATAAGTTTTTGTTACCTTGAAAGTTTGGGAAGCAAATAAAGTTATTCATTCATTTCACATACACCCACATTGAAGGCAATTCACCTTGAGGTGCTACTGAAAAAGGTGTGAGCTAAATCAAAATGAAAAAATAAAAATAAAAAATGCACACACATTCTGACACACAAATACAGACTGACACACAGACATACACTCATGAAATACTAATACATGCAGATGCCTGCAACAACATATGCAAATCTTCACAAACACTAACACACACCCCTTACACAGAAACATGCCGGCACATAGTCTTGCAAGTATGTTAATGAAGACATTCAACTTACTATTGAAGACATTCAACTTACTGTTCGAACTTCCATAGATCCTCTTATGGCCAATGATAACACTGCCCTGGTTCAGGTGAAGTGTGCAGAAAAACAGGAGGACCTATTATACCAGTGTATGGATTCTTCACCTTCCACTCCACACATCACCTTGCAGACATTTTCTTCTAGCACCTCAGCCAACAATAAGACTTCAAGGGGTCATGCAAGGAATGTAAAGCTAGTGAAAATGATGTAGCATTAGAGATGGAATGCAAAATGCTCCAAATCACACTACATTTTTCCAAAACCTCCAGTACTTTCCTTTTCATAATTTCAGGATCTGTGTATCTATGCAGCCTCAAGGTACAGTCAAATATGTCCCCCAACTAAACAAGCAATGAGCTTGCAGTACCCATGCTCCCCCACCTGTCCTTCCAGTCTATGTAAAACAAACTCTATTTCTGGGGGGGGGGGGGGGGGGGGAGGGAGAGGGAAGATTGAGTTCTGTTGTACTTACCCTAGAGTGGCATTTGAAGCCAAAGTACACTACCACGACTGTGGGCAGCAGCACCACTGTGAAGATGACGGCCATGAAGATGAAGTTCATCAGAAAGACTAGGATGTTCATGGTGGTGACCAGCAGAGTCCAGGCCCAGCAGCTGCACATGCTGCGGCGCTCCATAGGGAGTAGCTGGTCCTCTATGTTGTAGGGCGGAAGGCCAGGGATCATCCTGGAAGTGTCCGAGAGATTGTCCACCTCAAAGTCTTCAATTTCTTGGTCAGACATTTTCGGGGAATTTCAAGATTTCTATTTCTCTTTTCTCTCTTTCTGCTTTCTTTTTCTCTTTGATTTTGCTCTCTGTTCTTTTTCCTCTTTCTCCTAATTAAAAAAATATATTTTCTTTATTTCTTTCCTGCCCAAGTTACAAGCAGAAAGAAAGCAGCTACCTTCAGGCAAGCCCAGTGAATGGATCAAGGAAGATGCTTTCTCCTTGGCTAGGGGAGGGGGGAGGGGAACCTTTTCCCTGCTGGAGATGGAGTTCTTGATGCTGTCAGAGTTGGTCTAACCTTGGTGCCTTCCACAGTCTAGGAAGCTATATTCAGGTGTAGTAAAACCAGTAGCGAATCCCTTCCTTCACATCTCAAGGCTGCGATGGGTCCCAAGGATATCAGAGGTGACCAGCTTCCCTGATCCTGGCGCATCCTTGACCCCCCAGTCGCAGAATCCTATTCGTGCAACTTTCTTCCAATGAGCAGGGTCCCCCCTAAGGCTTCTTTCCCAGTTTCACAGAGCGCTTCAGCTCTCCAGTGATAACCACGATTGCTCCAGGGGGGGCGTTCAAGAAGCTTTACCGAACCCACGAGGTATCAGTAGCTATGTGGGGCTCTGTCCAGAGCCAATCGGCCATGCTCGGTACTAGATAGCAGCTCTGGCTCTGGCAAAATGTCAGGCAGGCAGTGTGCTTGTGCTTTCCCTGCGCTGAATGTGCGTGGCTGCCTCAAAGCTCCTTCTCCCCTCCTCCTTCTCCTCTGCTGCTCCTCCTGCTGCGTCTGCTCCCTCACTTATGCACCCAGACCAGCCGCACCTGGGCCCCCCTCTGCCCATAGAGGCTCAGGGTTTTCACTTATCCTCTAATCATTCACCTCTGCAATTTTCATCCAGGACCAAGAAGTGCCGCATTTCTTAACCAGAATCAAACAAGGGCGCAGATAATTGAACTGCAATGTTTCTTAGAAAACAGCCATATCTAATAATTGGCAATGTTGGGATTACGGGCTAATTGTATTGTGTCTGTAATGATCCTGCATTATTATTAAGACAAAGAAAATTAATTAGCATTCAGAGGAATACAGAAGCTTTCAACCAAAACAAAAGTTTCCAAAACTGTGCATGACAATACACGATGCTACGTGAATTAAGTAATAATGGGAAGGGTGCCGAACGCTGAACTCAGTAAAACTATAATGCAGCGGAGCTAAGGGCAGCCCCGAGCTGAAAAGTGCCTGTCTGTCGCTCTCCATTTCGTACCCAATCCATCCTCCCCTTCCCCACAATAAGCCCACCCTGGGCTTTGATTTACTGCCGATTCTCTCTTCTGAGAAGGAGCTGCGGGCTCCCAGTATATCACAATCAACCTGAGCCTCCAGAGGCTTCTTCAGCAAACCTGCATTTTCAGGGAAGCTTGGTGTTATCCTCGGTTACAGCTTAGACTGTGACTGGGAGGGATTTTCAGGACCAGGAGTCGACGGACAGCAACCTTACGGAAAGCTTGGGGAAGAAGCCATTTGAGAAAAGAAAGACCTGGAATTCAGAACATTGACTGACTTAAAGTCAAGATCAACTGTCATCAAATTACTCAGGATTAAACATTAAATTGGAGGAAATGATGACAATAATGAAATGTAATTTCATATTTCTATTCCGCCCTTCCGTGATAAATCTCATTCAAAGCGGATCATTACGCACAAAACTCTTCCTTGGTCTCCCGTTTCTGCCTGGTACTTCCTGGCAAGTCCCCTGTACTGTTGCTTTTTGCTGCAGTCTCCCCTGGCATGTTCCGCTTTCAGAGAGTCTGGATTCGTTTAGTTCAAAGCAGCCAAGTTTTGCCGGGATCGCTCTTTGTCATAAACTTTTATTAAGAGACGAAAGAACCAGTTAGAAATGAAAAATCCATTCATACTCTGCCCTTTTGTTTCACTTACTCCCTCACTTTTAATAACATACATTTTCCTTCTCCTATTTTCTGGCTGACTGTAATAATGTTCCTAAGAGTCGTTCATTGCTTTCTGGCTGCATTGCCTCCACTCTTCCTGGCTTTCTTAAACTTCTGCACCTTGTCACTGACATGTTATTTTTTAAGATGTTGACAGGAAACAATGAATGATTACGAAGACCAGCGGGAAGACGAACGATCCCAGGAATTGGAACGTGATTCTACTGCAGAGCAACCAAGGAATATAATGGGAAAGCAAGGTGTGTGCTCTGGTGACCTCTTACTTACAGTAAACAGTGGGGCCAACGATGTCTCTCAGGATAGCAGATGGTCATCACATGAAGTTCCTCAATCTGGTCTGCCCCAGGCTGTGGTGGTGCATCACATTTATGTGTATGGTAAGACATTTCATCACCTCCAGAGATCAGGAGTTCAAATAGCTAAAGAAAACACTAAGAGCCTGCAAAATCGGGACAAAGTTACTTTAATCGTATAACTTGGATAACAATCTTCCAAAGTTGACCCGACACGGGCCGTGTTTCGGCGCACAGTGCCTGCATCAGGGGTAGTAGGAGTTGTAATGTCTAGAAATGCAGTAGCCAGACTTGCTCCTTTTTCACAAGTATCAGAGAGAAAAGGCTGTCCCTTAAGGAGCAAGTCTCACTACTGCATTTCTAGACATTACAACTCCTATGACCCCCCCCTGAGGCAGGTGCTGTGAGCCCAAACACCGCCGTGTGGGGGTCATCTTTGGAAGATTGTTATCCAAGTTATGTTAAAGTAACTTTGTCCCAATTTTGAAGCCTCTTAGTGCTTTCTTTGGCTATTTGGACTTTGTTCTGTACTCTGAACCCTCTCTGTGCTGTGTTGAGATCAGGAGTTTACCATGAACCCAGAGACCCTTTTACTAAGTTGGATTAAGGGCTAATAGGTGCCTATTGCAGCAAAAAATAAAGTACTGCAGGATGCACTCAGGCATCCTGTGGTAACTTTGCAATCTGCTTGCCATAACCACCCACTAAAAATGTGTTCTTTTTTTGAGGGGGCATCTCAGGGGCAGAAAGTGGGCATTCCTTTGCTAACCAGTTAGTGTATCTACATTACATATTCTGGATCTGAAAGATCTTTCCAGTTACAGACTGATTTCTAATATTCCATTTCTTTCTAAAGAGCTGTTTTCTCCCAACTGTCTCAAGGTGTTCTTCATCCCTCCCAACGAGGCTTTTGTCCTGGTCACTCTACAGAGACTATTATCACTTTGTTACTTAATGATTTCCATTCTGCTTTTGATCTCTGATCTCTCTGGATCTCAGAGCTGCATTTGGTCTGGTTTGCCACAATCTCTTATTCTCTTCTCTCACCAAAATTAGGTTATCTGGTACAGTCTACAAATGGTTCTTATCATTCCTTTCTAACTGTTCCTTTCAGGTTTCTCTTCCTTCTTCCAAATCTGATAATTGCCCCTCCTTTGCAGCATCTCTGTACCCTTACCTCTTCTTTTTAATATATTTCTGAGGCCTTTGACAGTCTTGCTCCAATCTTTTTTTCCACTAATTTCTGCATTTGTGCAGACGATATTTTGGTTTCAATTCAAGATCCTTTTAACCCAAACATAACCACTTTTCAATCTATGCTATTGATGACTGGTTATCTTCTAAGTGTCACCTACTGAGTCCGGCAAAGTTTGTGGCCCTTGGGATTACTGGCCATGCTTCCATCCCTTCTATAGTTCCAAGGATATGCTCTTTGCCTCTTACACAGGTGGACTCCATGAAATATCTTGTTGTCACCTTAAATTATCAGCTTTCATTTCGGCTTCCCATCTCTTCTGTTATCAGATTGTATTTATTTTCTCTATCTTGATGGTAATGCCTGTGCCACTCTTCTTCACTCACTCATTATAAAATGGCTTGACTATTATAATGTTGTTTTTGCAGATCTAACAATTTCCCTTATGAAAATATTGCAGTTGGTCCAATATACTGCTGATTGTCTCTTCTCATATGCTTCCCAGTTTGACTATATCACTCCTCTCTTAGCTCATCATTACTGGCTTCCAATCCACTTTCATGTTCAACATAAAGACTCCTGTTATTCTATCTTATTTATCTATATGTTCTATCTTTGCTTATACCCTATGCTAGTACAATGTTCTATTGTGTATTGAGTTGACATTGTAAGTAGCATTTATTTATTTAGATCATTTATATATACTATGCCATACTTTGTATTGTTTGAATATTTTTACTGCTGAAATTGTCTATAGCTTATGTTTGAGTTATTCTTGCTGTACACTGCCTCGAGTGAATTCCTTCAAAAAGGCGATAAATAAATCTTAATAAATAAATAAATAAATAAAATTTTCGCCTTGACCAACAAGGTTTTCCATTCTGGTATCCTAGTCTATCTCTCCTCACTCATTACCCCCTTTCATCATTTCCTGACGGGACCCGGCCAATGGAAACCTGCAGGGCCGGTGCAGGCAGCAATAATTGAATCACTGCAGGCACTGGGGTGCTTATAAGGTACACCAGGGAGGGATGGGGGTTCAGTGATGGGTGGGCAGATGCCGTGACGCCACGGAGGAGGAGAGATTTTGATATGGAGTAGGTGAAAAAAATCTATACATTTTTTTAATATCTCCGAGGGGGGGGGGGCTGTGGAGTGCCATGCTGTGCCATGCCATGGTAGGACCCATACAAGTTAGCTCTGGGCACATCCAAAATACTGGGTCTGGCTACGCCACTGCATTATTCTATAACACAGCACACAACATTTTGAAATGCCCCATGGCCCTCCCATGACCACACTCCCTTTTGGGTTATGCACTATGGGATTTAGACCCCCAGTGTTATAATATAGCGTGCAGCCAGATGCAGACGCAAATGCTGATTGATGCCAATTAAAGTCAATAATTGGTTTTTTTTGCATTCAATTATTGATGGTTTTTAACAGCTCGTTAGCCAATTCAAATGTGCACATATTTTGGAAGGGTGCCTCAATTTGGATACCATATATAGAATCCAAAGGAAACCTTACAAGGCTGCTCTGAACTGGCCTTAGTTCCCAACTACTAGCTTTGCTGTTTAAGCACTATTCCTGCCCATTATAACACATCAATAGCCATGCAGTCGTTTAAGTTTTGTTTTGATTACATCTTCTTTCTATATAGTGATCCTCTGCGTTTATTCCATACAGTTTTGAATTCTATCACCGTCTTTGTCCCTGCTACCTCTACTGGGAGGGCATTCCAGGCATCCACCACCCTCTCTATGAAAAACTACTTCCTGTTGTTACTCCTAAGTCTACCACTCTGCAACTTCATACCCTGTGTTTCTACCACTTTCCTGCCTCTAGAAAAGATTTGTTTGTATATCTGCCGGCAGAAAGAAGTATGAGAAGTACCAGAATCACAACTTCCTCCCCCACACCCATCATCATTATCCTCCAGCTACAGCAGAAGTCTAACGAATGGTAGCACTTGTTACTTGCTGCTTCCTCAGTTCAGAGTCACCGAAGGGGAGGGGGGGCACAAGATTCCCCAGCCCGGCCTCCAAGGAGGACCCAGCGGTACTGCTGATTCACAATTTGAATTGATTTGCTGATTTCTTTTTGACAAATCTATTCAAACTGTTTGTTTTTATAAAAATCAAGGCCCCCCCCCCCTACCTTTTAAAATGGCAGTTGTTTGTCAGCAGCAGTGTTGCCAGGTGGAAAATTTTTTTCCCACCCAATCCAACACAAAAACCGCCCAAAACTCACCCAAACTCAAACCCCGCCCCTGACACCCCCACCCCCGCGTCATCACCCCGCCCCCGCCGTCATCAACCCCGCCCCCGCCGTCACCGGCCCCGCCTCCCCTGTCATCGGCCCCGCCTCCCACATCATCGGCCCCGCCTCCCACGTCATCGGCCCCGCCTCCCACCTCACTAACCCCGCCCAAAAACGTCACTAACCCCGCCCCCCGCGGCCGAAAAAGCTGCACAAAAAACCGCCCTGAAGCCCAAAAAACAGCCCAAAAAACCGCAACCCGCCGCGGGCAAAAATTTCCCCCGGCGGGTCGCGGAAAACCGCCCAATTGGGCGGTAAAACCGCCCACCTGGCAACACTGGTCAACAGCGTGCATGAGTAGCCATCGACTGATACACACTGCTCGCACCAGCCGCACAGCCTTCTTTGTGATGCAATTTCCTGTTTCCACATAGGAAAGAACAAGCCTGAGGGAAGGCTGTGGGGCTGGCAGGAGCAGTGTGTATCAGTCGCTGGCTGCTCTTGCTCGCTGCTCACAGCTATTTTAAAAGGGAGGGGGGGGGGGGGACCTCGAGTTTTACAAAACCAAGAGGGTGCAGCATCATTGGTGGATGGGGGGTTGATGACAGGGGGGGGGGGGTCCTTGTTTGCCCCAGGCCCAGCTTTGTCTCTCAGTGGCCCTGCCTCAGTTGTTTTTTCTGTGCAGGTTGAAGCAGGTGAAGGCCCGTTTGTACCCATTTCAAAATGCGCTTAAATATTATGATGGAGGGCACAGTGCATTTGTTTGCCTAGGGCCCCCTAAAAGGTTAATCCTGCCCTGATATCCTAGGGCAGCAAAGATTTTATTTCTTCAGGGTGGCTGGGCAGAAGACACAAACTAATTTTGCTGGGGTGTTCCTGTCCATTCCAACCAAATGTTGAGAATATGTCAGGTGGGGACATAAACCACACGATATTCAAAAAGGTTTAACTGAGCAGGAGAAGGCCTGCCTGGTTAAATCCAGTTGAGCAACTCAGCATACAATATTCAGCGGCACTTAACCAATTAGTGCTGCTAAATATTGCCTTTAACTGGCCATCTCCTAACTGGTTAGGTTAGAGGTGGACTGGGTGCAGAGCATGGGCAGAACGCCTACATAGTCAGTTCAAGGCAATGTTCAGTCTGCTAAACAACGTATTAACCGTATAAAGTTAGGACAGCAAAATGGCTTCCTTACTTTACACACTAAAGTTAACCGGGTATAGGTCGGTGTGTGTGCATGTGTGCGTGTGTGTGTGACGTGGAGGGGCATAATCGAAAGGGGTGCCCAAGTTTTCCTGAGGACGTCCTCACAGGATGTCCTGGTGAAGGGGCAGGGAAACCCGTATTATCGAAACAAGATGGGCATCCATCTTTCATTTCGATAATACGGTCGGGGACGCCCAAATCGTGAAATTTAGGTCAACCTTAGAGATGATCATCTTTAGAGACAGGGGCAAAGCCAGACAACAGATTTGGGTGGGCCTAGGCAAGAAGTGGGTGGGCAAAAAGTGTTCTCCCCCTCCCGCCCGCACCACCACCAAAAAAAAAAAAAATCTCAGCTGGCGGGAAAACGCTTCTTTCCACCTTGGCAGTCTGCAGCAGGCATACACTGAAGACTGAGCATGCGCAGGTGCCAGTATCAATGAGAGTAGCGTTTTCATTACATCAGGGGGAGGTCTTCAGCTGGTGGAGCTGGGGATTCCCACCAGCTATCACTAACGTGTGCTACTGTTGGGTGGGCCTGAACCCTAAGTGGGTGGGCCCTGGCCCACCCAGGCCCACCTGTGGCTAAGCCATTGCTTAGAGATGGTCGTCCCCGATTTTCAGCGATAATGGAAACCGAGGACGCCCATTTCAGAAACGACCAAATGCAAGCCCTTTGGTCATGGGAGGAGCCAGCATTCATAGTGCACTGGTCCCCGACATGCCAAGACACCAACCGGGCACCCTAGGGGGCACTGCAGTGGACTTCATAAATTGCTCCCAGGTGCATAACTCCCTTACCTTATGTGCTGAGCCCCCCAAAACCCCCACAACCGTACACCACTACCATAGCCCTTATGGGTGAAGGGGGCACCTACATGTGGGTACAGTGGGTTTCTGGTGGGTTTTGAAGGGCTCACATTTACCACCACAAGTGTAGCAGGTAGGGGGGGATAGGCCTGGGTCCGCCTGCCTGAAGTGCACTGCACCCACTAAAACTGCTCCAGGGACCTGCATACTGTTGACATGGAGCTGGGTATGTGTCACAGTCTCAGGCTCTAAACAAACAGTCACGGACTCTGGAACAATGTGAGCCCTTGGCCTACTGTCGTCGAGTGGCAGCAGGAGGCAAACCCCCCCAAACAGGACTGGACTAACAAGCAAGAATAGAGCTGAAGCTGTAGGCAGGCAGTGCTGGAACAGACAGGACTGGAACAACAGGACTGGAGCTGAAGCTGTAGGCAGGCAGGGCTGGAACAGACAAGACTGGAACAGCAGGACTGGAGCTGAAGCTATAGGCAGGCAATGCTGGAACAGACAGGACTGGAGCTGAGGCTGTAGACAGGAAATGCTGGAACAGACAAGACTGGAACAACAGGACTGGAGCTGAAGCTGAAGGTAGAGGGAACTAGAGCAAGCAAGGCAGACTAGGCAGAACACAAAGCTGACCCACACAGACAAACAACAGAACTAAGGCTGAAGGCTGACCCTAGCACATAAACAAACAGAGAAGAACAGAAGCAGAAGTGCACACAAGCACCCTAAACAAGAAATCAAGACAGAAGTGCCCACGGGCACACAGACTATGAACAAGGAAGAAGTGCTTCACTGCACACTGACTAACCTGAAGACCTTTGGCATTGCAAAGACCCTGAATGAAAGTCCACCACTTCCTTATAAAGGCCCTCACTAATGATGTCACAACTACAGGACAGAGGAAGGAAACACACTGAACACCAAAGTGAGGCTTGAAACACACAGGAAGTGGAAACACTACAGGAAAGAAACAACAATGCAAGGTGAAAGAACAGACTGGAGCAAGCTCAGAAGCTGACCATCGGGAAATAAGGTGAGTCAAAGAGGGGTCACAACCACAGTCATGACAGTATGATATTTGAGGCTGACATAAAGGCTGGAAAAAAATATTTTTTAAAACTTTTTTGAGGGTGGGAGGGGGTTAGTGACCACTGGGGGAGTAAAGGGAGGTCATCCCCAATTCCCTCCGGTGGTCATCTGGTCATTTAGGGCACATTTGTGTGGCTTGGTCATAAGAAAAAAAGGACCAGGTGAAGTCATCCAAGTGTTCGTCAGGGATGCCCTTCTTTTTTCCATTATCGGTCAAGGATGCCCCTGTGTTAGGCATGCCCCAGTCCCGCCTTCGCTACACCTCCGACACACCCCCATGATCTTTGGTCATCCCTGTGACGGAAAGCAGTTGAAGACGCCCAAAATCGGCTTTCGATTATGCCGATTTGGGTGACCCTGTGCGATTTGTGTCGAAAGATGGGTGCCCTTCTCTTTCAAAAATAAGCCTTATAGTGTCCTAAGTTGTGTTAGTCATGGGTAGAACTCCAGGTCTGAAGGAGGAGATGGGATAATTCTAGTGCACTGCTTCTGAACCCTCTCCTGGAGGCACACTGTGTTTTCAAGATTATCACAATGAATTTGCATGAGTGTATTAGGTCTATTTGGATCCTGATGTATAAAAGCAAGAAAACACACACACACACACTTATGCAAACAGACTAAAGTAAAGCAGGCATTTATTTACAAAAGAAATCATGGCACCCAACATAATAGCCTTGACAAAATAGCCCCGACAAAACAGCCTTGTAGCAAAATAGCCCTTGACAAACCAGCCTCTAACAAAATAGCCCTTGACAAAATGGCCTCTCCCACAAAATAACCCTTGAGAAAATAGCCCCTAGACAAAACAACCCCCTAGAAAAAAATGCAGAGCCATATTCTGGACAGCCTGATCGGGCCCTTTTTTTCAGGGAGCTAATTTGTCAAGGGCTATATTATGGGCAGGCCGTTTTGACAGTGGCTGTTATGTCAGGGGCTATTACGTCAGGAGCTTTCTTGTTTGGAGCTTTTTTGTCAGGGCCATTTTGTGGGAGGGGCCATTTTGTCAAGGGCTATTTTGTTGGAGGCTGTTTTATCAAGGGATATTTTGCTACAAGGCTGTTTTGTCGGGGCCATTTTGTCAGGGCTATTATGTCGGGGTACCTGGTCAAAATAGCCCCGACAAAATGACCCTGACAAAACAGCCCTTGACAAAACAGCCTCTAACAAAATAGCCCTTGACAAAATGGCCCCTCCCACAAAATAACCCTTGACAAAATAGCCCCCTAGAAAATAATGCAGTGCCAGGACGTCAGGACTCACAGAAACAGAATCCAGAATGATCAGCAACGTGCCGGAGACCGGCGCTGAAGAGGACTTTAGCTGGCAGAAATTGGGGTCCCCCGCCAGCAAAGGTACCTGACGGCGGCGGCGGGGGAGGGCTGGTGGCGGCAGGAGGGGGGTCAAATGTGGCAGGGGTTTGGCGGGGGGGGGGGGTATGAAAGCAGGGGGGCCAGCTCTAAATCTGCAGGGGCTCATGCCCCCGTGGCCCCACCTAGCTACGCCCCTGGTCTTACCGTCGCTTAGTAAATGACCCCTAAAGCAAAAATAAATAAATCATTTAGGGAAAAAAGACTTCACATATACAAAGCTGCCATCTGGAAAACCAGTGATTGATATGCTGAGACATTTTTCAGATGGCAGCTTCGTATATTTGAAATCTTTTTTTTCCAACTTAAAGATTTCTTATTCCTTTAATATGGTTATTTAGGATTGCGTGTGTTTAGTGTTTAATAAAGTCTCAGGTACACCTATTGGCTTCGATTTGAGCATTGTTTTTGCTTTTCATTTGTGATCACTGCTGTCTTTTTCATTTTTTTGATCATTGAAATCACCCATTATTATGTTGCCAACTTTGCTATCTTCCCTAATTGATGCAATCATTTCTGTCTGTCTGTTCTGGCCTGGGGGACAGTAGTACATTCCTACCTGTATCCTCTTTCCTTTCACACATGGAATTTCTACCCCTAAGGATTTCACATTGCTATCTGTTTCCTGCTGATTTTGTATTCTGTTAGATTCAATTCCCTCTTTAACATGTAGCACCCCCTCCCCCTCCAATCTGAAATGACATTTACATGCCCTTGCACAACCCCTGGCTACACATTAAAAACAATTTTAGAACAAAAAAAAAACAGCAAATAAATACCAACATGACAGAGAAACACCGTCTGGACATAAATGCCATGCATTACAATGCTACAAAAACCATCATATCGGGAAGCATCAATCTCCCTGCATAATAGTGTGCCCACGTGTCTCTTTAAAAAACCACATCCTAAAAATACAAGCTGTGTGATTTGAACTGCTGCCCTCCTTGCTGCAGGAGAATGGAAATTTAGAGGCAAAACATCTTGTTTACGACTGGTAAATATTTTGTTTGCTAGAACCAGGGAAAAGTCAAGCTAAGTGAGAACACTGCTGAGAGCCTTCACCTCCCCCCCCCCCCCCCCCCCCCACATCTCATTACAGTGCTCACCCTCAGCTGTGCAGCTGACCCACAATCACAGGGTCAAGCTGCAGACTTACTAATGTACTAAACAGAATTGGAAAGAAGGCCAGAAGGGCTTTTCTTCTTTAAAATCAGCCTCTGAGATTTTTGTACACTCAACCCTTGGTTGCATAGTAGTGCTACTACCCAGTGGCGTACCAAGGTGGGGCGGGGGGGCGGTCCACCCCAGGTGCACGCCACTGGGGGGGTGCCGCGTGCCTGTCGGCTCTTCGTTTTCATGCTCCCTTTGCCCCGGAACAGTTTACTTCCTGTTCCGGGGCAGAGGGAGCATGAAAACAAAGAGCCGGCAGGCACACATCACCCCCCCCCCCCCCCCCACCAGCGGCGTGCACCCGGGGGGGGTTCCTTCACCGGGGGATCGGGGGTTCTTTCGCTGGGGGGGGCCTCGCGCTGTTCCGGGGGGGGCGCTGCACCCGTGGGGCGGGGCGCATCGGCGATCCACCCCGAGTGTCCCTAGGAATGCCACTGCTACTACCTAGAGTTTCTTTCCAATGGTTTCAAATCATTTTTTTTACATAATTATAGACAGCTCTAGAGTTCTGCTTTGTTTAGATGGCAGAGACTTCTAGTGACTAGTAAAGCAATTCATTGTCCTATAACTTGCTTATACTTCTCCAGCTTCCAGAACATGAGGAGGGCTCTCATCAGGGCCCAGGGCAGGGCCGCCGCAGTCACCGCCCCCATCACTCGGGCCACAGCTGTCACCACCCCCTCCACTCAGGCCACTGCTGCCACCACTCTCTCCTCACTCAGGCTGCCGCTGCTGCAGCCCCTTTACCTTTCTGTGTCTGCTCCTCCTTCAGTCTGTCACTCTCCTGGGCCCCAATTTATCGCATTAACGCAATCACCCGGGTCCCAACACACCGGAGCAGGAGAGAGACAGACCGAGAGAGCAGAATCTTCTGTATGCCTCAGGAAGCCTTGCCAGCGCCGGGCCCCCCCTTGGAGGCTGGACCCAGGGAATCTTGCCCCCCGCCTCTTGGTAGCCCTGGCTCTGACTACCAGTGAGATAATGGTGGAAGGAGACCCCTTTGGAAAGAATGGTATAAAACCAAGATCTAGTCCAGGAAAAATGAGTAGATAATATAAAAAATGTGAAAAAATAAACTTTTTAAATAAAGTATCATTAAAGAACATTAAAAATGTGGAGAAAAAAAGACCTCAATAAAAAAAAAAAAATCTTTCAACCGTGGCAGACAATGGTCAATGGTTGAAAACTAATCATAGATCATTTAAAAAAAAAAAAAAAACTCCACTAAAACACCATATGTGAAAACTATATAATGTGCCAGAAAATCTGTCATCATAGTAATGTAGTAAGTGACGGCAGATAAAAACCTGAATGGTCCATCCAGTATGCCCAACACTCATTATCAATTTATGATTAAGTCAACATTGAACGTAATATTATATACTTAATCATGATCTTTCTTTGGTGTTTCTGGGACATAGACCGTAGAAGTATAACCCAGCTCTGTCCTTATGTTCCAACTACTGGAGTTGCCGTCAAAGCCCACTCCAGCCTATCCAAATCCATCTTGTCATTTGCGGGACCCAGACCATAAAAGTCTGTCCAGCACTGTCCTTGGTTCCGGCTACTGAAGTTGCCATTAAAGCCCTTTCCAGCCCATTCTAAACTGGATTGCCATATACAGAGCACAGACCTACAAAGTCTGCCCGACAACGGCCTTAGTTCTTTACAGGCAAAGTCGCCATCCAAGCATCAGTTACGCATCCACACATCTGCAGCCATTTAAAGATTTTTTTTGTTTAAATACCATTTTCTAATTAGAGATACTCTGTGTTCATCCAACGCCTTTTTGAATTCCGTCACCGTTTTTGACTCTACCACCTCCCTCGGGAGGGCATTCCAGGCATCGACCACCCTCTCCATGAAAAAGAATTTCCTGACATTACTCCTAAGTCTACTATCCCGCAACCTCAGCTCATGGCCTCTTGTTTTACCATTTCCCCTACTCTGGAAAAGATTTGTTTTTATATTAATATCTTTCAAGTATTTAAACTTCTGTATCATATCTCCCCTGTCCCTCCTCTCCTCTAGGGTGTACATATTCAGGTCGTCCAGTCTCTTCTCATATGTCTTATGGCGTAAGCCCTATATAATTTTTGTTGCCTTCCTCTGGACCACTTCTAGTCTTTTTACATCTGTAATGAGATACAGCCTGCAAAACTGAACACAACACTCCAGGTGGGGCCTCACCAGCGACTTGTACAGGGGCATCAACACCTCCTTTCTTCTGTTGGTTACACCTCTCTCCACACAGCCTAGCATCCTTCTGGCTATGGCCTCTGACTTGTCACACTGTTTTGTTGTGTAAGGGGGGTCTAATATTTGGGGGGGGGGGGGTTAAATTTAAAAAAGCAACTTACCAGAGCTTCAGGGGAGTCCCGAGACTGAACAGGAACTGGCATGGGGCAGAGTCATGGGTGCCCATGAAGCCAGAAGCGCTCTCATGCTAAGCAGAGAAGCACTCCAGGGTTCACAGGACTGCCGTGGCTAGAACAGTTTTGACCCAAGAAGGGGGTAGAGGGTGACAGCTGGCAGCTGCACTCTGGTGCCTCAGTGGTCCTGAGCGCTGGGGCCATGGGGGGGGGGGGGACATGCTTCCGGTGCATGTGCAATTAGTGCGCATGTGCACAAATGGGAAAGAGGTCCCCGAGAGGGGCGGGGAAGCATCAAAGTGGGCTTAAAGGCCCGGATGTGTGAGGTGCAAAGTGCAAATAGATCTCATACATATTCATGGGGGGGGGGGGGGAATCCCAAAAACTCAACTGGGTTGCAGCCCTCAAGGATGAAGGTTGTTGTTTGTAGGGTTATTGGGGTTGTATAGGGCAGGTTACATGCTTACTTTTACCTTCTCACTTTATCTTCCTCTGAAGGATGAAAAACAGAATAAACCATTTCAGGGTTGAAGGTTTAAGCTCCGGGTATAGATCAGTAATATATGCACTGCACCTTTAATAGCAAAGCCATTTCCCTACATCCTTAAGCACAGTTAAAGTCAAGTTTGTTGAGTAAAAGATAAACTCAGGCCTGGCATTCCTTGCTTTATCATCTCTGGCTCTCTGCCACACTCTCTCTATCTTGTTTGCCATGCACAGGAGCATTAGCCCCAAAATTAACAGCAAATCATTTTTCTTGTGAGTATACAGAGTTTTGTGGCATGGACAACAACGCTACACACCCTTTAAAGACTGGACTTGTTGAAATGCTGGGCCATGCTTTCAGGTGTACCTATAATAATGTGAGCTCAAGTGAGTGCATTGCATTCATTGCTGGTTCTGGTACCTTTTATTGGATAAATGTAAGAATTATCCAAACACGCTGTAATACACATGACTGTTTGAGATCAAATAGATGGCCTTTGCTGCAATATGTTTTGTAATGATACCACATATGTGGTAATGAAATCAGTCACACGGGAAAGAGCAGGACATGTGGCTCTTCCCAGAAGTGAAGCTTTTCTGTGCTGACCAGCTCTGAAGGACATTCAGGCTTCTGAAGAGCTTAATGAGAGTCATTAATGAATCATTAACTTGTAACTTGCTGAGAAAAAGCTGCAGGGATGACTCATTATCTGCAGGAACCGGAGTCATGGAAAGGGATAGGGAAATCTCTCTTTCTGCAGCTTTCTGAACATCTGTAGCGTATCATAGCCCCAGTGACGTACCAAGGGGAGGGCGGTGGGGGCGGTCCGCCCCGGGTGCACGCCGCTGGGGGGGTGCCGCAGCGCGCGCCTGCTCCTCCGAGTTCATTAAACAACAACAACAACCATTTCGAAAGCGCTACTAGGGTTACGCAGCGCTGTACAATTCAAACATAGAAGGACAGTCCCTGCTCAAAGAGCTTACAATCTAAAAGACAAGAGAACAATCTAAAGACAAGTGAACAATCTAGAGGACGAGTGAACAGTTAATCTGATAGGGTGGATAGATTGGGGTATTTTATATTTCTCGAGCGGTTAGGCGCCGAAGGCAGCATTGAAGAGGTGAGTTTTAAGCAGAGATTTGAAGATGGGTAGGGAGGGGGCATGGCGTATGGGTAAAGGAAGATTATTCCAGGCATAGGGTGAGGCAAGGCAGAATGAGCGGAGCCTGGAGTTGGCAGTAGTGGAGAAGGGTACTGAGAGAAGGGCTTTGTCCTGTGAGCGGAGGTTGCGGGCGGGAACATAGGGGGAGATAAACTTTGTTTGTTCGCTGCAACTCCCTCTGCCCCAGAACAGGTTACTTCCTGTTCCGGGGCAGAGGGAGCTACAGCGAAAGAACGAAGTTTAGCGAACTTGGAGGAGCAGGCGCGCACCGCGGCACCTCCCCCAACGGCGTGCACCCGTGGGGGGTGTCATTTCACCGGTGGGGGGGGAGGTGTCATCTAGCGGGGGGGCACGCTGCACCTGGGGGGGGCGCATCGGCGCTCCGCCCCGGGTGCCATCCAGGCCAGGAATGCCACTGCATAGCTCAGCCCTCATGTAACCAGCGGTTTCTTTCATTCTGTACCTAAATTTTAAAAACCCCAGACACTTTAGCCCTAAACCCTATTTTAAGAGCATTACTAAACTTTTCCAAACTCTAACCTTTACACTAACCCAAAAGTTGGCAACCTTTTCAGCCTCGTCAAAAATTGCTAGTACCACTATTTACCACTAGGAGGAGTATCATCTTAGCTGTAACTGTATGGGTTGAGAGATAGACTCCACTACTCTTTGGCTTTCTTTAACACACTAACTCCCCTTCCAGTTCTCTCACACTCATGTGCCCCATTTCTACCCAATACTTCCCTTCTATGCTCTTTCATGCACAATCCCCCCTCCAACATAGTTCACAAACTCCCTTAGTTCTCTCCCATCCCCTCTGTTTCCACAGTCCAAGTCCCTGTCCTCTCACACCCACTGCAAATAGGGTTGCCATATTTGCTCCCCCCAAAAAGAGGACACATGCCCCGCCCCTGTCACATACCACCCCACACCTTTCACACCCCCACCCCACCCCCTGTCACACCCCCTAAGGATGTCCTATCCTGCCCTCCTCTTACCTTACTGTACTGCCCTGGTGATCTAGTGACCTCTTTGGGGCAGCAACGAGACCCCTCTTTCCTGCCTGGAGTGGCTGCAAACTGTCTTGCTGCCTCCTGATTCAAAATGGCTGCCGGGAGTGACGTTGCAAGACCCCTAGGCCCGCCCGTCAGCTTGCCCATTTGCCCGCAAATCCGGACAAATGGGCAGGCTGGCAAAACCCGACCAGTTGCCTGGCTGTGTCCTCAAAAAGAGGACATGTCCAGGTAAAACCGGACAAATGGTAACCCTAACTGCAAACCACATGGTAACAGTGACCTTAGAAAGAAAAATGTTGGCAGCCTAAGCTTGCACTGAGAGGAGACATTTACCTGGAATCTAGCCCACAGACCACCCCCCCCCCTCCCCACACACACAACACATAAGCACACATACACACACTCTCAGCATTTACATCCTCTTTCCCCACAAATCACTTACAAGAGTCACAGCTGTGACCTGGGGATATTTCTACTGAAGACTGGGCAGGGATGAAGGATAGTGCAAGGTGAAGAAGTGGAGAAATGAGAAGGAGAGAGAGGTAAGTAAGTAGTGACTGAAGATGAGACAAGATGACTGCAAGGGGGAATAGTGAAAGAGGGTGATTCGAAAGAGTATGGGGATGAGTATGTGGAGGAGTGGCCTAGTGGGTGGAGGAGTGGCCTAGTGGTTAGGGTGGTGGACTTTGGTCCTGGTGAACTGAGGAACTGAGTTCAATTCCCACTTCAGGCACAGGCAGATCCTTGTGACTCTGGGCAAGTCACTTAACCCTCCATTGCCCCATGTAAGCCGCATTGAGCCTGCCATGAGTGGGAAAGCACAGGGTACAAATGTAAGAAAAAAAATGACTGGAGCTATGAGTAGATAGGGTACAGAA
Organism: Microcaecilia unicolor; assembly: GCF_901765095.1. Lineage (NCBI taxonomy): Eukaryota > Metazoa > Chordata > Amphibia > Gymnophiona > Siphonopidae > Microcaecilia > Microcaecilia unicolor. The sequence continues at coordinate 71,210,533 of NC_044043.1, read as the reverse complement.
AAAGAAGTAGAGTGAGAAAAAAGAAATGGAGTAAAATCAGATGAAAAGTGAAAGCTCAATGTCCAGATGTAGCAGAGGACAAAAGAGGACAGTGGACCCTCCAAAAATTGGCCAATAAAGAAAGAGAGAGAGAGCAGAACCAACGTGATTAGAAAAACTTTGTTCAGATGGCAAAGGTAGAAAAAAGCTTTTTTTATTTTCACTTTGGTGTTTGGAATATATCAGCTTTGGAAATATGCATGTATTATATCTGTGTTTTGCTCAGTACAGGAGAAAATGCATTGGTGTATCTCCAACTTTCCACTATGTGCAGACACTGGCTTCACGGACTTCTTACTTCAGTTTATATCTCTGCATTTCAAATTAGTGGTCCCCTATGATCTGTGTTCTGTATGTGGGGCCAAAATGAAGGATTTAGTAAGTATATAATTTCTACGTAGGGATCTTTAGCAGGCTTGTTTGTTTTTCCAATAGGAAGTGTATTGGTGTTCTAGGGCATGCTGCAATCTTTGCAGTGTTGTTTGACTTCCAGGTATTAGTATTGGTTTGATATGACACCCTTTCTACATAGAAAAATATTTGTTAAGTTCAACTTTTTCCCCAGTCTACCTAGTAGTGGAAGAAATTTTATGGTAGGGAAAACATCTAGTTCTTTACGCACTATAATTCTGTGAGGATTTTGACCCTAGAAATTTTCTGGTACAGTGATGCTTTGGTGTTTACATATCATTCCTATGCTTATGTTTTCCTGCAATCCACCTCTGGATGCTGGGCTTTGAAATTAAGTCAGAGACACCAAAGGTTGAAAACATTTTTATTGTCTGATAGAGAATAGTTTGACAGAATGCTGCTGAGTGTACCTGAACAGTGGGATGTAGGGACTCAGGGAGAAAGAGTGTTCCTGAGCAAATCCTGTATAGTGGGGAAAAAATGTATTATGAATCATTGGATATTGGACACACACCCCTCTTACTGGTACTGGCGGAATAAGATGCACCAACTGATGTTATGGGAGGCGAGAGGGGCGAGATTGACACCAAAACGGCAAGTGAGGTTTTTGACGGTCTGGGGACAATATATAAACATGATTTCACCGAAAGCAAGAAGCCAAGTGCTCAATGGGTTGCCATGGGGAAATGGAGAAGATAGGTTGAGTTAAGGCCGAACCATGCTAACAGGAGGGAGGGGGCAGGGGTGGAGAGGGGGAGAGGAGAGAAACGAAGCATAGGATCTGGTTTAATAAGATTGAGATTAAGATATGGTATGTGATAAGTGGCTGTAATAAAACTACCAAATTATCAGAATGACATATTGAGGGAGATGAAAGGGGGGGCAGGGAGGGGGGGGGGAAGGTGGGAGGGGAGAAAACTGATTAATGATAACTCATTTCATGTTATTATGGTGTTGATTGTATTATCATTGGAAGTGTTGTACATCTTGATTATATATTGTACTATTTTGGAGTAGCATTAATAAAAATGTTCAAACTAAAATGACTAAAGACTCATTTCAAAGTCTCAGAATCTGAATCTATATTCCACACAATATTTACATGGTGCAGAAAGCTGGATTTTGTTAGCTGATTTGGCTTATCCGGTGCATAATTAATTCTGTTCTATATGGAACATACCTGCCAGTCTAAGAATTTTTGTACTGGATCTTTAAAATGTTGTGGTGAAACTGTCCGGGCAAGATAAGCTGTCAGTCAGGATGGGAATGAGGATATCAGCAGATCAATGGTGTCTCTGAACAAAAGAATTTGGGGTGCAGTAGGGAAGGGTAAGCCAGTGTGCCCCTTATGTGTAAATAAGCACATAAGCACCGCCATACTGGGAAAAGACCAAGGGTCCATCAAGCCCAGCATCCTGTCTTCGACAGCGGCCAATCCAGGCTTCAAGAGCCCGGCAAAATCCAAAAAAAAAAAATTAACAATGTTCAGTGGACCTTTCCTTAAGGAATCTGTCCAAACCCCCCTTAAACTCCGTAAGGCCAGCTGCTGTCACTACATTCTCTGTTAACGAGTTCCAGAGTCCAACTACACGCTGAGTAAAGAAAAACTTTCTCCTATTTGTTTTAAATCTACCATATTCTAGCTTCATCTTGTGTCCCCTGGTTCTATTATTGTTTGAAAGTGTAAACAAATGCTTCACATCTGTCCGCTCATTATCTTGTAGACTTCTATCATATCACCCCTCAGCCGCCTTTTCTCCAAGCTGAAGAGCCCTAACCGTCTTAGCCTTTCCTCATAGGGAAGTCATTCCATCCCTTTTAACATTTTCATTGCCCTTCTCTGCACCTTCTCCAATTCCTTTATATCTTTTTTGCGATGCGGCGACCAGAATTGGACACAATATTCGAGGTGCGGTCGCACCTTGAAGCGATACAACGGCATTATAACATCCTCGTGTTTGTTTTCCATCCCTTCCCTAAATCTTCCCATTTAAAATCAATGGCACATATGATTTCCCAAATGTGCAAATGTTAAATATTCATGAAAATACTTGCAGATTTTACGTTTCACATATACTTGGGTGGGGAAGCATAGTGAGGTAGCACAAAATGTTGTGGTAAAACGTAAATGATGTGCTTTATAATATGAGGGAATATTTTGAATACATTATTCATTTTATAGGCAAAATTTACCCAGAGAAAGGACCCACCCCAATATCCCTGATTTCCTAAATCATATGAGTATACCTCAGTGCACTATTGACTTATCACACTCCGGTGGGTAATCTTCCAACATCACAATCAGATACGGTGGCTCATTTCATGAAAGGCCTGCTTCATGTAAAGCCTCCACTGAGGAAGCTCCCTGTGCCATAGAACCTAAAAGTGGTTCTCATTTCACTCATAAATTCTCCTTTTGAACCTCTAGATATAGAATCTCTGAAGTTCCTCACTTGGAAGATACTCTTCCTAGTTGCAATCACTTCATCTAAGAGAGTGAGTGAACTCCAGGCATTGATTATGTTCAAGAAGGCATACCATAAACATCCATCTTAAATACTAATAATAAGACCTTACACGACCTAGACATACTTGAAATATTATCACTTGACTGATATTAAGAACTACCACTACCACTTTAATCCTCATGTCGAATATGGTCTTTCCATAGCCGATGACCTAATGTATGTTACAACCCAATTTATTACCCAGTACCTTCATGCATTACCATAATGTATACTCCCTTACCATGTATATATGCACATCTCTCTATATAAAACGCACCTCCAACATTCTATGAAGCCTCCACAACTCCCAACGTTCTAAATGAATGGTGGTGAAACCCATATCTCCTGAATTGACATCACGTACTTCCGGGTTCGTCACAAGCAGAAGTGACCAACCACACGAGGTTTCTCGGCTTCAGAATGTTGGAGGTGCATTCTATTACATAGGATTGGTCAGTTCATTGAAGCACAGCCAGAGCTCAGTGTCCTGCACAGTAAGACTCAGACACCAGAGAGAGAGAAGGGGGGCCTGAAACAAGAGAGAGGGAGGGGGGGCCTGACACCAGAGAGGGGGGGAGAGTTATCTCTGTCACACACACACTCTCTCTCTCACAGTCAATGTCTTTCTCTCTCTCACCTTCACACACTCTATGTCTCACACTGTATCACATTCACTCTCTATGTGTCACACAGTCACTCACACACTCTCTTGGTCTCATAAACTCAGTCTCACAGAGTCTGTGTCTCACACACACTGTATCTGTGTGAAACACACTCTTTCTCACACTGTGTCTCACATACGCACTTGCACACACTCTCATTCTCACGCACACACTCTCATTCTCACACACACACTCTCATTCTCACTCTCTCTCACACACAGTCACTCTCACATACACTCTCTCAAACATGCACAATCCGAGGAAAACCTTGCTAGCGCCCGTTTCATTTGTGTCAGAAACGGGCCTTTTTTACTAGTGATATATATTTATACCATGATCTGTTCCATGCATGTTATGTTCCACGTATATTACCATGTAGGTATGCACCTGAACGCAATACCATTTGTAATTCTGTTACCCGGAAATGGCATACGCCATTACGGCAAATGTAAGCCACATTGAGCCTGCAAATTGGTGGGAAAATGTGGGATACAAATGCTACAAATAAATAAATAATATATGAACCATATACCCAATTCCATTACCACAAAGTTGCTCTTTGGATATACCCCAAATTCATGCCTAAAGTTGTCACACCTTTTCACCTAAATAAAGAAATAGTGTTTCTTACCTTCCATCCGAACTCCATTCAAATCCTTACGAGAAAGACCTCAATACACTAGACTGTACACGGACAATCACCTGATACTTAAAAGGAATTGAATCATTTACAAAAACAACTCAATTTTTCATTCTCTTCAACCCTAATAGAACAACTCTAGCAAATTGGCTGACTTCGTGTATACACTTCTGCTATAAACAAGCAGATATTCCTCTCAGCTCCAAGGTCAAGCCTCTTCAGATTAGAACTACTGCAGCCACAATGGCCTTCTTGAAGTCTGCCATGCTGATAGCATCTGCAAAGCATGCACAGATCATCCTGAATACAGAGATCTTCTCAGCATCTCAGTTATTTCCAAAGATCAAAAAATTCAGACAACTCGGAGAGGGAGGTAGGAGAGATCATGTGCTTTATCAATCCTACTCTCTACGGAAAACATCTGTTATAGGTGAGCAACATTGCTTTTTCTATCAACAAGCAGGACTGATTCATGGACACAACTAAGTGGCTTCCAGTCTTAAGGTTGTTCATTCTTAAATTGTCTTAGTCTTTTGAGTAGCCTGCACTGTCTATTGTGAGAATTGTTAGCTCACAGGGAAAGATTGGCCAATACCGTTTGACCAAACGCATGCTCAATTTCATTAAAACGAGCATGCTGGACTTGACATGAGGAGAAGAGAGAGCAGGGCAGGAAATGCGGCAGCACCGGAGACCAGCGCTGGAAAATGCGCTTCAGCTGGCGGGGGTTGGGGACCCACACCAGCCAAGGCATGTGCGGTGGTGGTAGTAGCAATGCTTCAACTGGCAGGGAGGGCGACCAAAATGTGCCCCCTCACTTTGGGCTCTGGCCCGCTCCCACCTCTAGGTCTGGCTCCGCCCCTGCTGGGTATCAATTCAGGTGACACCCTGTGGCTGCCTCAGACCTGCATATATAGTGCCAATACTAGACAGCTGCTGACGGCTGAATATTACCCGCTGTGTTTCTAGTAACAGAAATAAATTAAGTGTGGCATCAAGAAAATCACAAATTTATTAAGCTGAGAAGGAACAGAGCAGCATGAGAGGTAAACAGCAAACTGGGACTGAGGTCAGGAATCCAGCAATGTAATCCTCTTCCCTACATGCAAATATTAAGATTCCAAACCTCAGGCTTTTAAGAGAACCCCTTGGGGATTTTTAAGAACCTTAAAGTGGCAATTGGATTTACAATATGTGCTGGGGAGTTCAAGGTTTCTCTGGCAATGTTAGCTGTGGTGCGAACACCATCTGTCCTAGCTCGGAAGTGAGAAACAAATATACATAATAACAGAAAATCGTGAACAGAAAGTCAAAGAAACAAATGACACAGGGACATTCTGGGGGGAAAAAAATCAGTGCTTTAGAAAACTGTAAGGGAAAAATGCAGGTTATGATTGAGAAGTCTAATACATTATTGCCACAGGGCGTTGTGGAAGCAAGATCGATCAGAAACATAGTGTGACCCAGCTGTCACTAAAGACTTCGCAGCATGAGGAGAATGTTTATCTGACATGCTCTTTCCGGGGTGGAGCTATCCTGGAAGCAACACAAGGATAAGATCCGTAGGATTGCGCTGGCTGGGTTTCCCAACTGGGGGGTACTCAAGAGAGGAGTTGAGCGACTCTTTTTGGGGATCTTTTACTAAGCCGCGTTAAGGGCTGATATGCGCTTAACGCAGAAAAAAAAGCTTACTGCAAAATGCTATAAAGCAGTGGTTCCCAAACCTGGTCCTGGTGGCACCCCAGGCATTCCATTCCCAGCTTTTTTATCCCGCAAATTTCCCATAGGAAGGTTTTCAAAGCTTTTCTAAAACAGAAAGTAAAGGAGTGTGCTTATTTCCGATCTGACGAAGAAGGGCAACCTTCGAAAGCTAATCAAGAAATATATTAAGTTATGTCCAATAAAAAAGGTATCATCTTATTTTCTTTTCCATGTTTTATTTTGTTTGACTCACAGAAACAGAAGCCTGCGCGGCCGCATTGCTGATCTGCAAGAGCAGACTTCTACATGGAATGTTGCTAGTAGAGGAGTAGCCTAGTGGTTAGAGCACTGGTCTTGCAATCCAGAGGTGGCCGGTTCAAATCCCACTGCTGCTCCTTGTGATCTTGGGCAAGTCACTTAACCCTCCATTGTCTCAAGTACAAACTTAGATTGTGAGCCCTCCTGGGACAGAGAAATATCCAGAGTACCTGAATGTAACTCACCTTGAGCTACTACTGAAAAAGGTGTGAGCAAAATCTAAATAAATAAATATGGTCTACTGGACAACAGCCATAATAAATGTATTTATTTGTTACATTTGTATCCAGGTAACAAACGCAAAAGGGGAGGAATACCACTTTAAGTTATGTTAGACAACAATAGAATAAGCGGATCAAATCAACTTATTCTATTGTTGTCTTACATTTGTATCCCACATTTTCCCACCTTTTTGCAGGCTCAATGGGACTTACATAGTACCGTAAATGGCGTTAGCCGAATCCGGTATGAACAAGGTGATGTTGAGGTACATGTATGGTAAAGACCATTGGGGGGAACTTAGAGAGGGAGAGGAAGGATTAAGATATGTCCAGTTACGGTCTTTGGTTACGTTATGTCGCTGGTATCCCTTGTCAGTCAGGATTTCAGGATATCCAAAATGGAGAATGAATGAAAGAGATCTGCATACAATAGAGGCAGTGTATGCAAATCAAGATCATGCATATTCATTGTGGATATCCTGAAAATCTTGTAAACCAGGCATGCTACCAGTGACCAATGTAAATCCTTAAGCAACGGTGTAACATGATCAAACTTCTTTCGACAGAAGATTAATCTAGCTGCACAATTCTGTAAAAACTGCAGCCTCGTTTGAAGAACTTGATTAATACCAGCATATAAAGAGCTGCAGTAGTCCAACTGAGGCAAAATAATAGCCTGTACCAATAATCTAAATTAAGCCGGAAAAATGATGATTAATTGCCCTGAGCTGTCTTAATTTAAAAAAATATCCTTTTACTTAAATTATTAACCTAATGTTCCACTGTTAATTGTGTATCTAATATAAAACCCGGGACTTGGGAGGAAGTATCAAAAGTTAAACATTCCCCTGTCCTGAGTACTATATTATGTGGAACATTCGCTAAGGATGTGTTTAAAATAAAGCAGCGTGTTGAGTTTTAACAAATTTTGTGATGCCCAGGAATGAGTCCTGTCGATAGATTCTGAAATCAACCTCTCTATGTCATCAGAAACTGTTAGTAATGGGTAATAAAATAAAAATATTATCTGCATATGATGCACTGCATGCAAATCTCTCTCATGAATATTCATTGTGGATATCCTGAAAACTTGACTGGCTGGGGTGCCTCCAGGATCAGGTTTGGGAACCACTGCTCTAAAGCATTCTGCGTAATTTTCCCATCAGCGTATGCTAATCACGTGCTATTTTTTTTTAATTCAGGAGGGGGTGTGTCATAGGCGAAGGAAGTCAACCTACAGAATCCGTAATCAAAAATATCCTTGTCTCTGGTAACATAAAATATGAAATACTGAAAAACCAGGACTATAGCTACCTATACCAAAACTTATATTACAGTGTCACAGCTAGCCATTCGTGAATATCATATCTTTTTATAGAGTACCCTCAGGTATTACCCACTCTTTTAAGCAGGCCCCCTCCCTGCCCATCTTCAAATCTCTGCTTAAAGCCCACCTCTTCAATGTCGCCTTCGGCACCTAACCTCTACACCTCTACCCAGGAAATCTACACTGCCCCAACTTGACATTTCATTCTTTAGATTGTAAGCTCCTTTGAGCAGGGACCGTCCTTCTTTGTTTATTTTGTACAGTGCTGCGTAACCCTAGTAGCGCTCTAGAAATGTTAAGTAGCAGTAGTAGTAGTACAATAGTGCTGTTAGCTGGTGGTATAGCACTTCTCTCATCAGGTTACTCTTTAAAAGGTTTTTAAAATATTTTTTGTATAAATTGCAAAAAAACCACCTTCCACGATACTTTTTGTATTTAAACCTACACCTGCACCTGATATTCACACAAACACAAATGGCAAAATATTACAAATCACTGTGCGCTTATCTTAGTTAAAGATGCCTCGCTGCAAATGAGTGCAGAACTTTAAATATCCAACAGCCGCCTTCCCCTGGAACCGCCCGATTCCGCGGGTTTCAAACGCTTTCTTCAGGGACTAGGGTTAAGGCCATGATCCTTCTTCATCTGTGTAACAGATATAAAAAATATTTTAAAAACCCTTTAAAGAGTAACCCGATGAAAGAAGTGCTATACCATCAGCTAACAGCACTATTGTCTGCTTAAAAGAGTGGGTAATACCTGAGGGTACTCTATAAAAAGATATGATATTCACGAATGGCTAGCTGTGGCACTGTAATATAAGCTTTGGTATATGTAGCTATAGTCCTGGTTTTTCAATATTTCATAGGCAAAGGAAGGGCATGGAAACATTAACCAGCTAGCTTATTCATTAGTGCACACTCATTGGCTAATGTGGAGTTAACGCAGGAGCACTTACCACCTCCTGTTTAGGGACACAACTATTTAGGAGACATTACCACAAGAGCCACATGGTAGCTGGGTGGTAACTGCATTTTTTTTTGTTTTATTTTTGTTACATTTGTACCCCATGCTTTCCCACTCATGGCAGGCTCAATGTGGCTTACATGGGGCAACGGAGGGTTAAGTGACTTGCCCAGAGTCACAAGGAGCTGCCTGTGCCTGAAGTGGGAATTGAACTCAGTTCCTCAGGACCAAAGTCCACCACCCTAACCACTAGGCCACTCCTCCACTCCGGCGCACGTGGACACTTATGCGGCTTAGTAAAAGGTCCCCTTAAAATGAAAGACCAGAATATATGAAATCAAAAATATATAACACTGAGTCTCTGGTTGATTCATTGTGATGTCTGGCACCAGTAAGAACTTGATGAACTCCTGGAACTGATTTTAACAGAGGCGTGGAAGACTAGAGCACACCATTAATTGATTTACCACCCCCATAGGTCATTTATAAGATGGATTTCCAACAATTATTTTGTACGTTATTTACTAGACATGGAAATGGTTGAGCTCATGCTGCCTAATGATGGGTAATATATCTTTTTCCTGATATCTGAGCGCTGAGCAAATGGCGTATCAGGCATTCAGTCATAACACAGTAACTCAATAATTGTCAGCTTCTGGAGACACCCATCTGCCCAACTGCCCTGTTTACTGTGCCCAAAAACAAAACCCAAGACTCGATATCTGCTTTAAATCCTGGCTAATTGCACTACAGATTCAAAAGTCTACTAATCAATACAACACAGGAGTATCAAACATACTTTTTTTTATATATGCATATGTGATAAAGAGAGCCCTTAGCCAGAAAACCACTTTTTTTAGAAAGGCAATATATTTCTTTGCCAAGTGGTGTAGCGCTTCATTCGTCGGGTCTCTCTTAAATTTCTTTACGTGCTATTGCCCAACACCTTGGTGCTCTATGCAAAAATAAATCAAAAAACCGTGCACTTATCAGACAATTTGGGTTACGTATACTTGGGAGGGATTGGTTTATTGTATTTAGTTGATATCTTGCTGCATTGATTTTTTTGTTTTATGCTGCTTTGGTCTTGTTACAGAGCAAACAGTTTATAAACCTATAAGTTAAATGCATTGAGACTGAGCATTATGCAGAGAGAAACTTTTTTATTTATTTATTTTTGAAGCTCTGAGGAAAATCTATGACTGACAGTCATCAGGAACAGCTCCAGTACTGAATACTGCTGGTAAACATTAAGCAAGAGAAGATACTGCAAAGATGGGCAGAATATTTTAACAGCATTCCTAACCACCAAATCAGAGAAAATAGATTTTCATTCAGGCCCCGATGCTCGAAAGTAAACGTGGGCGCTAGAGGCCATTAACACCGTACCAGTGCCCACATGTACCTGTGCCGAATGTTCAGAGGCCCGGAGCGCAGGAAGAAAGAAGCGCCCAGATGAACAACGCAAGTAGCATGCTAATGTAGTCAAGCTCATGTAAATTAGGTACTTTTGTATTCCTCCCCAATGCTCAGAAAAGAGCACCTGAAACAAAACTGCCTTACCACTGCAAAAAATAACGTCAGCTTGGAGCAGGCATTAGGGTGTTGGAAGAGAGAATTTCTCATGGTTCTCTCATGATTCTTTCTGCAAAATCTGCCAGTTTTGATTGCTTTTGGAAGCAGAAGGAAGCCTGTGTAATAAGCCCTTGTGCTGGTTGTGAGAAACAGCAGACCTAAGCAAAAGCACACTTTGGTGTCTGCTTCCTGCATCTAAATTTAAAGCATCCATGCTAAAAAAAAAAAAAAATTTTATGCTTAAATTTAGGCCGCAGAAAACAGACACCAATGTGTGCTTTTACTAGGCACATGCGCGCAGGAAATAAGTTTGCCGTGGAACTCTTCTGCAAATGCGCCGTGCACAATCCTCCTGTGCAAAAGCACAATCCTCCCACCGAACCAGGGGCATAGCCAGACACCCAATTTTGGGTGGGCCTGGGCCCAAGATGGGTGGACAGAAGAACTCCGCCCTGTCCCACAAGTGATTTGGTCTCTCCCTCTCTCGCCTGCATCCCATATGGTCTTTTAAACATCCCCCTCCCCCCATACCTTTTAAATAGCAGATTTTCACTGGCAGCGAGCAGCAACTAATTCACACTGCTCATGTTGGCCCCACCGCCTTCCCTCTGATGCAACTTCCTGTTTCCGCATTAGAGGGAAGGCTGGTATGCAGGAAGGACAGTTGTTGGGAATTTTCGGGTGGTGGGGCTTGGGGATCCCTGCCAGACACGTCATCGGTGTGCTGCTACTGGGTGGTCCTGGGCCCACCCGGGCCCACCCTTGGCTACGCCACTGCACCGAACTCCCTAATGCTCAGTGCTGCGAGCGTGCCTATATTTGCATCTGATTAGCGTTGAGCATTAGGGCGTTGTTCTTCTGCGCTGTTCTGGTGGTACTTTTACAGCGCTATTTGGAACAGCGCTGGAGTTTTGAGCATCGGGGTCTCAATGCATAATTTAGTACTGAAATTGATTGCTAGATAATACGGTAAAATCAGTGGGTAGAGCTTGGTGTAAAAAAGGTGTGAACAAGTTCCTGGAGGAAAAGCCCATAAGCCATTAATAAGGGAGACATGGGGAAAACACTGCTTATAGAAAATAGTACAGTATGAGCTGTTCCCCTTACTTTCGTAATCTAATACCACAATAATCGTGAAACAGCAAAAAATAGACCCAAAGGGTAAAATAGTTTACAGTTCTTAGTCTATGGGTATAGCCCTCAGAGACCGAGGATTAACCAAGGTCTGACCTGCAAGACCCCAGTATCTACCAGAGGGGTTATTGCGCTACTTCAGTGAAAGCTAAGTGTTGTTTTGAAGTTTTCACTGTTGCTTTTTCAGATTGTAATATTCAGCAATAAGAATTATTGTTTTGATACAAACTATAAAAATGATTTTTTGTATATAAGCAAATCAATATGGGTATACATTAGTCCTATGAAAGAGATAGGACCGCAGACACTATAATCTCATGTAGATACTGGGGTCTTGCAGGTCAGACCTTGGTTAAAACACTGCTTATCCCAGAAAGAACCTAGATACACTTTGAGATTTTGCCTGGCACTTGTGATTGGCCACTGTTGGAAACAGGATACAAGGCTAGATGGAAATTTGGTCTGACAGTTCTTATGTTCTTATTTAACAGTCAGTCACTAACGAGGGGCAACTGATTGTCTATCACAAGCTGAAATCAGTATTCCCTCTCGGTGATCTTCCAGTTTTGATTGAGAGCTATTAAAGTTATTGGCCTGCTGCAAAATGGTAAAGCATTTGGCATGGATATACTACCTCAGTTAGGCTGGATGCTCACACATGAACTGAAACCCACTGAACTACTGCAGTGGAGGTGAGATCAGTATCAGAATTTAAAAAAAAACAACAACATGGGACAAACACAAACAATCACTGAGGGAGAAGAAGGGATTGGAGAGAGTCTGGAGTGGAGGAGTAGCCTAGTGATTAGTGCAGTGGCCTTTGATCCTGGGGAACCGGGTTCAATTCCTCTACTCTTCTGCTCGACTAGCCTTACTGTGGCCCTGCCATATGATCTTCATCGTACCACAACACCACATTGTACTGTTCACACCGGAATCGGTAAATGCCTTTCAGGTACCATGTAAGCCACAGTGCGCCTGCAAATAGGTGGGAAAATGTGGGATACAAATGTAACAAATAAATAAAAAAAATTCTCACTGCAGCTACTTGTGACCTCGGGTAAGTCACTTAACCCTCCATTGCACCAGGTACCAAAACTTAGATTGCGAGCCCCTCTAGGGACAGAGGGTGTACCACATCTAATATGTACAGCATTGCATATGTCTAGTAGTGCTATAGAAATGATTAGTAGTAGTAGACTGGGCTAATGGCTTGCATGGACAGACAATAGAGAATCCACAAAGCGTGGAGAACTCAAAGAAGACCCACGGATACTTTGCATGGACAGACTGCATAGGCTAAATGCTCCCTTCCTGCCATAATTTTCATTGCTTCTGTCAATGTAGCCTGAATGAAAGATGCCATAGCAAAGTAAAGATGTGGCCAATATCCATATTCACACAGTTTTGGAATGCGCTACCCAAGGCCCTGAAAACAATGAACAATCTAACCAGCTTCCGCAAAGCTCTGAAAACACACCTCTTTAACAAAGCTTACAAAAGTCACCCTCAATGATACAAATCATCCCCCAATCCACCCAAACACACCTAAAACACTTCTCACACAACCTACCCAACATCCACCCATCTAAATCCTCTTCTACCTCAGCTTATGACCAACTGTATTTAAATCATGTCTTGACTCTATCATAACCTTACTCTGTAAGCCACATTGAGCCTGCAAAAAGGTGGGATAATGTGGGGTACAAATGCGATAAATAAATATTACAGAAACATCTCTTTGCTGCCAGTAGCTGGTAAAATGTTTTCCAGGATTCTGCTGAATCACACTCCGTGCAACTCGCTTACTAAGGGCTCCAACCTGAATGTCAGTGTGGCTTCGGAAAAGAACATGTAGATAGGGTGTTTGCGGCTTGTCCTGGCAGTCTCCGGAGGTTGCATTTATGCATGATCTTGCAAAGGACTTCATATGACTGACTGCTTGACTGAAACAGTCAGTCGTGAAGTCCTTTGGAAGACGATGACAAAATGTGATTGCTGAAATACATTTATTGCAATGGTTCGGTGATTTCATGATGGCATTCCAGCTCGTGTTGTGGATTGTGGCGCATTATTTGATCTATTTCCAGTCAGCAGTGAAGTCAAGCAAGGCCGTTTGTTGGTTTCAGTTCTCTTCACAAGGGTGCTCTCTGCCATGCTGACAGATACCTCTTGTGGATGTGGAATTGAGATTGCAAATCACAAATAAGCAAGCTCTTCAATTTAATGAGATCAGAGGCAAAAACAACTTGAAGGCTGTTCCCTGAATATCTAAAATGGGCCCAATCTGATGCACATCATGGATCATTTCTCTTCAGTTTGTGACAAGTTTGGTCACACAAGTAACATCAAGAAGGCGGAAGAGTTACTAGCTTACATAAGGAAAACTTTACAATCATAGTAAATGATCAAAATACCTTGGCAGTACTCGGTCACATGTAGTTCACGTTGACAGTTAAATCAATGCCTGATTGCCAAGGCAAGTTTAGCCTTTGGTAGAGAATGGGGCATATATACTAATGAGCACTAGGGTTTCGCACTCAACATGGGTTAACGTGCAAAAGCAATGCGCTTTAAGATCAAAGGCTCTGCATCCAATGTGAGGGCACATCCAACATTCCCCCTGCAGTTTCCATGCAGACTTGGTTATTTTAGAGAGATTTTTATTAGGTTTAAAGGATGTAGACGCATAAGCTTTGTAATGTAATACAAGTTAATTGTAACCAGGTTATTCAGGATATCTGCCTTGAACCTTATTGGTAAAGCAGACGCATATTAAATGCACATCCTATATAATAATTTGCACCTCCAACGTTCCATCGCTGTTTGGCTGCCTGGGTTCGTAACATCTCATGACTTCAGCCAGCCTCCAGCATTCCATTCCCCCTCACTGCCCCGCCCTCGCGTCAAAACGTAATGATATTAGAGGGCGGAACAGTGAGAAGGAAGGGAACGCTGGAGGCGAGCTGACGTCAAGATGTTACCAACGGAAGGGAAGCCAGCCAGGCCAGCCAGAAAACGATGAGGTACAAAGGAAGAGAGAATCGTGGCACATCGAGGGGAGGGCAGGGCAGAGCAGAGCAGAATCGATGGACATGGATGGGATGGGATGGGAAGAGAGGACAGGACAGAAGAGAATCGCAGGACATGGATGGGAGGGCAGGGAAGAGGAGAACCGCTGGACATGGAGGGGAGGGGATAGAATGGGAGGGGAGGGAAGGGAAGAATCGCTGGACATGGAGGGGAGGGCAGGGGAGAGACAAAAAAATCACTTACAAGAGAGCCTTTCTAGGGCCCGTTTCATTGTTGAGGAAACGGGTTGGATTCCACTAGTATTAAATAAAATTGTCCTGTCTTTTCCTGTCCTTGCGTTTCTGTTTTCCTTAATATTTAATATCTGAATAGCTTTTAAAGTATTTTTTTTATATTGCAAATTGTTGATGTACTTTTAATCCTTTATGTTCCTGTTTTGTCTTGTCTGTGTTTCCCTGTTTTTAATTTAATTTTGCACTTTGTAACCACTATAATTTTAATTAGACCACGCAGTATATCAAATCAAATTGAACCTTGCCTACAAATGACCATATTAAATTAAATTCAATCTTTTCAATGTATAAGTGGAGGGAGAAAAGAAGGGCTCCCCTGGAAAGTATGCTGCTTTATCTTTTTATAAATACTTAGGTGGCAATCCTATAATTAGCCAACTCATTTTAGGTGCCAGAAAGGGGCATATATAGTGCCGTCTATCGTGGCTTAAGAGCATGCCTAAGCTGTGAGACAATATTAGTGCAAAGCTGCATTGGCAAGAACTGAATGGCTGGCATAAGTGGTGACTCTAAGTGCACCACGGAATGCATGCAGCTGATAGCATTCTATAAATTGCGTGCATCTCTTATTTGGCCCTTTTACTCAAGGATTGGTGCTTGGCACAAGGCTTGTCGCATGCCAATCCGGAACTACCGGTGGACTACCATAGGAGCCTGGCAGTAATTCCCACCCCCAGCGCACACCATTTCCGGTGCTACAAAAATATTTTCCATTTTTGTAGCACCGGTACTTACCCAGCAGTAATTGAGTGCTGCCCAGTTACAGCTAGGTTAGCGCGGGAGCCCTTACCGCCACCTCGATGGGTAGCGGTAAGTGCTCCCTCCTGAAATGGCCACGTGGCAAATGGTTCACTTTGCCTGAACACAAAGTGAATGGGCTTTGTTAGCACCGGACATCACTAGCAAAGTTGGATAAAAGAGGCCCTTAGCATGCAGCTGTTGGGGGTGTACACTGGGTGAATCATGGGCGTAACAGGGGTAACACCAGGGGCGTAGCCAGACTTCGATGGGAGGGGGGGCAGAGCCCGAAGTGAGGGGGCACATTTTAGCCCCTCCCCCCAGCGCCATGGACCCCCCCTGCCACCTTTGACTCCCGGCACCCCTACCCTTTTGACTCCCCTTCCTGCCACCATCAACGTGCAAGACGTCGGGATGACTCACACAGAAACAGAATCCTAGGCTTCCACATCAGCTGCAGCAACACGCCGGCCCGGAGACCAGCTGAGGACTTTGGCTGGCGGGGGTTGGGAACCCCCACCAACACAGGTACCCGATGGCGGGGGAGAGTTAGTGGCGGCGGGAAGGGGGTCAAGAGGGTCAGTGGGGGCCAGGGCCAAATTGGGGGGGGGCAGGCCCCCGTGGCCCCATGTAGCTACGCCCCTGGGTAACACAAAGTGGAGACGTCAAAGAGCAGAACCACGACCATGAGTCTAGATGACAGGATCTTTATAGACTGACCCGGTACGGCCGTGTTTTGGCACAATGCCTGCGTCAGGGGTCCTCGAGAGCAGTATCTGTTGGGACTTTTCTTGCTTCAAAGTTTCTCCAGCAACCAGTGAGTGCTGCTTTGGAATTCGATTCAGAAAGCTTATTGATAAGGCTTTGTTTGTTGTATATCTGCTCTTAGATTAGCTAACAACCCTGACAAAGGCATTGTGCTGAAACACAGCTGTATTGGGTCAGTCAATAAAGGTCCTGTCATCTCGACTCAAGGTCACGTCTCTGTTTTTTGATGCCTCCACTTTGTCTTGCCCCTGTGGATTTCTGTGGAGCTCTTTTCTTCTCTGTTTTGCTGCTGGATCATGGGCGTGTCGTGGGTATGTCACTATGAGATGCACGCAACTTATAGAATATGGCTGGTGTAAACATAAGGTGCATTGATACTGGGTTAAGCTAATATTCTATAATGGAATCTGGCCACCCAGATGCGTTTATAGAATAGGCTTTCACTGTGTGGTATCAAGGTGACCACATAGAATTGCCACTTTCAATTGTAAGCCCTCTGGGACCAGGAAAATACCTACTATAGCTGAATGTAACTCATCCTGAACTAGAACTGAAAAAAATCCAAAATCCATACTGGAGCTCAGAATCAGCTTAAGGGACTGTGGGGCCATGAGCCAACTTTTGTATCGGTGCCCCCCACCCCGCCCACTTTTCAATATCTCTCCTTCCACTCTCTTCCCCCACTGGTGATCCAGTATCTCCTCCTCTCAAGTCCTCTCCCTCCCCCCACTGATGATAAAGAACATCAAAATCCTATATTGGCATCACTCCTTCTGTCTTTCCTCCTTCCTATCCTGAGGATACTGAACAGTAGGCAGAGGGAAGGGAAGGGAAGAGGGAGAGAAAGATGCTAGGCTGGGATTTTGGTGCCCTGGGCCAATGCCTCATCTGGTCCACAGGCCGAGCCAGCCCTGCTGGAGCTACAGTCTACCAGCAGAAGAAAAGTACCAAAGAAGAGAAGCACAAGCAGCCAAAACTTTCTAATGCCACCATGGAGCAAGCAAATCAAGAAAAATGTCAGGAAGTACTTCTTCACGAAGAGAGTGGTGGATGCTTGGAATGCCCTCCCGCGGGAGGTGGTGGAGATGAAAACGGTAACGGAATTCAAACATGCGTGGGATAAACATAAAGGAATCCTGTTCAGAAGGAATGGATCCTCAGGAGCTTAACTGAGATTGGATAGCAGAGCCGGTAGTGGGAGGCGGGGCTGGAGGTTGGGAGGCGGGAATAGTGCGGGGCAGACTTATACGGTCTGTGCCAGAGCCAGTGGTGGGAGGCGGGACTGGAGGTTGGGAGGCAGGGATAGTGCTGGGCAGACTTATACGGTCTGTGCCAGAGCCGGTGGTGGGAGACGGGGATAGTACTGGGCAGACTTATACGGTCTGTGCCAGAGCCGGTGGTGGGAGGCGGGGATAGTGCTGGGCAGACTTATACGGTCTGTGCCCTGAAGAGCATAGGTACAAATTAAAGTAGAGTATACACAAAAAGTAGCACACATGAATTGTCTTGTTGGGCAGACTGGATGGACCTTGCAGGTCTTTTTCTGCCATCATCTACTATGTTACTATGTTACATCAGCAGCATTAGACAGTCAATCTGTTCAGCCACCCACAGCCACCAAATAAACTTGTGGTATCATGATCATGTTTACACTGGGGGAATATGCAAAGCTGGCAAAAGAACAAGGCAGAGAGAGTGTGTGTCTGTGCTCCTATGTGGAAAGGGTCCATTTATATGTACCCTGCTCAGTGTGTATCCCGTTATGAAGTGAGCCATGAGGCTGAAAGCTGAATGCAGAATGGCAGGATGCCACATTTGCTGCTTTCAGTAACTTTGCAACAATCATTGAGCAAAGCACTTAAGAAATACAATGGTCCATAATTAAATGGCTCTTCAAGTGAAGCAGATCTCCTTAGTGCCAGGAGTACAATGAGTATCACTGCAACTAGGTGACTATCCACTTAAACAAAAACAAACAAAAAAAAATCACTGCAGCTCCATTTACCAGAAGGTGAAGGTTGTGTCCCAGGTTACTGATGCTAATACAAAAAAATCCTTCAATCACTGTTAAATAATATACAATACTGACTATCCCAACCAGGATTATAATTGCCAAAACTCAAAATGTCCATACACAAATACAGGTTACTGATGAGCAGCCAGTGATTTTGGGGGGTGGAGAGGGGGAGATTTTTACTAGGAAACAATGAAGGGAAAATTACTCAAAAAAGATATAGTGGAATTAGAAAAGGTACAGAGAAGGGTGACTAAAATGATAAAGGGGATGGGATGACTTCCCTATGAGGAAAGGCTAAAGCAGCTAGGGCTCTTCAGTTTGGAGAAGAGTCGCTGAGGGGAGATAAGATAGAGGTCTATAAAATACTGAGGGGAGTGGAACGGGTAGATGTGAATCACTTGTTTACTCTTTCCAAAAATACTAGGACTAGGGGGCACGCAAAGAAGCTACTCAGTAGTACATTTAAAACGAATCAGAATATTTCTTCACTCAATGAGTAATTAAACTCTGGAATTCGTTGCCAGAGAATGTGGTAAAAGCAGTTAGCTTAGCAGAGTTTTAAAAAGGTTTAGATAACTTCCCAAAAGAAAAGTCCATAAGCCATTATTAAGATGGACTTGGGAAAATCCACTACTTATTTCTAGGATAAGCAGCATAAAATCTTTTACTGTTTTGGGATTTTACCAGGTACTTGTGACCTGGATTGGCCACTACTGGAAACAGGATACTGGGCTTGATGGACCTTTGGTTTGTCCCAGTACAGCAATGCTTATGTTCTTATGTCAATAACCAACAGTGAACTCACCACTTTTTGACAAACATCTTACAATTACAAAATGTTCCTTAAAACACCAGTATTATGGAGACAGAACGTGGCATACGAAAGCCATCACTGGCACAAGTAAGCAAACAGAGCCTTATGCACAACGTTTGCATTATATGCACCTTTACTGCATTTATTCCCTAACTATGGGGCTAATGCAGAAAGCTTGCATTTAAGCCTTGTGCTGATGGCTGGGCACTAAACTTCTTACTCAAATGTAACACCCAGTTTTTGCTCACCAATACAGCGAATAAATCATATAAAAATGGAATCCGGACAAAACTTTTATGCTAATCAGGGAGAGCACAGTAGATGCATGTGTACAAGATTCGGCGCTAAGTCCTAGATTCTATATAGGTCACCCAAAGTTGGACACTGATCACAAATCCACATGCAAGTTAGTTAGCAAATCAAGTGCTAACAATCAATAATTGGAATTAATTGGCACTCATTTGGAGTTATGCACTGTGATAAACACAGGACTATCCTACCCTGAGGAGGCCGCCAGAGGGCCCTGTCCTAGGAAAAAGACTGGAAAATGCCCTGATCTAGTCACTAGAGGGAGCCAAAAGGGGTACACCAGTGGAATGACCTGAAGGGACAGCTAGGGGGTGCTCATGGTATAGGACCTGCCCTTCCCTGAAGAGGCCACCAGGGGGAACTCTCAGAATAAGAGATGGAAAGGTGGAGAGAGTTCTGGTCCTGGACCTTTCTGGAACCAGGGGAGGATTATTAGCCACCCTATAAAAAGCACCCTCTCTCCCAGAGTTCCGGGTATGACTCCTAAAGTTTTCCTCAGAAATATTTCCTCAAATTATTACTTTAAAAGGAGTGAAGCCTGTGAAAACTGGGATTACGTTAATCAGTGGGATCTGAATTAGAGACTTAAGTATATGTATTGTTAAATAACTTCTGGTTTTTAAAAGAGAAAGAATGTAATCAGATGTATTATTTCTAACTAATATTGGACAATAAGTATGTTTTTCAATGAAATGATTTGACTATACACCGTATTGGCCTTGAAGAAGCCAACCAGATGATCAATGTGGAATA
Source organism: Microcaecilia unicolor (assembly GCF_901765095.1). Lineage (NCBI taxonomy): Eukaryota > Metazoa > Chordata > Amphibia > Gymnophiona > Siphonopidae > Microcaecilia > Microcaecilia unicolor. Next base: position 71,190,307 of record NC_044043.1, on the reverse strand, counting down.
ACAAATTAGACGAGAAATATCTGGGGATAATCAGGTTAATACCACGGGGGTTTTTTTTTCTGTTTACTGTTTAATTGATCTCCTTATCTTGTTTCACTCTCCCTATTTAGTGGTCTAAGGAAGAGAATAGAATTACCTGACTGAAATAATTCCTACATATTATTTTCTCTGTATTTCCAGCAAGTTGTTTTATCGCTTGTAAAAATTTAAATGGTTATAAATAAAAAAAAATTTTTTAAAAGCACCCTCTAAGAAGGGAAGGGAAATGGGACTTGATATACCGCCTTTCTGTGGTATTTTGCAACTACATTCAAAGCGGTTTACATATAAGCAGGTACTTATTTTGTGAAACCGTTAACAAACCCATTCTGGAATTTTTTTTTTTGTACTCACATTCTTCATGGAGGCAACAGAAAATATGTCGGGTCCTGTATACTGGAAGGAAAAAGGAGAGCAGGCATTAAGGGCTAGATTCTATATATGGTGCCTGAAAAATCTGCGTGGTATCCTCTAAAGTATGCCTAAATTTTATAGACTAGGCTTAAATTTCCACGCAGTATATAGAATACACCGAGCACCTCTCCACGCAACCAAATTTGGCCACACCCATTAAGGCTTTGTTTTACTTGGTGTAAATTCCGATGCCTATATTAGGTGCAGAGCGGGTGTATTCTATAATAATGCACATAGATTTTAGAAACTTACATTCCATGCCCATAACCATGCCCCATTTTCAACTGTGCAACTTGGAATTTACACACACCACATCACAGAATGCACTTCGCGAGTTCCGCTCGTAAATCATAATTAATGCTAATTAGTGCTGATAATTGCTTGTTAACATCCAATTAACAACGCTGATTACCTAGTTAACCAATTAATTTACGTGCATTGTTATAGAACTGGCTTCAAGTTTTTGCATGGAAATTAAGGTACAATATATAGAATCCCGGGGTAAATCCTCAAGACACTACTGCAGAAGAATGGACTAACCCTTCTATGCCTTCTCAGACCTGACATTCAAGTTGCTGCATTATGCTCACCTTCGTCTTCTGGGCATTTCTCTGCATTAATTTTAATATGCATTTCTATGCATTAATTTTAATATGCTGTGCCCTGAGTCTAAGGCTCAGTTTTGCACAGGTTCGCTTCTGTGCAAAATTCTTTTCTACATCGTGTGCCCAGAAGATTGTGCACAGATGCCATGCACTACCACCTATGCAAGTTTTCTGCTTTGGCCCCTATATGCAAAATAAAACTCGTTTCAGCTAAGTTGCCCTGCTCATCCCCAGACTAAAGCTCCGGTTGTATAGTTAATTAATGTCAGTGGATTTCAATTCTCCGCCTTTTGAATCGGCGAAACACAAACACTGTGCATCTGTTTACCATGAAACAGGAATTCAGGCTCTACCTCTCTCAGTGGAGACTATTAGCTTTGGTAAGTCAGCTTGATGCCATGTTTATTTGGACCACGTACACTTTGTTAGCATTCGCTCTGCAGAGTCTGTGTAGTTTTCAGACAGTGACAAGATGTAAGGCAGATGCCCCACAGTATAACCAAAGCCTGCAGAGAGTAATTGCTTTCCTGGCTGTCTGAGCCTGAAATTGTTGTCTGTTTCCATCTGCAGTGTAAGCAACACTTTTAGTACCTTAAATCCAACACGTAATGGACTAGAATTTCACTAATCAATATACACAGATGGTTGGGTGGGGGGGGGGGGGAAGTCTAATCTGTCACCAGGTCAAAAACCCTCCAATCTCTTTGGATTGGGTTTATTCAATATAGCCCATTGATGATTGCTGTAATCGTTGACAAAAACACCCTCCGTCCATATAATTTTATTAACTATGGCAAATGTATAACTTCTGTTAAAATGATAATCATTTTAACCAAGCAGCTCTGTGTTGAGTGACTAGCAATAGTCTTTAAAACAATGATTATACAAGGCAACACATCTTCTGGCTCGGTGAATCCCAACGGACACCCATTTCGCTGTCGCTTTGTCAAGGGATCAGAGCCGAGAGTTACACCAACTTGGTACCTGCTAGTTATCGCTATTGCCGGCAAGTGAAATGGGTGTCCACTGGGATTCACCGAGCCAGAAGATAAGTGTTGCCTTATATAATCATACCATACTTTGTATTGTTATTTGAATATTTTTACTGTTCTAATTGCCTATTGCTCATGTTTGATCTATTCCTACTGTACACCGCCTTGAGTGAATTCCTTCAAAAAGGCACTAAATAAATCCTAATAAATAAATAAAATAAATCACTTGTTTGGGGTTGTAGGATGAAAATAAGTAATTAGGGCAATAATTATTCCCTGATAAAACTTATTACAAGGTTTCCGCTCCGTCTAGGGGAAATATTATAAAGAAACCTTGTGCTGGCACCCTGCCAGTGTTTTGTTCTTCGCCAAAAAAAACAAAGCCACGTCACAGATGATAATTATATATTATTTATTACAGGTAGAAAAATAGACACTCTGCAATAGCTTATATGCAATATAATATCTCTTACTGATATGCACTAACAAAATATATTGTCTAACTACACTCTGATTATCCTGAGACTACATACAGTAATGATTAGAACAGTACAAATGATATCCTAATGATCCTTATGAAACTTATCACATCTTATGCAAAATACACATTAGCAGCTGTCCCTGACCAAGAGCTGACATAAACCAGTCGTACTTAGATAAAACCACTGCCTAACCCCAGACCAGGAAATATATCACTGTGATCTTACCACGCTGTCCTGATGACGGCTTCAGATAAGACCAGAGCAGGATCTCCCCAGACGCTATCTTAGCTGTCTGTGTCTTATGTAGTGCAGGTCTTTCTCAGCAAACACACAGGTTCCAGTCTCTCCTTTGGTTCTCAGAGCCAATATCTCTGCCACATGTATTTGCACCAGTTATGCAGGTCACAAGGTTGGTATCATACAGTCTCTAGCTCACCCCGAGCCTTGCTGGATTTCTCAGGTCCTTCACAGGTACCCCTCCGAGGGTCTCCGACAACTTACTTCTCTCACTCTCCCCGCGTTCTTTCCAGACCTCTCTCTGTGATAGCCTGGACCAATTCTCCTCTTATACAGTACAGTGCATGGGTAAGAAGAGTTCTTTGTTTTGTGACCTTGGAGATGGTAACTTCTGGTGCCATGAGTATGACTCCCTTCCCAGCGTCTCAGAGCTAGAAGGGGGATGGTTGGAACACAGAATGTCCTTGGCTTCAGCAAGCCTGTCAGTGATTTTCCACAAGCTGAAGCTGGATCTTGCTGACACAGAGATGTTGCAGCAGCCATCTTATTATACCAAGATGTCATAGGCTTGTATAGGCCAAGACCAGCTAAGGCTAGATCACAGGGAAATACCCCTACAGGGTTAACTGGTCATATTCAATAGCATGTAACTGGTTAGTGCTGCTGAAAATGTCTGATTAGTACGTAACTTGAAACCAGTTATTTAGGGGTATTTCAGGGGCGGAATCAGCACATGGCTGGTTAAATGCCGATAGTCACCACCTAACCAGCCAAGGTAACCACATAAATAGGCCCACATAAAATTCAGTCCTAGCTTTATATGGTTCACCTTAGCCGGTTAAGTACTGAATATTTCACTTAACCGCCTATGGTTTCGATGGCTCCATAAACCCAGAAATTCAATGCCAAACGGGGCCCCACACTGAATTTCCGGGTATAACACAGTCCGCGGTCAGCAAACTTCTGAACACTGCCAGCTGACTATCGATCCCGACATGTCCATAGAAATAATATTCAAGTCAGTAAAAACATCACAAGTGACAGGTCTGCACCTTCAGTATTGCAGGCTCGGTTTCCATGAGGCTATAGTACTTGGGAGCTGGGAACTAATCCAGCACCATTGGCTTCCTGTCCTATATCAAATTCAATTCAAAATTCTCATCCTAACACATAAAATCCTCTTTGATTCCACTCCTTCCTATTTGTCTTCCCTTATTATTCCTCACTGCCCGGTCCACCCTTCATGTTCAGCCTACAAGCACCAACTACCAATTTGAGTTGACATATCATTCTGCCTTCTATTGTGTAGCTTCCTCTCTTTGGAACTCATTACCACCTGAGCTCCGTAAAGAGCCATCCCATATTTATTTATTTATTTATTAGTTACATTTATACCCCACATTTTCCCACCTATTTGCAGGCTCAATGTGGCTTATACAGCACCGTAAAGGCGTTCGCCAAGTCCGGTTGAGAACAAATACAAGGTTATGTTGTAGTCGAATAAGGTAAGTAAGGTAAATATCAGATACAGACCCACCTAAAAGTCTCACCTTTTCGATTAGCTTTCGGGTCCTCATGCCCTTCATCCTGACTGATTCTTTTTGCCCACAGCAATCGTGTGCAAACTGACTAGCATGGCATTCAGGCCATGTACATATGGATGTTTGTATTTTTTCTCACGCTTCTTCTTTCCCTATCCTTTCATTAGATTATTGGCGTTGCTTTCTTCTTTTCCTAATTAATATGTAAACCGCTTTGGGTGTTCCCTGGTTTAGAAGTATATTAAGTGTTCTGTAAACAATATGCTTTGGAGGTCAACATGGCAGGCAGTACACTTACCTTCAGCAGTGTTGTGGCGCTGCCTCTGATCCCCCTTTTATAACACTAGAACTACCACAGGGGTCATTTTGATCCCTAACAAAATGAGATCATTTACCTTTAACTAACTTGAGTGAATTATTTTGTGCATCTATGATTTTCCAAATACATTGGTGTTTTACATGACATATCATTTTCAAACAGTTAGCCACTGTACTTTCCAAGATATAAGCAGTTACACCTAGAAAAACTGAATGGGTCAATTGACACCTTTTGACCTTTCAGACATATGGTGGTGAAGCCCACCCAGCGAATCCCAAGAGTGTACAACTCCCTCCTCCATCACTCAGGTACAGGGGGGGCAGGGAAGGGGGCTGCTAGACCACCAGGTTGGGGGGCTTGTGTTTGCGGCCCACTGGGCCACCAGGGTTTTTATTTTGGGGTGTGAGGGTGGGTTAGGGGGCTAGAGATTCACCAGACCTCTCTAGCCCCCCCCCCATTAACTTGTGTCAGGGGGGTCAAGGGGACAGGAAGTCAACTGGACCTCCAGCCCCGTGTCGCTGGCTTGAGGTGGGGGCTCGGGGTTGCTGTGGGGGGGGGGTTCTATTGAGGGGAATGGGGGGCCTGCTAGCATGCAAATGCATGCTGGACAGGGCTCACCATTCCTCCCCAATGGTCTGCAAACCCTAACGCCAGTTCTGAGCTAAATAAATTTGGACAGTTTCGGAAGTCTAGAACCATTTCATTAAGAATTGCATTGCTTGCTACAGGCCAGGAGAAAACATGACAGTTGGTGAACAGCTTTTTCGTAAAGCAAGGTGTCCATTTATCCAGTACATGGTGAGTAAACCTGATAAATCTGGGACAGTAAAGATGTTCGTCTATTGAGAAACACCTTGTCCTTCAAGCATACAGCTCTTCCTACCATTCACTTATCTCTTTCTTTCCTGAGCTTGGGTGGAGAGGCAGAGAGTAGCTGGAAAAACAACAAAATGAAGATGGGGACCACCCCAGAAGGCTCCAGGGACTGCCATTGCCCCCCCCCCCCCCCCCCCCCCGCCCTTGAAGAACACTGGACTATTGTGATAAAGCATGAAGACTGCACTCACTGTTTATTGAGGAAATGTAAACAAAAATGTTCTAACATAGTAGCATAGTAGATGACGGCAGAAAAAGACTTGCACGGTCCATCCAGTCTGCCCAAGAAGATAAATTCATATGTGCTACTTTTTTATTTGTACTGTCCTCTTCAGTGCACAGACTGTATAAGTCTGGCCAGCCCTATCCCCGCCTCCCAACCACCAACCCCGCCTCCCAACCACCAGCTCTGGCACAGACCGTATAAGTCTGCCCAGCGCTATCCCTGCCTCCCACCACCGGCTCTGGCACAGACCGTATAAGTCTGCCCAGCACTATCCCCGCCGCCCAACCACCAGCCCCGGCACAGACCGTATAAGTCTGCCCAGCACTAGTCCCGCCTCCCAACCACCAGCCCCAGCACAGACAGTATATGTCTGCCCAGCACTAGCCCCGCCTCCCAACCACCAGCTCTGCCACCCATTCTAGGCTAAGCTCCTGAGGATCCCTTCTGCTGCAGAACATGCTCCAACCAGATGTCCATATTGAAACTGACAGAATGGATACCTGAGACACTATCCATTTATAACAAGAGAAAAATAGAGGTCAACAGTTTGGATCAAATGGCTTGAAAGTATTTTACGAAATCAGGAAGTCACAGATGGCTACTCTAGGTTCTCCACAGAGTCCTTGATCTGGCTGCAATCAACGCAACAGTGTTGTACGATACTGTTACCAGCAAGAAGGTAAGTTAACATGAGTTTATCCTTCAGTTAGCTCTGGATTCGATAGATTAACATCTCCTTGATTAAAGCAGAAGTTGGAGTCACCTGTCAACCAAGAAGAGTCTGGAAGGCAGTGTGGTCTTCAGTCAGCTGCCACCCGGGGCAGATCGCCGCTGCACGCACACACACACCCCTCAGCGCATCCCCAATGCATCACCTCTACCTCCTGGGGGTGCAGGGAGCACTCGCGCGGCTGTCGGCTCTGCCAGTTTCTCTGCCCCGGAACAGGAAGTAACTCAGAAGGAGCAGGGAACTGGCAGAGCTGGCATCTGTGCGGCTGCTCCCTGCACCCCCTTGTGCAATGGGGCGGGACCCACCCCCTTGTGCAACTGGGATGGGCCCCACCCCCTTGTGCAACTGGGACGGGCCCCACCCTTGGTATGCCACTGCTAGAGGGATCTGCAAATGATGCAAGTTTCAGATTGCAATATGTAATGGAAGCAAAACCATGGAAGTCTCTCCTGCAAGGAGCCCGTGTGTGGAAAGCTTACCAGAAAAGCTGAGAAATGCTGTGTCTGTGTGGCATGCATTCCAAAATAACTGATTTTTTTACTTCCATTTGTTTAATTATTCATATTTTATTTTTCCAAGTTTCATTAATTGTTTGAAAAATTAATTACCCATGAGTTTTCATGAATAAACATTGCTTTCTTGCTATTTTAAAATACCCTTTTTACTTGTAATTCTGTTCAGTAGCTGTAACTTACATCTATTTTTGCATAAGAACCATTTTAAAATCAGGGTCAAAATGACCTGTTGATTGATCTAGTTGGGATTAATTATTGGTAGTTCTAGTGCTAGTCCCCCAGGCAGCCAGTCAGCAGAAGTAACTTGGCCCCGCCCTCCACTACAACAGGAGAGGAAATGCTTAAGTGCTTTTCCAGCTGACTGACTGCACAAGGGATTAAAGCAAGGATTCGCAGGTAGCCTGGCAACACTGCAGGTAAGTGCAGACAGTGTCTGCAACACTGTCCTCCCAGTGCCCCACCAGACTGAAAGAATTTATTTGCCATGGGGAATGCGAGATGAGAGGCTTTTCCTTTGAACCTTCCACTGAACCTGACACTTTTTTGTGGACACACCTTAAATATCCCTCCTCTGACGTACATCTTCTTCATTCTGCCTTTGAATCACGCTTAACTGTTCACTAGACACCCTGCTTTCTCTTTTGTAGATCCCTCTCTAGGGAAATAATAAGGTGGAAGGCTGGAGTGCACAGAGCCGCCCATAACATGGCGCCATGCACCCATGTCTCAGCTGAGGGGGAGGGCAAGCTGGGATAGTCAGGGAGCTCTGACAGCCGGAAGAGAGTTTTCACGCTATGAGGGGCTCTGCAGGGAAGGAGGGACCAGAGCCATGGGCTAAAAGCCCCCAGAGTTACTGAGCATGCCCTCTTCTGTTCCCGAGGACACAAATGGGAGCAGCCTACCGTCCCACCCACCCCTTGCAATAAGTTTAAACCTACAACCTTAAACATCCCAAACCAATCCCTCCCTATTTCGGATAGCCTAAAACTACTCGGCGTCATAATTGATTGGAACCTGACACTTGAAAGCCAAGTAAATTCCACCACAAAGAAAATGTTCCACTCAATGTGGAAACTTAAACGTATAAAACCTTTCTTCCCGCGAGACGTATTTCGCAGCCTAATACAATCAATGGTATTAAGCCATTTAGATAACTGCAACGGAATCTATGCAGGTTGTAAAGAACAACTAATTAAGAAACTTCAGACCGCCCAGAATATAGCAGCTAGACTGATCTTCGGAAAATCAAAACTTGAAAGTGCCAAACCCCTTCGTGAAAAATTGCATTGGCTTCCCATCAAAGAATGCATTGCCTTCAAGGTTTGCACTCTGGTCCACAGGATTATTTACGGCGTAGTTATAAGTACATATAAGTAATGCCACACTGGGAAAAGTTCATGGATACATGTTGAACCTAATAAATCTGCCACCCAGAAACAGTACCAGTCTATCCCGAACTTACTTAAATTTACATTATCCAGACTGCAATGGTCTTAGATACAAATCAACGTTTGCATCCAGCTTCTCTTACATCCACAAGGTTGCCAGGTTTAAATAAATTTTCCGACCCCAAACCAGTTGAAAACCCGCCCAAAACCGCACACCCCCGCCCCCACTGTAATCAACCCCGCCCCGCTGTCATCAGCTCCACCCCCACCGTCATCAACCCTGCCCCTGCCGTCATCAACCCCGCCCCCACCGTCATCAGCTCCACCCCACCGTCACCAACCACGCCCCTGACATCACCAACTCCACCCACAACATCACCGACGTCGTTAACACATCGTTAACATGTCGTTGACACGTCGTTAACCACGCCCCCCACAGGGCAAGAAAACCCGCAGCCAGCGAAGAAAAAACAACCCGCCCAATGAAATAAAAAACCGCCCAAAAAACCGCGACCCACAGTGGGTCGCGGGTAGCCGCCCATCTGGCAATTTTGCATAAGTACACAATTGTGGAACGCACTGCCTAAAACCGTGAAATCAATTCATAACCATCTTAACTTCAGGAAGTCACTGAAAACCACCTTGTTTAAGAAGGCCTACCCCTCAGACCCAACTTAATTTTCTACTTCCTGTAATACAGCAAAACTATGGACCGTATTGGAGTTTTTATCATATCTTTGTTGCCTTATACTCATGTTATTTATAGGTTTACTACTACGAACCAGAGCCTGCCTCTGCGGTATTATGTAAGCCACATTGGGCCTGCAACTAAGTGGGAAAATGTGGGGTATATAAATGTGTTAAATAAAAATAAATAAATAAATGTCAGCACCAACTTTACAGAATTGCCTCCATGATGACATCAGTCTCACCAATTTCTGTGCCTGGTTGGTGTGTTAAATGATCATCGCTTTATATGCAGCCTGAGGAGGTACGTTTCCATCTCTTTCAAAATACAGTCACACTTCCATAATCAGACTTTATGTAAACCAGGCTCAGCGAGCTCAATTTCTTTTCTTTTTTTCAACTATGTTTTGTAGCATTTGGAAAAAAATCATAACAGAACAGCGCTGACTCAGCTTATTGCTAATGTCTAGGAGACATCAGGGATAGTTACCAGATAATGAGAATGGTAGGAAGTAGGGTAATGAGCAGATGTGCTCTATGTGGGGGAAATAGATTGTCTTTTTCCTTTGATCCACAAACAAGAAGGCAAATAGACCTTGTGTTTTCCAAAGCACTGACAAGGTGGCTTATTTATTTTTTGGAAGCTACCAGATGCTATCAGCTGTGGTTTCATCACTTCCAGGAAAAATGCCCATACCAGTGGAAGCTGTGGGCATCTAACCAGCCATTATGTTAATGAAAGTAATTTGTCTTCTAAGCATTCATCATCTGTTCATTTACAACAACTTACTGTGTCATTAACATTCACAGCAGGGATTCCTTGTTTGTATTAATTGACATTTCCATTCAGTTGCCAGAGTTAATGAGGGTAATACCACCTGCAGCCCCGGTTCCAGATCCCTGTTCCGTTCCATCATGAACTATAGATTCACTCCAGGCTTTTAAGACTTTCACAGCAATTTATTCTGGTCTTTGAAGGCCTACAGCTAATAGGCACCCAAAACATCACTAAGAAACACTTGGAGTGGAGGAGTGGCCTAGTGGTTAGGGTGGTGGACTTTGGTCCTGGGGAACTGGGTTCGATTCCCACTGCAGGCATGGGCAGCTCCTTGTGACTCTGGGCAAGTCACTTAACCCTCCATTGCCCCATGTAAGCCGCATTAAGCCTGCCATGAGTGGGAAAGCGCAGGGTACAAATGTAACAAAAATAAAATAGATACTATTGGAGATTCTAGATGGAATGTTGCTATTCCACTAGCAACATTCCATGTAGAAGGCTGTGCAGGCTTCTGTTTCTGTGAGTCTGACATCCTGCACGTATGTGCAGGACGTCAGACTCACAGAAGCAGAAGCCTGCGCGGCCACATTGGTGATCTGCAAGGGCCGACTTCTACATGGAATGTTGCTAGTGGAATGTAGAATCTCAAATAGTAGCCACAGTGGAGGAGTGGCCTAGTGGTTAGGGTGGTGGACTTTGGTCCTGGGGAACTGAGTTTGATTCCCACTTCAGGCACAGGCAGCTCCTTGTGACTCTGGGCGAGTCACTTAACCCTCCATTGCCCCATGTAAACTGCATTGAGCCTGCCATGAGTGGGAAAGCGCGGGGTACAAATGTAACAAAATAAAATAGATACTATTGGAGATTCTACATGGAATGTTGCTACTATTGGAGATTCTGTTGCTACTATTGGAGATTCTAGATGGAATGTTGCTATTCCACTAGCAACATTCCATGTAGAAGGCTGCGCAGGCTTCTGTTTCTGTGAGTCTGACGTCCTGCACGTATGTGCAGGACGTCAGACTCACAGAAGCAGAAGCCTGCGCGGCCACATTGGTGATCTGCAAGGGCCGACTTCTACATGGAATGTTGCTAGTGGAATAGCAACATTCCATGTAGAATCTCAAGTAGCAACAGTGGAGGAGTGGCCTAGTGGTTAGGGTGGTGGACTTTGGTCCTGAGGAACTGAGTTTGATTCCCACTTCAGGCACAGGCAGCTCCTTGTGACTCTGGGCAAGTCACTTAACCCTCCATTGCCCCAGGTACAAATCAGTACCTGTATATAATATGTAAGCCGCATTGAGCCTGCTATGAGTGGGAAAGCGCGGGGTACAAATGTAAGGAAAAAAAAATAAGCACCATCATCACTGGCCCTGGTTAGCATCACCTTGAAAGAAGCCAAGAAGTAAACTGATATGGACAAGGAAGGCTTTTCTCAGGACCCCCAGCTGGTCCCTCTGGAAAGAAAATCTTAGGATGGCTGCAGGCTATGTCTGGAGAGATTCATGTTCTGTGATGTCAACCCAGCTCTTTTCATTTTCAGCATTTAATTCATTAGAAAACTAAATCATAAAAGTATTCCCTTGCTTTTCCCTGTCCTAAACCGTGACTTGATACCCTTTGCTTAAAGCAGGTAGGGCCATTGTAAGGCACAGATTCCGGCAAGAAACAACAGGGCCAATTTAACTGGCAACTACGAGGGGTGGGGAGCAAAACAATGGATCCTGACAGCCACACAAAATCAAAGAATCAGTACCACCTACTTTTATGGTTTATAATTTATTCAGAATTTGCTATACCGCTTCATTTGCAAGGAAACGGCAAGGCGGTGTACAGTAACAATCTAACAAATGCAGAAAAAGCAAGGAACTCCATTATAGGAAAGAGTAAAACACAATATGCACATCCGATCTTATAAGAAAATAAAATATAATAGATGGAGAAAGAATTTTTTTAAAAACTTAGTTACTACATTCTATACTATATTTTACCTGCAGGGAGGGTGGGCAATTTTCAAACAAGTGGAAAAAACAAACAAGAGTCCACGCTCCGCACAAAGCAAGAAAGCAGAAGACAACAGCGGAGCAGACGAGAAAGGCTGGAGATCTTTTATTAACAGTTCTTCAATCTGGCTTGACACAGACCAGCGACAGGGCCAGCATCAGGAGTCTACAAATACATGAAAATACAATAAAATGTAAACATATAAATGTACCAATAACTATAAAATATGCAAAACATAACATGTACCAATTAGTATAAAATATAGAAAACATGACAAACAACCCAACTCAACTAAATAATTAAAAAGTAGAGAGGTGTTAACCCACAAAGGAGGAGATTCTATATATGGCACCTAAAAAATGTTTAGGTGTTGAAATCAGTGCCGATTCTATAATTGGCACCTAGATTTAAGCGCCAATTATAGAATATGATTAATTGATATTTCAGTGCTGATATCTGTGTGCATCCATTTACGCCAACAAAAACCTGGTGTAAATCTCAGAGCATACATTTAGATACACTGGGCCATATTTTATAACTAGGCACCTAAATTTTGGAACTCCCATGAAACACTTTGGTGCTGAAAATTGGGTTGTTTCAGTTCTTCCTACCATATTGAATGAGTTTGCACCTCGTGACATTTTCAATGCTGACGAAACTGGTCTCTACTGGCGAGCGATTCCTGATTGAACACTTGCATTCAAACAAGCCGAAACTACAGGAAGTAAAACGTCGAAGGACCAACTGACAATCCTCCTTTTCTGCAATATGGATGGGAGTGAGAAGTTGGAACCACTCATCATTGGAAAGAGCAAAAAGCCCCAGTGCTTCAAGAATGTTAAGCGACTTCCTGTGTCATACGAGGCTAACGCAAATTCATGGATGACTGGGGAAATTTGGAACCAATGGCTAAAGAAGTTAGACACTAGATTGTCACAAAAGCGTCAGATTTTGCTGCTTTGTGATAATTGTGCTGCACACAGGGATGATGTCAGGCCATCTAACGTCAAGGTGGTCTTCCTGCCACCAAACACTACCTCTCTGATTCAACCGATGGATCAGGGCATAATAGCCAATTTCAAAAAACATTATCGGGCTCTTGTGCTACGTCGTCTGATGAGTGTTATGGATGACCAGACTGGCAAGGATAAACGTGCTGTTGAACTGGCTCGTAATCTATCACTGTTGGATTCCCTACATATGCAGAAAGAAGCCTAGAATCATGTTACATAGGCAACCATTGTGAACTGCTACAAGCGGGCAAGCTTTGTTAAGGATGTGGAGAGGGATGAAACAGATACAGCTGTTGCAAACACGTCAGATGAACAGGCTATTGACATCCCAGCCGGTGTTACTGAAGAGGAGTTTCATCACTACGTAGCTGTTGATTACGATCTACAAACAGCAGCCGACAGCACTGATGTCGAGATATGCGCCTACACGCAGGCAATGGCTGATGATGAAACAGGTGATGAAATGAGCAGCGAGGCACATGCTGACAAAATTCAACAACCTCCTGTCAGTTTTGCAAGAGCCCTGGAGAGTCTCAACACCATGCGGGCCTATCTGGAGGCCACTGGATGTCAGTGCTATGACAGTTTTTACCATCTGGCAGACGTAGTCTATGGAACTCACAGACACAATAGTGTACAGAGGACTATGATTGATTACTTCAAGTAAGCCTAACATCAGTTAATGGAGCCTGTATACTGTACATATAATAAACAGTACATGTGTTTATCAGATTTTGAGCTTCTTTGGGTCACAACGGTTAAGTGCATACGCCGGTTAACTTCATGTATTTCTTTGGTCCCAGACCCTTGCACTTAAGTGGATTGCACTGTATAACTAAAACAGAACGTGGCACCCCTCTCTCTCTGTTTTAGCCAGCTAAGTTAGAGCCGGCCAAAAAAACAACCCCGGATATTCAATGCGGGTCACCAGAAGTTGTCTGTCATTTAATATTCAGGGTCAGCACCAGCAGCAGACAACTAACCGTACTGACTGCTAATATCAGGGGGTACGAAATAATTTAGGATTTTAATAGACACAACACAAGTTAAATGAAATAAATGCCAGTTTTAGTGGCCACTGCCTTTTCTCATTTACCTAAAATGATTATTAGCCTTTCTGATGCTACAGTTTCATTTCCATGAAATAATCATTAAGAGACAACTTTATGATGCCCCTAGGAGTGAAAAATAAGTGTTTTTGTTTAAACAAGCAGAGCATCACATTCATTATTCATACAGCCTGGAATATTACTAACAGACTGAACTCCAGTCAGACTCTTTGACACGACCCCATATCAGAACTACGTGAGCAAATTTTAGGTGCTGCTAATTCTGAACAGCACATGCAGCCCAATTTAGAATGGCGCAGTAGGTAACACTTCCACCGAGATGCCAGATTATGATGAGTGATTGTCAGATCTTGTTGTGCACCTCGGGACCTGAGGAATGGAGATCTCACACCAGATCGGAATTTCTTCAGCTCATTTATTTATAAGACGGATATTTGCTCTCCGTGGTTCTTCCTCCTTTTCCTTTAGCATCATTTATCCTAAATTTACATAGGGTGTCTAAATTGGATAATGAACATTTAGGTCTCTGCATGTAAAACTGCAATTAGAGGCCAATCAAATATTGGTTTTGCAACAATTCCAGGCTTGGGTTTTGTCCATAAATACATTTTTGGCTGAAACTGAAACTTCTCCCCTCCCCCCCTACTGCAGCCACACACAGCTTCCCTACCCTTCATCCCTAGGGTTATCATACATCCGGATTTCCCAGACTTGTCCTCTTTTTCAAGGGACTGGGTGTTTTTTTCCAACCCAACCATTTGTCCAGGTTGGTGGGCTGGTAGGCGGGCTGGTGGGCAGGCCTTCTCTACTACCCCCCTCCCCCCAAATCTACCATAACATCCCCGGTGGTCTAGTGGAATCTTCGGGGCAGGAAAGAACCACACTCTTTCCTGCCCGCTGCCGCCGACCTCCCACCATCTGAAGTCTCAACAACCATTTTCAAGAAGCAGTGGCAGCGGGCAGGAAAGAGTGTGGTCCTTTCTTGCCCCGAAGAGGCCACTAGACCACCAGAGACGTTATGGTAGGTTTGGAGAAGAAGGATGGAGTTGTGTCTGTCAGGGGCAGGGGGGGAGGATGTGGGGAGTGGCAGTGGTGGACTGACAGTAATCTGGGCCCCCAAGCAATAAGGATCATTGGTTCCCCCCCCCCCCCCAATCCCATTCCATCCCATCCCACTCAGATCAGTGGTTCGGCATCTGTTCTTTTTGTTACTCTATGACTGCAGATGTGCCACATACTTAAGAGTGTCACTGACAAAATACATATATTTAGAGCTGCAAACAAAAGTAGGTTTATAAACGAACGTGTTCAAAGAATGAATGGCATTCCATCGAGGATACAGACATTTTAAGTGACAGCCTACACATGTGTATGTGGCAGTTTATATGTTAATGCCATCCTTTACACATGTAGCAGAATTTGAGGGGCATAATCGAACGAAAACGTCTATCTCCATGGGCGTTTATCTCCGAGAACGGGTCCGTGAAGGGGCGGACCGAACCGTATTTTCGCAAAAAATAGACGTCCATGTTTTATTCGACAATTTGTGAGCTGGGCGTTTTTGTTTTTCAGCGATAATGGAAGATGAAAGCGCCCAGCTCAAAAACGAATAAATCCAAGGCATTTGTTTGTGGGAGGGGCCAGGATTCGTAGTGCACTGGTCCCCCTCACATGCCAGGACACCAACCGGGCACCCTAGGGGGCACTTTTACAAAAAAAAAAAAAAAAGGTAAAAGAGCTCCCAGGTGCCTAGCACCCTTCCCTTGTGTGTTGAGCCCCCCAAATCCCCCCACTGCCCACAAGTCTACACCATTACTATAGGCCTAAGGGGTGAAGGGGGGCACCTACATGTGGGTACAGTGGGTTTGGGGGGGTTGGACGACTAAGCATTAAGCAGCACAATTGTAACAGGTAGGGGGGGGGATGGGCCTGGGTCCACCTGCCTGAAGTCCACTGCACCCCCTAACAACTGCTCCAGGGACCTGCATACTGCTGCCAGGGAGGTGGGTATGACATTTGAGGGTGAAAATAAAAAGTTGTGAAACATCATTTTTTGTGGTGGGAGGGGGTTAGTGACCACTGGGGGAGTCAGGGGAGGTCATCCGCGATTCTCTTTGGGGGTAATCTGGTCATTTAGGGCACTTTTTGGGGCCTTATTCGTGAAAAAACAGGGTCCAGGAAAAGTGCCCTAAATTCTAGCTACAAACGCATACTTTTTTTCCATTATCGGCGAAAGGCGCCCATCTCTGTTCGGGTGATAACCATGCCCCAGTCCCGCCTTCACCACGCCTCCGTCAACTTTATACGCTTCCGTGATAGAGTGCAGTTGAAAACGTCCAAGTTCGGCTTTTGGTTATACCGCGTTATTCGTTTTTGTGAGATAAATGTCCATCTCCCAATTTAGGTCGGAACTTGGGCGTTTTTCTCGTTCGATTATAAGCAGGTTTGTAAACCTGCACACTATATACATAATTTTTTTTATTACAGACTTCATCAAAGTTCTAAGCAGCTTACAAATAAACATACACAATAAAAAGCAATCACAACAACAACATAAATGCAAATCATTTTCATGTCTCCAAATAAACATTGATCATCCTGATTCTTTTAGTATTATTATTCATAGTATGCTCCTCCAAAATCAATCAGATTATATAGCCATCAAATAAAATCTTAATCTCCATGTGCTTCTTGAAATAGTAAGGTTGTTAGCTCTCACTTAAATTGACCTACAGATATTATAGATCTTATATTCACTTGCAAATCGTTCCATAGTTTTGGACCCCAAACCTTAAAAATTGACATTTGATATTCATCCAATTTAATAACCTTGAATGAAGGCACATCCAAAAGATTTGTGTTAGTTGCGTTGCGTTGATACATCCTCAAAATTGATGTGATGAAAGGTGAAACCAAATTATGTCGCACCTTAAAAACTAACATAAGAAATCTTAAAACACACAGGAAGCCAATGGAGAGTTTTCAATATGAGAAATATGCATGTTTCGAAGACAACCCATGAGAACACGAGCAGAAGCAAGTCGAGCACCCTGTAGTGCCTTTAGCAAATTCCCATGCAAACCCAATAGAAGGCCATTGCAATAATCAAAGCATGGCATAACGATACTCTGAATTACCATATGAAAATCAGAAAAAAAATCAAGAAGATCCCGCAAATGCCTTTAATCTAAAAAAATATCTGCTTGATTATTTTCTGAACTTGAACCTTCACAGTAAGTCTAGAGTCCAACATAACTCCTAAATTAACAATGCACATGTAAATGCCACTTTTCTAACTATTTATTCACATGAGTGAATTCCTTCGAAAAGGCAGTAAATAAATCCTAATAGATAAATAAATAATCAACATGCAAATGTTAGCTCCTATGCTACAGAATTACCCCCTTGCTGTTCACTGTGCAATATTACAAATGCTCATGACATGAAAAGCAGTAACACCCACCTGCTCTCAATTTCTCTTGTGACTTGTAATCCCTGGAGGTCTTCCCCTGGCAGCAGCCACAACACCAAATGACCTCACATGAAATGGGATGTTTGGTTTGTGCGGTGTATGTGATGTCAGATCAGAACACAGCTGGTGCTCTGGGGAGTCATCGGGCAGCTGCTTCTAAAACTCCCGAAGAGGATGGGATTTGATATACTGCCTTTCTGTGGTTACAATCAAAGTAGTTTACATATTTCATACAGGTACTTAATTTTGTACCTGAGGTAATGGAGGGTTAAGTGACTTGCCCAGAGTCACAAGGAGCTGCAGTAGGAAAGAAAAGTTGCATCTGAAAACTAACATTTTATAGCCCATGCAGGATTCAAGCTATAATAATGAAATATTGCAGCGTACAGTAAGACATTTTTCTTTCACCAGCCAGCATGCTCTGACTGCCTTTATGGTCTTGATTGATTTTTTTTTGTTAAGTGTTACAAGGTGTACAAGCAAAAGAGTTTACATTGTCTACAAAGAACTGAAAAAGAATCTTCCATAAACAGGCCATCATGTTCCTACAATACAAAGTAATACACAGCATGTGAAAAGAGAATTGTATCTAAGCTAACCCTGTTAAATGTGATTTTCCCAGAGGTCTAAATAACTCACGAGGCGGAAGCTAAGCAGGACAAGCTAGGAATAGCACAGAGAGGTGGATTATGAAGGTCAGATGTGTACTTTCTTTTAAATGGCAGGTCAACCAGGGTAACAGCAATTACATTAAAAAAAAGCAACAATTACCTTTAAACCTGCTTTATTCCAGTTCAAGCAACAGTTGAAACATTGGGTTCTCCTGAGAGTTCCATCCATTCTTGGGTTTTTCTAATTCCCATTTTTTTTTCATGCATACTCAATGTTATTCTTGCAGAGATTCGAAAGGGGAACCATCCAAAAGAGCGAGATCTACCACCACCTGAAAATGGCTATGTTTAGCAGTTAAAATAGGTTGCATAAATAACATAACATAGTAAATGATGGCAGATAAAGACCTGTTTGGTCCATCCAGTCTGCCCAACAGGATAAACTCATTTTAAACGGTATGTGATACTTTATATGTATACCCGAGTTTGATTTGTCCCTGCCTTTCTCAGGTCACAGACCGTAGAAATCTGCCCAGCACTGTTCTTGTACTAAACGTTCTGAAGCTAACGTCGAAGCCCCTTAAAATGTACACTCTAGCCCATCCATATCTATTCAGTCACGATCAGGGCTTAGACCGTAGAAATCTGCCCAAATAGCAGGCCTGTGCTTGACCACTAAAAAGTTAACCAGTAGCGCTCAATATCAGCATAACCGGTTCACTTTTTAGCGGTTAAAAAAAAACCCTGGATATTCAATGCCTGTCGCCAAAAACAGCCCGGCACTGAATATCTGGATTTAATGCCGGCAGCGGACAGCAAAAGCGCATAGAAGCTACTGCTATAGCAAGAATGTAACCTTTGTGACAACCGAGGCCTTTCCCTCCTTTGAATATTAATAGTAGTAACACTAGGAATAGAAGCAATTATAGTGTACGAACATTTGGTGAACCTGGAATTTTCTGCTATTGCATTTTGAGTATTGGTTACATTTAAAGTGGAAAGTTATCTCCAATTTTGTGGAAATACGTATAGCAAGAACGTGTAATAAATAAATAAACAAACCCGCAGTGTGATAGGAGTTTAGTATCTCCCATCCATGCTCGAAAAGCAGAGAGAGAAAACAACGGTAAGGTAAACCTGTGACTTCCAAATATATCCTCACAGCAAAGACAGCCAGGATACTGCCTGGCAGCAGAGGGAAGGACTTACCTTATGACCCCCTTGCGGCTCTGAGGAACAGGACCCTGAGGGTAAAGTGGGTCACCAGGTGTTTTAAATGAGTGGTCCAGGCAGTTGGAAGACAATTGGAGCTGGTGAGCCAAGAGGGAAGCAGCTGGTGAAAGAGTTACTCCAAGTGATGAACAGGAAAAGGAAGTAGAGGCACAAGCTGAAACACCAAGTGAAGAGGAAGAGAGGTAGCGGTTATTGATGGGCAAATGTCTGTTTTTGTTATTCTGTTTTTCAACTGTTCCAAGAACATTCAGCTGTTTGAGTGAAAGGCATTTTTGCTCATGTATGGTAGATAACGAACATTCGATTCTTTGGTGCTACCATGGATTATTCAAACTAGCACTGCAAAAAATTTAGAACGGCTAGAACCCTGACAAGAATTGTTTGGAAAGTGCTGGAACTTTACTAGGAAAGACAGTAGCAGCCATTTTGGAAAGGCATTGCATAAAAGCTGCTGGGACTATCAACATGGCAAATTCTGTATACGATTTCAACACCTGGAAGCTTGGAACGGTTCACAAAAGAAAACAAATTACATATAAGAAAAAAAATCAATTCAGCATAAAAATCTAAATATTACATAAAAATTCCAATAATATAATACAGTTCAGAGACGCACGGATATCCGCAGCAACGCATTTCTAGAAGAAAGAAGTGCATCAGCCCGGGTGTTGACTGTGATGAAGACGACTGGGCACAGCTAAGTACAAGAGTGTTTGACTTTAAGCGAGTGAATTGTGAAATACAAGAGGGGCATAAAAATGTGTACCTGTTTGAAATGAACAACCACAAGAAGGGCGGAAGAGACCAAAAGGACCAGACTAAAAACCGATAGTAAGAGCACCAAAAATAATGTTATTAGGACCCTACACGGTCCGTGTTTCAGCCAAAGAGGCCTTCCTCAGGGGTCTTCAAATTGAAGTATACAAATGTAGCCTCCAAAACCTAGACATAAAATGCCTTTTTAAAGGCATTGTGTCTAGGTTTTGTTCTAGGTAGCACCAGCGTTTTTGCACTCAGTTGTTTTTATTCTATGCAACTTTGGAGGCTACATTTGGTGCTCTTAACTATCGGTTTTTAATCTGGTCCTTTTGGTCTCTTCCGCCCTTCTTTGTGGTTGTCTGTGTATTTTGTGGGAGATTTGGACTCTCTTTGGTTGTTCTCTGTTTGAAATGAACACATTTTTTGGACACTTTTTTGAATTCTGTCTAAAATCTAGAAAGTTTTTAGCCAATGATGAGGAACCGATTTTATTGACCAATATTTAGGTCATTTTGATCATCAGCAGCTCACTAGACCTATGGGTCTGGAGTGCCTTGAGGCTTTTCCTTCTGTATAAATAGTCATTCACTCATTTTTTTGTTTCTTATGTGGATCATTTGATATATATGGATATAATACAATAATTCAGGAATAATATTTAGGAAAAGAACAAGACTTGATTAGATTCCGAATCCTCAGATAGTTAGTCTCAATTCAAACAGCAGTAGGCAAAGAATTCTAAATGGGGACCACTGCCAATGTAAATAATCTTTTGGTTGTAGATGCCACATGAAGTTTTAGATAAAAAGGAAACTGAAATTTTTCCACATGCGTAAGCCACTTAGTAGATCGGCAAAGTGGAAGGGAAATCAAGGTTGAAAAATATTCTGGACAGAACAGTGGCATAGCTACGTGGGGCCTGGGGGCCCTGGACCCCCCTGTCAACGACCCTCTCGACCCCCCTCCCGCCGCCAACCCTGCCCCGCCATCGCCGGGGCCTACTTTTGCTGGTGGGGCAGCTGATCTGCAAGGCTTCGTTCTGTTTCTGTGCAGGACGTCAGAAACAGAATGAAGCCCTCACGGGAAGAAGAGGACCTCCTCAGCTGGCGGGGATTGGGGTCCCCCACCAGCAAAGGTAGCGCACGGCGACGGCGGGGGAGGGTTGGCGGCAGGAGGGGGGTTGAGAGGGTTGTTGGCAGGGGTTGTCAAAGTTGGCGGTGGTGCGGGGGGTCAGCGGCGCTGGGGGAGGGCTAAAATGTGCCCCTTCACCTCGGGCTCTGGACCCCCCTCCCGCCGATGTCTGGCTATGCGCCTGGGACAGAATCTATTCAAGATCTTAAAAATAAAGCGTATAGCTATGAAATGAATTCTGGCCTGAACAGGTAACCAGTGTAAAGTCTGCAATAATGGTGTTACATGATCATATTTATATTTAGTCTTTGAAAGAATTAATCGAGCCACCGTATGTAACTGAATTCTTGCTAAGGATTTGGAAGTTAAACCCAAATAGAGTGAATTACAATAGTCGATCTTCGAAAAAATAAAAGCCTGAACCAGCTTCTGCAAATCATCAATAGAAAAATATGAAGGCACCTGATGTAAAAAACTTAGATTAAAATAGTACTGGTCAGTTTCTTAATACGAAGATCACCATTCAAATCTGAATCCAACCAGACTCCCAAGCTCTTAACAGACTGCTGTGATACTTTTTACCCTCTAAAATAGGATGAATTAAAGAAAAAGGTAAATTATTTCCATTGACCTATAACATTACTGTCTTGTCTGTATTCAATTTTAACCGGTTACCAAACATCCATTTAGAAATTTGTGAAAAAAATCCTGACTATGCGTGTACAAATCAAAAGCGGGCCTTTTACAAAGGTGCGCCAAAGCGTGGCCTGCGGTAGTGTGGGTGCGTGTACTGGATGTGCGCGGGACCATTTCTCTACCACGTCTGGAAAAAAGGGTTTTCAGGGGGGGTGGGAAATGGACGTGTGGCAAAATGAAAACCAGCAAGCATCCAGTTATGGCCTGAGCCCTTAACGCCACCCATTGACTTATTGGTAAGGACTCACGTGTTACCCGAGCAGTAACCGACCAGCGTGTGCCAACTGCCGATTAACACTGGGAACACCCCCGTGGTAGAAAATAGAAAATTATATTCTACCACAGGTTTTCAGTGCATGCTAAACTCAGAATTACCGCCAGCTGGGCAGTAATGCCAATTTGACGCACGCAGCATGCGCGTGGGCCCTTCCGTGCCTTTGTAAAAGAGACCCATAATGAGGAAGTAACAGGATAAATTATCTGAATATCATCTGCATATATCCTATATAATAATTCTCACCACCAACGTTCTAATGTGTTGCCTGTGTCCGTGGCTCCTTTGGCGTTGCTGAGCTAGGCTCCGTAGCCAGGCTGACGTCACTTACAGCTGATCCCCCCCCCCCCCCACACACACACGCAGAGCTTCAAAGAGAAACAGAAGCATGGAGGAGCAGAGTAGCCGAGCGTATCACCACCAATAACAGAGCTCCTCAGTACCCCCCCTCCCTCACACGCGTTCGCGGGTGGCTAGCTAGTGTTTATTTTGAGCAGCGCTGCTCAGCTCGGTGTCCCGGGGCCGGAGGGAAGGGGGCAGCGGCCAGCCGGGCGCTGTGTATAAGGGGGCATGAGCGGCAGGCCGGACGTGCAGTTCTATAGCAGCGTGCCAACACAGTATCCTGACGCTGAGGAGAAGCCCCCCCCCCCCCGAAGAGTGCCCCGCGGAAACAATCAAGCCCTGGGCATGGGAGGCGGTTAACAGCGGTGGAGTAGGGACCATGCCTGCCTTCTCCTCCTGTTTCAAGCTGGCTCCGGTGGGCACAGCTAGCCAGTTCACGTCCAACGCCCAGGTCACAGTGCGGCACTTACAGAGAATTGTGTTTATTCGTATCAACAACAAAGCAGTGGTGCCAGCTGTAGGGCCTGGCGGCAATTCCTCTCCAGACAGGATGTGCTTGGCCAGTGTCCGCCTCCTCAGCCAGACTGAGCCCCTGCTGCCTACCACTGCTTCTTCTTGGCTCGCCAACAGGACCAAGAAGCCCCCTAGCCGGTTCCACGGTCCCCTCCCTCCCAGTTTCAGGGTCCCTCCCTCCGAGTTTCAGCCTACCCCCGCCCTCCCTCCCTCCGAGTTTCAGGGTCCCCCCTCCCTTCCTCCCTCCCCCTTCCCCATCCCAATGCAGCAACTGAGCGAGCATATTTCACCAACCGGCGTGCACACGGCAGGCAAGAATGCACTTGGGGGGGGGGTTGGCTGATGTAGAACTGGGAGGGAGGGGGGCCCCTGGCACACACTCTCATTCTCACACACACACTCTCTCCCTCACAGACACACTCGCACCCAGTCTCACTCTCTCTCTCTGTCACACACACACACACATTCACTCTCTCTCTCAGAGTCACTCTCATACACACTCTCTCAAACATACACACTCCGAGGAAAACCTTGCTAGTGCCCGTTTCATTTCTTACAGAAACGGGCCTTTTTTACTAGTATATAATAAAACAAACTCATAGATTTTAACAACTTTCCCAATGAACTGAAATAAGGTCATGGTCCACAACATCAAATACAGCAAACAAATTCAACTGCATTAATATGGAAGAACAGCCTTTATCACTAAAGACCTTAACTCAGACAGAAGAGACAGAAGACACGTCTCAGTGCTGTAATATTTTCTGAACCCAGATTGGTGACTATCCAATATATCAAAGGAATCCAAGTATTCTTGAAGTTGTATCCTTACAACAGATTCGGAAATTTTAGCCAAAAAGGCATGTTAGCAATAGGCCTATAATTTGAACAATCAGTTTTATCTTTGATTATAGAAAGAAGAACATTGGAACCGATGCTATTATTTATTTATTTATTTATTTATTTATTTATTTATTAGGATTTATTTACCGCCTTTTTGAAGGAATTCACTCAAGGCGGTGTACAGTAAGAATAGGATAGTGACCTAACTGAAAATTAGATTAATCAGATATAATAACCAAATAATGCTTTCTTTTGGAAGATGTTTCATCATTGATAACTGGCCATGGAACTAACTCACAACAGCCTTTATGAAAGGTCGAAACAGCCCTAGCAACTGATCTAATTTGACCTCATCAAAATCAGCCCAATATCGATCTATGGCCACCTTTTCATCAGAGAAAAAACTAGACGTATGTATGAATTCAATGGCGTTAGTTAAAGAAAAATAAGACCTAATATCTGCAATTTTTTTCTCAAAAAAGTTATCAATAGAAATCAAACAAAATAAAACATGGAAAAGAAAATAAGATGATACCTCTTTTATTGGACATAACTTAATACATTTCTTGATTAGCTTTCGAAGGTTGCCCTTCTTCGTCAGATTGGAAATAAGCAAATGTGGTAGCAGATAGTATATATAAGACAGGGGCATAGCTACGGGTGGGCCTGGGTGGGCCCCCGCGCAGGCGTCGCCGTTCACTTACACAGCAAGCAAACCTGTGAGCTGCTGCATCCACGTTGTCATTCTTTACAGGTGGCTAGGAGATGCTGTGAAGGGGGAGGGGGGAGACGCTGGATAGAAGGGGGCAGGGGATGGACAGAAACAGGATGGGCAGGGGAGAGAGGAGAATTGCTGGACAACAGGGATGGATGGAGGGGAAAGGGGAGAGAGGAAATTTGCTGGAGATGGATGGAGGAGAGGGCAGGGGAGAATGGAGAGTTGCTGGACGGAGCAGAGGGCAGGGGAAGGAGGAGAATTGCTGGACATGGATGGATGGAAGGCAAAGGGGAGAGAGGAAATTTGCTGGAGATGGATGGCTGGAGGAGAGGGCAGGGAGAATGGAGAGTTGCTGGACATGGAGCGGAGGGCAGGGGAAAGAAGAAAATTGCTGGACATGGATGGATGGAGGGAGGTCAGGGGAGACAGGAGAATTGCTGAACATGGATGGATGAATGGAGGGGGCAGGGGACAGAGGACATTTGCTGGATAGGGGAGAATGGAGAGTTGCTGGACGAATGGATGGAGGGAGGGGAGAGAAGTCAGGAAGGAGGTGCACATGGATAGAGGGGATAGAAGAGAGGAGAAATGCTGGACATGGATGGAGTGGAGGGCAGGGAAGAGAGGAGAAATGTTGGACAAGGATGGAGGAAAGGAAAGACAAAGGAAGGAGATGCACATGGATGGAGGGGAAGGGAGAGAGGAGAAATGCTGGACATGGATGGAGGGGAGGGAAGACAGAGGAAGTAGATGCACATGGATGGAGGGGAGTGAGGAGAAATGCTGGATATGGATGGAGGGGAGTGAGGAGAAATGCTGGATATGGATGGAGGGGAAAGGGCTGGTTTGGAACATGTTGAGGGCAGATACTGAAACTCGAGGAAGGATAGGGGCAGGGCTACAGATGGTAGACAGGACGCATAAGGACACAGGAGGATGGTGGACATGGTGAGTGAAAAAATATCAAATGGAAAGAAGACACTGCGTAAAACAGAAGACACTGGGACCAAAGCGAATAGAACAGACAACAAAGGTAGAAAAAAGTATTTTATTCAGAATTTATTAATTTGAATATGTCATCTTTTGGAAATGTGCATCTGTGATATTTTGCATGTAAGTTTAAATTTTTCTGGTATTGCTGCGTGCTGAGTCTGACTTCTTGAGTTAACTTTCCAGTTCAGTATTTTGCCTTCATATTTTTTGATTTCTAGCTCCTTGTGTCATGTCTGTTGTGTCATGTGTTTTTCAAGTGTGATCAAGGTGCAGTATTCTGCTAGCATGTAGTATTCGCAGCCCTTTTTGTTTTGCTTTTTTTCACGAGGTAGTGTATTGGTGTTTTAGAGCCTAGTGTAATTACAGTTCTGCCTTTTCAAGCACAAGGTTGTAGCTCATCCTGTTCCTTGGAATTAATGCTGTTATGGTTTTAAAGATATGAGTGTGTTTTTGCACAAGTTTGTGTATAGCATTTTGCAGTGGAGAGATTGTGGGATAATGTAATTATATTTAAAAATATCAATTTTTCCATTAAGTATGTATGTGGTTATACTGATGCAGGGCAGCTGTTGGGCAGACTACTTAGAAATCCATCATCAAGTGAATTCTTAGGCATTATTTTGTAGGATCCCAAGAGACACTACTCATACTTATATAGACAGTGCGTGCCCACCCATATTAGCTCTGGGTCCACCCAAAATCTCAGGTCTGGCTACCCCACTGATATAAGAGAAACATCAAAGCATTACTTTGACTGTCTGACAGAGTGGGAGGGTGGGGGTATGCATGGGGACATCAAAGCATTTCATTGATATTTTAACAGAATGGGTGTTGGTAGGTGAGAGGAGGGTAATAAACAGAGAAATAAACAGAGAAATACAGCTTTATGGTTTATAATGGGTTAGAAAACCCAGATCCTTATTAAGTCCTGTTTGTTTCTCAAAAAACAATGCTAACTCACTAGTTGAGGGAGTAGACTAAGGGGTTCGTTTTCAAAAGAGAAAAACGTCTAAAAAGTGGCATAAATCTGCATGTATGCATGTAATGAAAAGCTGTAAGAGTCCTGCCCTCACGGAAAATGTTGTCAGGAAAACCGCAGACTTTCCAACAACGTTTTCCTTGAGGGCAGGACTCTTACGGCTTTTTATTACATGCCTACATCTCAACACTTTGAGCAGGCCTTGTATTGTTAGGTTCTGTATTACTTAACAAGGCAACCTGCAAGGATTTGTGACCGATGCAGGCGATTGGTCGCCGAGACACGGTCCACATCAGGTCTTTTAATTAAAGAATCTCTCATTGTCCTGCTCCTGAAGGTCCATTTGTGCTTTTTTCATACACTTTCTTCCTTTTTTTCCTACAGGAGAAACCTGACCCCTTTTACTGACAGAATATACTGCCATTACTTCTACTGACTCTGTCATGAGGAGAATAAAAATGGAAAAGACACAAATAGGAGCTGAAAGCAAAGCAGTTTCATAAATCAAGTGCCAGCATCAGTCGGCTGAAGCACCATGCACAGAAAATGAATTGCAGCTCCTCTTTCTGTCTGCATCAAAGTCCTAAGAAAGCCACTTGACTTCCCGGCCCAGGAGAGGCATACATAGATTTCTTTCCATTTAGGCACTGAAAAAGTGCAAATGGTTAGTGGAAAAGGAGTGGTATGAAAGATGATCTTCTGTCAGGGACGCTGAAATTGGAGTTATTGAGGGACACTCTGCTTTCAATGATCAAGATCCAAACATAAAGCAGACACGGTCTCATCAGAAGTGAAGTGGGACTGCAGTGCTACAAAACAAGAGTGGAGGAGTGGCCTAGCGGTTAAAGCACTAATCTTGACATCCAGAGGTGCCCAGTTCAAATCCCACCACTGGTCCTTGTGATCTTGGGCAAGTCACTTAACCCTCCATTGCCTCAGTTACAAAAATTAGACTGTGAGCCCTCCAGGGACAGGAAAATACCCAGTGAACCTGAATGGAACTCACTTGAGCTACTACTACTACTTAACATTTCTAGAGCGCTACTAGGGTTACGCAGCGCTGTACAGTTTAACAAAGAGAGACAGTCCCTGCTCAAAGAGCTTACAATCTAATAGATAAGAGTGAGACAAATATAGGACAATCAAGCCATTGTGACATCACTGATGAGGCTGGCTCTTAGGCATTGGTGGAATGAGGCATTATGACATCACAATCTCAGCTCTGGTTAAATCACTGCTATATGTAATACTACTACTACTACTTAACATTTCTAGAGCGCTACTAGGGTTACGCAGCGCTGTACAGTTTAACAAAGAAGGACAGTCCCTTCTCAAAGGAGCTTACAATCTAAAGGACGAAATGCCAAGTTGGGGTAGTCTAGATTTCCTCAATGGAGGTATAATGGTTATGTGCCGAAGGCGACATCGAAGAGGTGGGCTTTGAGTAAGGATTTGAAGATGGGCAGGGAGGGGGCTTGACGTATGGGCTCAGGGAGTTTATTCCAAGCATAAGGTGAGGCGAGGCAGAAAGGGCGGAGCCTGGAGTTGGTGATGGTGGAAAAGGGTACTGAGAGGAGGGATTTGACCTGTGAGCGGAGGTTTCGGGTAGGAACGTAAGGGGAGATGA
This sequence comes from Microcaecilia unicolor, assembly GCF_901765095.1. NCBI lineage: Eukaryota > Metazoa > Chordata > Amphibia > Gymnophiona > Siphonopidae > Microcaecilia > Microcaecilia unicolor. The sequence goes on along the minus strand of NC_044043.1, from coordinate 71,162,200 downwards.
GGGTAGCGAGGTAAGGAGGGGCTGCAGATCGAGTGCATTTGTAGGTAAGTAGGAGAAGCTTGAACTGTATGTGGTACCTGATCGGAAGCCAGTGAAGTGACTTGAGGAGAGGGGTGGTATGAGTATATCGGTCCTGACGGAAGATAAGACGTGCAGCAGAGTTCTGAACGGATTGAATACTGAATAAGGTGTGAGCAAAATATAAATAAATAAAAAAAGATGCATCACATGCCAGGTCTTTCTTTGTTCTAGATGCTGGCACTGCCTAATTGGGCTATAGATATTTTGTGTTACATCCATAGGCATCAGGCGGGAGCGGGGCGGGGGGGGGATCATGGCACCACCAAAATATTGAGCCCAATCCAGCACTTCCCCTCCCTCCCTGCTGCAACTCCTCCTGCCAGTGGCGTAGCCAAGGTTGGGTCCGGGTGGGCCCAGGCCCACCTAATTTGAGCTCAGGCCCACCCAGTAGCAACACACCAATGATGTGGCTGGCAGGGATCTCCAAGCCCCACCAGCTGAAAACTCCCAACAACTGTCCCTCCTCAATACCTTGTAAATAGAAGATCTTGGCCTGCAGCGACTGACACATACTGTTCACACCAGCCCCACAGCCCCCCTTTTGATGTATTCCTGCCTATGTAGAAACAGGAAGTTGCATCACAGAGAAGGCTGTGGCGCCAACATGAGCAGTGTGTATTAGTTGCTGTTCGCTGCCGGTGAAAATCTGCTATTTAAAAGATATGCAGGGAAGGGGGGATGTTTGAGAGACCATGTCGCATGTAGGTGAGAAAGGGAGAGACCAAATCACTCGTGGGACAGGGTGGAGCTCTGCCCACCTATCTTAGGCCCAGGCCCACCCAAAATTGGGTGTCTGGCTACGCCCCTGCCTCCTGCTCTTTACCTTTATCAGGCAGCAGACCAAGGAAAGAAGACACAGCACAGCATAGCACCAATAGCAGAGCACAGTCCGAAACGTGCCTGGCTGGATCACCGTAGAACCTCTTCTGGAGCAATAGAACCCTGTGACGTATCCTGCCACTAAAGGAAGTGTATGTCAGAAAGATCAAATGCATCAGAGGGTTCAACGCTTGTCAGGAATGTAAAAGGTTCCTATGGCACGGCTGCCATGCACGTTCCCATTTTGGACTGTACTCTGCTAGGGTAAAGAGCAGCTGGAGCTGAGGAAGAGAGGGAAGGAGGTGCTTTTTAAAAGGTCCTTCTGAGCATGTGCCACCCTTGAGTCAGCCCGATTCCTCCCTCAGTCCCAAGCTTTGGCAGGTTCATCTGAGAGGGGATGCAGGGTGAGTTTGTGTAGCTTACTTATTCTGCTGTCCATGGAGAACCTCCTAACTGGCCTGGGTACGATCTAAATACTGCTGCTGAATATTGATGGTACCCAGACAACTTCCAGCGGCCACTGAAGAACTGGATATTCAGCACCAGATACTGGACAGCACTGAATATATGGACCTAGAACCCCCCAGACGGTCAGCATTTTAAAAATGCTAATCACTGCGGACTGAATATTGTATTGAACCAGAATCAGTGCTGCACTCTTGGCTTTGGCTATATACAGTAAGTTCCTTGTTTACTTATTTGTAATAAACAGCAGGAAATTGAGGTGGAAGAGTAGCCTAATGGTTAGCGAAGTTTGGCCTGAGAACCAGGAGAGGCAGGTTCAATTCCCCCTGTAGCGTCTTGTGAGTCACTTAACCCTCCATTGCTCCAGGTACAAAATATGTATATAATATGTAAACCACAGAAAGGCAGTATATCAAATCCTATCCCATTTACTCAGGCATATGTGATATATTGCCTTTCAGCCAGGTATCAAGGCAATTTACAGCACAGATTCATAACCAGCACATACAAAAAAAAATGAAAAGATAAATACATTTAGCACTCATAACCAGAAAGAACCACAAAAGGATGGGAAAATGAATTGCACAACAGTATAATCCAAGAGCACATCAAAGCAGAGACATAAACGGACATTACAGAATGAATCTATCTCATTGTTAGCTAACAAAGAAGCTGCATCTATAAGCAGGATTTAAATTTCTGATTGAGTCTTCTCATAAGAGCTTAAGAACGTTAATGGTACCATACTAGGACAGACCAAAGGTCCACCAAGCCCAGTATCCTGTTTCCAACAGCGGCCAATCCAGGTCACAAGTACCTGGCAAGATCCCAAAACAATACATTTTATGCTGCTTATCCTAGAAATAAGCAGTGGATTTTCCTAAGTCCAATTTAATACTGGCTTATGGACTTTTCTTTTAGGAAGATAGCCAAACCTTTTTTAAACCCCACTAAGCTAACCACTTTTACCACATTTTATGGCAACAAATTCCAGAGTTTAATTATACATTGAATGAAGAAATATTTTATGTGATTTGTTTTAAATTTACTACTTTGTAGCTTCCTTCCATGTCCCCTAGTTCTAGCATTTTTGGAAAGAGTAGAAAAGATATTAATATCCACCCATTCCAATCCACTCATTATTTTATAGACCTCTATCATATCTCCCCTCAGCTGTCTTTTCTCCATGCTAAAGAACCCTAGCTGCTTTAACCTACCCTGATAGGGAAGTCATCCCATCCCCGTTATCATTTTCATCACCCTTCTCTGTACCTTTTCTGATTCCACTATATCTTTTTGAGATGCGGTGACCAGAATTGCAAACAGTATTCGAGGTGCGGTCACACCATAGAGCGATACAAGGGCATTATAACATCCTCATTTTTGTTTTCCATTTCTTTCCTAATAATACCTAACATTCTATTTGCTTTCTTCACCGCTGCCGCACACTGAGCAGAGGGTTTGAACGTGTCATCAACAATGACACCTAGATCCTTTTCCTGCTCGGTGACTCCTAATGTGGAACCTTGCATTATGTAGCTTTAGTTCAGGTTCCTCTTTCCCACGTGCATCGCTTTGCACGTTGCTCACATTAAATATCATCTGCCATTTGGATGTTGAACTGGTTTAGCTCAATGTGTACTCGCTGTCCATTACATCGCCTTAAACACAGGCCATATAGAAGCAGAGACTCCAAAGCATATTTTCTTAGTAACAGTGGAGGGTTTTTTTTTTTTTTTTTTCGTTTTTCTTTTCCCTCTTCACTGATTTGTCCATAAATCTAAATAAATAATTTGGGAGCCTGGAGAAGGAAAATTCATTTTCACGGCACATTTCTGACATTCAGAAAAGATTAAATAAATCTGCATCCCAGTTGACAACATGCAGAAGTTAATATGATAAATATCTTTTCAGAACTGTTGTGGTGTTCCAGGACCAGAAAGAAGCAAAGGTCCTGCTGCATCTGGAGTAGGATTAATGCTCTGACTCCACAAGCAACAGTCTTGAAAATAACATAGCCTTAAACGGTATCTTGCTGAAGGTCCAACACATACCATGCAAATCTCTGTATTTGTGGGTGGGGGGTGGGGGAGGTTCCTACTGTTTCTCTCTCCCCATTCTGGTAGTGCTCTGTTCTGATCATCTTTCACAACCATCTCCCAGAGTTTCAAGTTTTCCCTAAAGGTACTGCTACAATTTTACATTCTTCATTGATGTTACAGCCTACGTGCACCCTTATCTGGTAGCTTGACTAACGGTAGTACCCCAAGACTTCCACTAGGAGTTAACCCTGCCATTTTGAATCCAGATGGAAATGGGGTAGGACCATCCAAGGATTGCTCCTGCCTCACTAGCCATCAAGGAAACTTCCAGTAGATGCTGGCATAGGGTTCAGGGGGCTGATGGTGGGGGGAGGATTGGAAGGCTATGCTTAATGTTGGAGGAGGAGGAGGTTAATTTATCTCACCACTGGGCTCTTTAACAGATAGTGGTCCTGAGTTGAAGCCAACTGTCATGAATGCACAGTTCCTGGCTGCAGCAATGCAGATATAAATTTCCCATGTGAATTAATAACCCGAGGTACTGTGGGTTAATGACTTCCACACTAAATAGCTCTGCAGTAAAATTAATTATTATTTTAGTTAGATATTCATGATGTAGTTTTCCTTCTATTAGTCTGTGGGCTCACAAGCATCGAGACTGGCTGCCCAGAGAACTCAGCTTATATGCCAGTAATTTTAAATCAGCAATCAAAGCGTGGCTATTTCAACAGGCCTTCGGCACCTGATTGTCATAGTTCCTGGGTTTCTCTGGTTGCCTCCCCTGTACAGTGTTAGATTGTTTTATTTCCAACGCCTTGTGCTATGAGTTACTCCTGCCAGAATTCTGCACAACTGTGAAGGCGCAGAAATTTCCCAGTCGCGCAGAATTAACTTTTTTCACACAGAATCTTTACCGCAGTCCCCGTTCCTGCAATGTACTGTGGGAACGGGGACCACGGTAAAGGCCAGCTTGCTGCCCCGTCCCCCACCGCGAGCCTTGGTGGGCCTTTCTTGCGTGTACCTTAACATGCCCTGGTGGTCTAGTAGCCTCTTCAGGGGCAGGAAAGAACCTTACTCTTCCCTGCCCATTGTCGCCGCTCTTACTGGTCCCACCACTTCTTCAAAATGGCCACCGAGACTTCGTGGCAATCTCATGAGGCTGCTGCAGGAATAGGCTACTATGAAGACGCAGACACCGGCCAGAGCAGCAGCAGCAGGCAGGAAAGAGTGGGGTTCTTTGCTGCCCTAAGAGATACTCCCGATATGCGCCTCCGCAGCGCCTCCCGTGCTGGACCGGTGAGTGCAGGGGTTGATGGGATGGAAAAAGATGAATGGTATCTGTGTACAGAGAGGGAGGAGGGAGGAGAGGGGCAGTAAGGTGGATGAAGTGTGGGTGAGGGGGGGCTGTAAGGTGGATGACGTGTGGGTGCAGGGAGGGAGGGCTGGAAAAAATAGTGTGGAGGAGTGAAGGAGTGGCCTAGTGGTTAGGGTGGTGGACTTTGGTCCTGGGGAACTGAGGAACTGAGTTTGATTCCCAGCACAGGCAGCTCCTTGTGACTCTGGGCAAGTCACTTAACCCTCCATTGCCCCATGTAAGCCGCATTGAGCCTGCCATGAGTGAGAAAGCGCAGGGTACAAATGTAACAAAAATAAAATAGATACTATTGGAGATTCTACATGGAATGTTGCTACTATTGGAGATTCTACATGGAATGTTGCTATTCCATGTAGAAGGCTGCGCAGGCTTCTGTTTCTGTGAGTCTGACGTCCTGCGCGGCCACATTGGTGATCTGCAAGGGCCGACTTCTACATGGAATGTTTCTAGTGGAATAGCAACATTCCATGTAGAATCTCCAATAGTAGCAACAGTGAAGGAGTGGCCTAGTGGTTAGGGTGGTGGACTTTGGTCCTGAGGAACTGAGTTCGATTCCCACTTCAGGCACAGGCAGCTCCTTGTGACTCTGGGCAAGTCACTTAACCCTCCATTGCCCCATGTAAGCCGCATTGAGCCTGCCATGAGTGGGAAAGCGCAGGGTACAAATGTAACAAAAATAAAATAGATACTATTGGAGATTCTACATGGAATGTTGCTGAGGAACTGAGTTTGATTCCCACTTCAGGCACAGGCAGCTCCTTGTAACTCTAGGCAAGTCACTTAACCCTCCGTTGCTGCATTGAGCCTGCCATGAGTGGGAAAGCACAGGGTTCAAATGTAATAAATATGGATGATATCTGTACAGGGAGGGGGGCTGTAAGATAAATGAAGTGTGGTTGCTGGGAACAAAGGTGGATGGCTGTGGGTGCAAAAGTATTATTTAAGAAACTTGTAGAATTTGCACATTTTTTGCATGAATTTCAAATTCTTTGTGCAGAATTTTTAAAATATTTGGCGCAGAATTCCAGCAGAAGTAATGAGTATGTATCTGACTGCATGCCCTTCTGTCCTATCAACTGTTATAGTTCCTTTTTCTTAAAAAGTTAGATTGTGCACTGCTTTGCCTTGCCTATCAGTTATATTGGTCTAGCAAGTTCCTAATAAATAAATGAGCGTATATGCTGGCATTCAGGTCATTGACATGCATTCTTGGAACCTAAATGTTGCTGCTCTCTTTATAGAATTACCCTCAAAGTGCCTAGGGCCTGATATGTTAATGCAGCCCTGCTTAAAAAATTAATCAAAGCAGACTGCTGTTAGCCAGGATAGATTAGCGGAAGGCAAGCTCATTATCATATTTAATTAAATGATTCTGCAGCAGAGGGATTCCTAAGAGCTCATTGCATGTTTCAGAATAATCTGGAGACGGCTGAAGATGTGATGCAAAAAATAATAATAATTATTATAATAATAAAAGCCAAATTGCCTTCAGATTGTTACTTTTTCCAAAAATGAAACTTAGCTTCTTAAAATATTCTCCAATATTGCAACACTAGATAAAACACCTGGGCCCAATTCATCAAGGATTTGACAACATTCTTACCAATTAGAAAATCTGATCTGCTTCTCTGCTCCTTCTTTTCATAATTCACTAGTTAAAATAAGCCACCCAATAGTTAGTCCGCAGCAGCCAGAAGTTTTAAAGCCACTGATAGCTGCAGGCTGAATTATACCAGGTATTCAACGCCAGGCCTATACTGTGCAATGGCATTAAATATCCAGTTTATATGTGGCTGCCGGTAGTTACTGGATACAGGACAATATTCAGACCAGAGCCCAGATCAGTGGCATAGCCACGGGTGGGCTCAGGTGAACCCAGGCCCCACCCAGCAGCAGCACACCTATCCTGTGGCTAGCGGGAATCCCAAGCCCCACCAGCTGAAAACCCAACACTTTTCCTTCCTGTGTACCTTTTAAAGAGCAGATCTTTGCCATCAGCAAGCAGTGTCATTGATACATACTGCTCGCACCAGCCCCACAATCTTCCCTCTGATGCAACTTTCTGTTTCCTCGTAGGTGGAGTTTGCAGATCGCATTGCCTTTGGGGCAGGGTTCTTCTTCCCACCCACCAAAATTAGGTGTCTGGCTATGCCCCTGAGATAACTAAGGACCCAATGATCAATTCCCAGCACTGTTCCAAAACAGCACCGTAAAAATTGCACCGGAACAGCACAGAGAATTAACTCCTCAATGATCAATGCTAATAACATGCAAATTTAGGCAAGTTATTAGCGTTGATCATTGGGGGAAAGTGTGGGAGGATTGTGCCTGGGCATTCCACTTGACAGATCTTAGCCAGGGGTAGGCAACTCCGGTCCTCGAGAGCTGCAGGCAGGTCAGGATTTCAGGATATCCACAATGAATATGCAGGAGATAGATTTGCATACCACGGAGGCAGTGCTTGCAAATCTATCTCCTGCATATTCATTGTGGATATCCTGAAAACCTGACCTGCCTGCGGCTCTCGAGGACCGGCGTTGCCTACCCCTGATCTAGGCTGTCAAAAAAAGCCCAGACCCGTCAAACATTCCAAGGATTTCTGGACCCCCTCCCCAAAGGCAAGGCCCTGGTGGCCTAGTGCCCCCCAAGCCTCCCTGGACACCAACACAGGGGGCTGGAGGCCCTGCCTAGTGTCCCAGCCCCCTTAACACCCCCCCCCCCCCAAAAAAAAAGAAAAGAGGGCTGGAGGTCACCGGATGGTCTAGCATGGTGATCTAAGGCCCTAAGCCCTCCCCCCCTCTGTACCTCAGGTGCCAGAGGAGGGAGTAGGCATATTCTATTTTACAGAATACATCTAGGCAGAAATATTTTTAGTCCAATGAGTGCACATTTCTGTCACACAAATTAGGTACCTCTTAGAAAACAGGACAACAGCACAGCCTTGATGGGCCAAGAGTTCCTTACTAACATTACACTTTGCACCCACGTTTGAACCAGTTCTTGCTGAAATGTTGCCTTTTGTGAATGATCTACTGTGACATTCACTCACAACAGCATAGTATGAGCACAGAAACACCCACCATGGACACTGAAGGGCTCTGATTAACAGCAGTGGCTCATCACAACATAGCAGCAACACCACCTGTTTGCAGTGCAGCCTGTGTTTCTGTAACGGCCAGTCTTTGTTATTGCACTGCCATCCTGTGGGGCCTAGTGGTACTGCATCAGGTATTACTCAGACGCCCTGGGGTGGATGCAGTAAGCTTGCATTTAGAACTGTGTTGAAATGCTTAGCACAGGGCAAAATATCAGAAATGTGCATTTCCAAAAGCTGATATAGCCCAATTAATAAATTCTGAATAAAATACTTTGTTCTACCTTTGAGCATTTTATTTTTCTGTTCCCTTTGGTCCCAGTGTCCCTTTTCTGCAACTGTTTGTTTTCTTGTCCTTGTTGTGGTCAGTCCATTTGACATTTCTTCTCACTCCTTGTCCACCATCCTCCTCCTTCATCCTTATCCATCCTATCTAATATCTCCCGTGTCCCTGTCCTTTACATAGTAACATAGTAGATGACAGCAGAAAAAGACCTGCCCGGTCCATCCAGTCTGCCCAAAAAATGTGCCACTTTTTTGTGTATACCTTACCTTGATTTGTACCTGTCTTTTTCAGGGCACAGACCATACAAGTCTGCCCAGCAGTATCCCCGCCTCCCAACCACCAGCCCCGCCTCCCACTACCGGCTCCATTTTCAGCATATGCCCTCTCAGTGCCGATCCAGTCCTTTAATTCAGCATTTCCCCTCTGTGTGTCTTGTCCCTCCCCCTCTGATCAGTATTACTCTTCTGTGTCCCTGCCCCCCCATCCAGCATTACCCCTGTATTCCTATCCCATCTCCCTCCATGCCCAGCATCTCTTCTGCCTCCCTGTCCCTCCCCTCTCTCTTCTCTTGTTCCCCCTAGGGCCAGAATCTCTCCCTGTAGCTTCCCACACCCTGGGTCCAGTATCTCTCCCTGACTCTTCCCACCCACACCCCCCTCACTGTTAAGTATGAACACTGGGTCTCCAGTGTCTCTCTCCCTCTCTTCCATCCAGCATCTTCTTTCCCCATTTCTTCTCCCCCTGTCTCTCTCTCTTCCTCCCCCTAAGTTGATCCAGTATCTATCCCTCTGCCTCTGCCCTTTCCGTCTGTCCATCCCTTCCTACCCTCTCCCCTTTCCTGATCCAGCAGAACAGCACCTTTCTTTCCCTCCCTCTGGCTCCCGCAGGTCCATCATTTCTCCCCTTTGTCATCGCCCCCCCCCCCCCTTGTCTCACTGGTGCTGCTAACTACCTTGATCGCTGCTGCCGGTAGAGGTACCGCAGTGATTGAAAGGTGCTGTCTCGGGAACTCGATTTTCCCTGTGACGCGTCCTGCCCATGCAGAACAGGAAGTTGCATCAGAGGAGGCAGGACGAGTCATAGGGAAGACCAAGATCCCAAGGCAGCTCCTTTTAATCGTCACTGTGCCTCTACCGGCACTGACCAAGGTAGTTAGCAGCGGGGAGCAGGACAGCTGTCAGCAGCGGGACAGTGCATAAACTGACTACTGGGAGTTCTCTGGTGGCGCGTTGCACTTGCCACTGTGTCACCTATGTCAGGCCTCAAAATATTGGTTGTGCTCAAGCACCCACAGAGTCAACGCCTGCATCTCCACCAACCACGTTGCTCCACCTGGCCAGCTCTACTTGCTACTTTGCTGCCCTTGATTTCTGACACCTAGGTACTCATTTTCAAAAGAGAAAAACGTCTCAAAAGTGGCACATAAGTGGTAGACGTTTTTCTCACAAAAATGTCTAAGTCATGATTTTCAAAACTCAAATTGGGACATTTTACTCCGCAGTTCATTTGAATGTCAAGAGGGCGTGTTTTGGGCAGGTTTAAAATCTGGATTTTTTTTTTCAGCAATAATGGAACAGAAATAAAAGTCCAGGGCAAAAAAAGAAGTATGTTTTTATCTAGACCTGTTTCAGTCATGACTAATGACAAAAAGTTCACACAAGCTTAAGACAATTAAATCTGAAGATCAATCAAAATAAATTATTACAATCACACATGTGCAGGGACTCAAGGACAAAACAGCATTTCAGCACACACAAAAAAGTGGAGAAAAAACCTCAGTTGAACCACCCAGCCAACCACAGTTATAAGGCGTGGGAACTGCTCACCATCATTGGTCAAAAAAACTCCACTAAAAAGAGTGCACAAAATGACTTCTCACTGTCCAACAGAGTCACAAACACAAGTGTACAGGTCACAGGAAATAGAAAATATCAGTCACTGCTGTAATTCAGTCATAACATGTTGGTAGCATAATACTCATCAATCCAACTTCTTAATTCCTCAATCAAAGGCGAACCAGCATGTCCATAAATCCAAGTACCCAACAGGGATTACCTGTTTCGCCAGAACTGCATCAGGGGTAACGTTGGGGGTAATAACATGCCCACGCCTTATAACTGTGGTTAGCTGGGTGGTTCAACTGAGGTTTTTTTCTCCACTTTTTCTGTGTGCTGAATGCTGTTTTGTCCTTGAGTCCCTGCACATATGTGATTGTAATAATTTATTTTGATTGATCTTCAGTCACCACTGAGAAAAAAGTGCACTCACTAACCAGCTGACCACTGGAGGGATTAAGGAATGATCCCCTCTTAATCCCCGTGTGGTCACTGACCCCCCTACCACCCCACCCCCACCCCCACCCCCAAAGATGTGACAGTGGCATGCTCCAGATATTATGGCTATTCCTAAGAAAGCAGCAAGCAAGTGGTTGGTGCAGTAGACAGTGAACAATGGGACTCAGGTTCAATTCCCATTTTAACTCTTTAATTTCAGTACAAATATGTGAGCTGTCCTGGAAAATGGAAATACCTAATATATAAGTGACCTCCAAAGCTGAGGGTTATTGTAATGGTGGATCTTTAGATACAGTAGGCTTTCTCTGCTCTGAGCAGCTTGCCATTGGTCCCTTGCATTGCACTAGCAGCTTCTTCTCCAGGGACTGGCAAATATGAATATTTGTAAACATTTCGGATTTCTTTGCAAATAATGCTAAAAGTGACTTACATCATTCTTAGTAATTCAGATATGTCTCAGCACCTGCTCCAAAGAGCTTACAGTGTGTGGGTACCTGTGGCAAGGAGAGAAAACATCACTTGCCAATGTTCACAAGGAGTGTCAGTGAGAAGTTGGGCATAATCAGGTTTTCCTAGTTCTCAGAATCCAGTTTCTCTTCAGATGGGAATAATTCAGAGAACTGCTTATGGCAGCTTTTAGCTGAGATCTGAACCTTGAGTTGAGTTTGTTCTCAGCCTTTTAGGAGGAGACTGAGAACCTGGGGGAAGGGTGGACTTTAACGCCCTACCACTCAACAACACTGAGGTCACCATGATGTAAAAACTATTGCCAAAAAAAAGGAGATTAAACCTCCATTATTATCTTCTATATAAATAATTCTCACCTGCAACATTCTGAAGCTCACTCTGTGGGAGGGAAACACTGAAGCCCTGCAGTGTTGGTAGGCTAGGCTGTCTGCAACACTCACTCTCACTCATGCACCACTCACTGTCACTCATAGACCCGCCCTCAGCCACGCCCCATCCGCACATAATTCACAACCCCAACATTCTAAATGAAGCCACCACCGGAAGTTGAGGCGTCAAGATATCCGCTTTCCCCATGAGTGTGTGCCCCGCCCTCGCGTCACTACATAATGACAATGAGGGCGGAGCACCGACACTCGACGAAATGCCATCTCCCCCTGCCCCTCGGCGGCCATTTTTCCGACGGAACCCGCATCACGGAGCGCCAGCAGCGGACAGGTGCCTGGAGGGTGGCTGAGGGACAGCTGGGTCGGTGGCCATGGGTGGCTGCAGGGGGGCCCGGGGAACAGGAGGTGCTCGCAGGACAACAAAACCTTGCTAGGGCCCATTTCATCTCTCACTGAAACAAGCCTTTTTTACTAGTTATTAATAATAATGATAATCCTCCCCATCCCCCAAAGTCAGGTATAAACTATAAACAGGTCCTGTGCAAATACCTCCTTCCCCTCCTCCTACCTATTAAAGCATCAGATTACCTGCTGAATGAAACAGGAATTGAAGCCACTTAAAAACAAACCCAGGCACCTAAGTGCAGTAAGTGGGGCGGTCCTCTCCTCTCCTAATAATACCTTGGATTGGGGACTTTTGTGATGTCATTTTTCAATTTGATTCTGTTGGATGGTGAAGAAAAAACTGAGGATCCCATAAGTATCACTGGACGTTTCTTAGGAGAGCCTGGCCCTGAAATAACTAAGGTGCATCTGATCTCAGAGCCTTTGTCCCTTCCTAAAGGAAGAACGGACTCCAGTCCAGTCGTCACTAGTTATCATTTAACAGAAGGCTGCTGTCCAGCTGAACATGCCTGTGCTTGCCACTGAAGTTGCACAAGAAGCGTCTATTGTTTAATTCCTCTTCTCCAACGGTAATATTAAAGAAGGGCAAGCCCACCTGCACTTCACCCTGGCACCAGGGATCGGTTAAGACAGCGCTGCAGAAGGCTATGGTATGATGACATTAAGGACTTTAATTTGCCCTAAGAATTGTGAGGTCGAGGCGTGAAGAACTCTGGGAAAGCTCTGCTGCTGCTTTGATTACGCCAGAGGTCACAGATGAGTGCCTGTACTTCTTTTTTCCCCCCATGTGTTTTGCTTTTATTTATGTTTAAATCTTCTTTAGTCAAATGGTAAGTACAATATAGCAACCAAGGGATCTAACGTAAGTTATTCTCTTATCAACCTCCCCTCCCTCTCCCTCCCACTCCTACCCTTCCCAACTTCTTCTCACCCCTCCCACCCTTCCACCCTACGACACAGGAATTATATTCTATGGTCTTATCTTAATCAATGACCATTGTCCAACTGATTTAGGATCCTACTTCTCGCTGTGGGTTGCAGTGTCCCAAAAATTCGCCCATTCGCTTTTATTTATAAAAGTGGACTAACTGAGTAGCCACGCTACTTTTATTCAGTTTTATTACTATCACTTATTTCTTAAATGTACACAGCACTGGACAGATACATATATGAGACAGGCCTTATTTTATGGATGTCAAGACGCACATACGAGACATATATATATATATAAGAGGCTTCGGGAAATGTATTTATTACAGAAAAATGGTTAAAGTCAATAAGGATATTAGGTTTTCTTTCTTTTCCTAAATACAGTTTGAAAAGGTGAAAGGAATGAGTCCAGAAGCTGACCATGTGAGACGATGGATAGAGTTGGGCGACGAGACAGGCTGGGACTTCACTAGACAAAACACGGACTGGATCGCTGAACCCTGGGAATGGATGGCCATCCACCAGGCTGCCTGGAGTGGGGACATGCGCCTACTGAAACAGCTGCTGCAGCAAGGGGAAGCAGTGGACAGCAGGCAAGCCCTCGCCCTTCTCCGCCCCCCCCCCCCCCAACCTTCTGCAGCCTTCTCTTGCTCTTATTTCCACCATCTACTTCTGTTTTACTTTTATTTGCTCCTCTGGTCACTTTATAGTCTGATGAAGGAAAGATCTTGGGCGATTTATGCAACAAACTGCGGTCAATATTCAAAGCCATTTAACCGGCCAGCAATGAGTTCTGGCTGGTTAAACAACTTAAATGGGGCTAGCTGCTGATGTTAGAGCGGAAAGACTATTTTGGGAGCAGAGTTTGGTTAAATGATATTCATTTAGATGTGAAACAAGCTCAGCCACATAGCTTAATGGCTATTAAAAGCACAGACAGGGCCGGTCTTAGGCAGAGGCGACCAAGGCGGCCGCATAGGGCCTAAGGGGGCCCCGCTCTGCCTCTGCTCCGACCTCCGCTCGCCTCGGACGACCGTCCGCATCATTCATGATGATCCCGCGGCTCGGCCACTCCACTTCTGGGGAGGGGAGGTTTCATGACAGCATTGTGCTTATTATTTCAATCAGTTTTTTTGTACAAGTTTAGCTTCATTTGTCTTTATTTGAAATTTCATAAATAAAAAAAATTTCTAAAAATGGAATAATCTTATCAATGGGGTGGGGCTAGGGTGGGGGCGGAGCTAGGGCGGGGCTAGGATGGGGCCCCACCAAATTGGTCTGCACAGGGCCCCGCACTTGCTAAGACCGGCCCTGAGCACAGATCTAAACACTTGGGTGTAAATTTATTTTTTTATTGGGATTTACCAACCGCCTTTATGAACAGATTCACCCATGGTGGTGTACAGCAGGTACAGTTTAACATAAAACTTTCAATTTTGTTAACAACAGTAAAATGACCACATATAGACATAAATATAATAAATAAGGTAAACTTGGATCAGTATAATACAAACAATACCATAATAGCACAGAAGAATATTCAAATAATACAATGTCAGCATAATAGCAATGAAACACCTAATAAGCAAGCAGTAGAACATTCAAATAACAGAGATATGATGTTAATGCATTTCTATCTAGCTGAAGGGCCAAGTGCAGATATAGAGATGGGGGCAAGATGGGCAGTACAGAGTCAATTGGGATAAATAGATTGTCTCAAGCAGCAGTTGCGTCTGTAGACTGTTCTTGCTATCTGCAAGGTTCGGTATTCACGCGTTCGCTTATTCACGGAAGATAAAGTGTAACCCATTCTCACTATTCACGGGCATTTTTGTTTATTCGCAGCCTGCATACTGTAGTGTAAGTAACATAGTAACATAGTAGATGACGGCAGAAAAAGACCTGCACGGTCCATCCAGTCTGACCAACAAGACAACTCATGTGTGCTACTTTTTGTGTATACCCTACTTTGATTTGTACCTATGCTCTTCAGGGCACAGACCCTATAAGTCTGCCCAGCACTATCCCCGCCTCCCTACCACCAGCCCCGCCTCCCAACCACCGGCTGTGGCACAGACCGTATAAGTCTGCCCAGCACTATCCCCGCCTCCCACCACCGGCTCTGCTATCCAATCTCGGTTAAGCTCCTGAGGATCCATTCCTTCTGAACAGGATTCCTTTATGTTTATCCCACGCATGTTTGAATTCCGTTACCGTTTTCATCTCCACCACCTCCCGCGGGAGGGCATTCCAAGCATCCACCACTCTCTCCATGAAAAAATACTTCCTAACATTTTTCTTGAGTCTGCCCCCCTTCAATCTCATTTCATGTCCTCTCATTCTACCGCCTTCGTATCTCCGGAAAAGGTTCGTTTGCGGATTAATACCTTTAATGGAAGTGTGTTTCCATGAGGAAGAAGCTATTTATAGAGCTGTGCATGTTACACCAAAAACCTGTTTATACTGTATGTACTTTTACAAAAAACTGTATAAAATACATTTATAAAATGCACAATTTAATAAGGAACCTGTTCTTTACAAGAAGGTTACATGAAACAATGAGTTTATGGTGTACACAGTACACTTTTGCTACCTAACAGGGACACACACGAACTAAACCCCCTTTTTCTCATAGGATCAATGATTCCGTATTCGCGTTTTCGATATTCACTGGGTTTTCTAGGAACCTAATCCCAGCAAATAGCGAGAAAGGACTGTATAAATAGTGCAACCATTGGTCCCACAGCGGTGTCTGATTAGGAAGTGCCTAATTTCCATGTTAGCTGGGGTGGATGGAGGTTTCCAGCCTGCTTACTTATGTGATTAAGATTTTCAACATTATTTAACAACAAAATGGTCTGATTATGTCTCCTTTAACTCTCAACATATGCAAGTGCCCAGCTTGTTTTGGGAAACAGCTAAAGTTGTCCTTAGAGGTAACATAATTATAATTTAATAAAACGCACCCTCAACGTTCTGAGGACAACGTTCTGAAGCCACCTGACGTCACTCCCAGGCTGAAGGGTTCGTGGATTCGTGGTGTGAAGCCTTAAAGCCAGCCAGCCGTCTCTGCCCCGCCCTCGCGTCAAACGTCATGACGTCGAGGGCGGAAAAAAAAAACAACAATTCCGGCAGCGCAGCATCAGGGAAGGAGGCGGCGCTCCCAACGTCTCTAGCCTTCACTTCGCTGTGTTCCGCCTTCTTCTGACGTCAAGGATGATGTCAGAAGAAGGCGGAACACAGCAAAGGGAAGGCTAGACGTCGGGAGTGCCGCCTCCTTCCCTGACGCTTCGCAGCCAGAACCGCCACGGAGGTAAATTTAAAAAGAAGAAAAAAAAAAAAAAAGGAAGTTGGGGGGAGAGAAGAGGGTGGCCAGTAAAGTTGAACAATGGGAGCGGGAGGGCAGGGGAGAAACGACAGCATGGATGCGAAGGGGGGGGGGGAGAAGAGGGCGGGCCAGGCTGGGACATGGGAGAGAGAGGAGCATGGATGCGAGGGGGGGTCATGGAAGGGAGAGAAGGGACTTGCTGGAAAAGGATGAATGGAGGCGGCAGGGGACAGAGGAGCATGGATGGGCATGGATTGAGAGGGCAGGGCTCAGGGAGAGAGGGGAATTGCTGGAAAGGGATGAATGGAGGGGGCAGGGGACATAGGAGCATGGATGGGCATGGATTGGGAGGGCAGGGCTCAGGGAGAGAGGGGAATTGCTGGATAGGGATGAATGGAGGGGACAGATGGGCATGGATGGATATGGATTGCAGGGCAGGGCTCAGGGAGAGAGGGGAATTGCTGGATAGGGATGAATGGAGGGGGCAGGTGACAGAGGAGCATGGATGGGCATGGATTGGGAGGGCAGGGCTCAGGGAGAGAGGGGAATTGCTGGAAAGGGATGAATGGAGGGGGCAGGGGACAGAGGAGCATGGATGGGCATGGATTGGGAGGGCAGGGCTCAGGGAGAGAGGGGAATTGCTGGATAGGGATGAATGGAGGGGACAGATGGGCATGGATGGATATCGATTGCAGGGCAGGGCTCAGGGAGAGAGGGGAATTACTGGATAGGGATGAATGGAGGGGGCAGGTGACAGAGGAGCATGGATGGGCATGGATTGGGAGGGCAGGGCTCAGGGAGAGGGGAATTGCTGGATAGAGATGAATGGAGGGGACAGATGGGCATGGATGGATATGGATTGCAGGGCAGGGCTCAGGGAGAGAGGGGAATTGCTGGATAGGGATGAATGGAGGGGACAGGTGACAGAGGAGCATGGATGGGCATGGATTGGGAGGGCAGGGCTCAGGGAGAGAGGGAAATTGCTGGAAAAGGATAAATGGAGGGGGCAGGGGACAGATGGGCATGGATTGGGAGGGCAGGGCTCACACTCTCTCTCGCATATACAATGTCTTTCTGACTCTCACTCTCACACACTCTGTCTCACACTGTATCACATTCACTCTCTATGTGCCACACAGTCACTCACACACTCGCTTGGTCTCATACACTCACTCTCACAGAGAATCTGTGTCTCACACACACTCTCTCTCTCGCCCACACACACACACTCTCTCTCACACTGTGTCTCAAATACACACTTGCACACACTCTCATTCTCACACACACACTCTCTCACAAACACACTCACACCCAGACTCACTCTCTCTCTCACACACACACACTCACACTTTCACTCTGACTCTCAAACAGTCACTCTCACATACACTCTCCCAAACATACACACTCCGAGGAAAACCTTGCTAGCGCCCGTTTCATTTGTGTCAGAAACGGGCCTTTTTTACTAGTAGCATATAAGGCAGTGGTTCCAAAACATGGTCCTGAAGGCACCCCAGCCAGTCAGGTTTTCAGGATATCCACAATAAATATTCATGAGAGATATTTGCATGCACCGCCTCCATCCACCATCTGCAAATTTCTCTCATGAATATTTATTGTGGATATCCTGAAAACCTGACTGGCTGGGGTGCCTTCAGGACCATGTTTTGGAACCACTGCCTTATTTTATAATTGGGTGCTTAACTTTTAGCACCCAATATAGTATTAGGGGGTTGGAGTCCTGGGGTGTAATCTCACCCCCACCACCATCTGTGTGATGTTCAGCAGACCTGTGGGTGCTTCAAGTCAGATTGTAATCTATTAGGGGTTTACTGAGGAGGGTAGGAGGGATCATGTGATTTAATGGTGTGTAGTGATTCAAACACTATGCAAAACCTTGAATATCATCAGTGGTGATTTTCTGCCAAGTCATGCCAAATTGCCAACCTGGAGCCTGTTTGGAGATGCATTCTTTTCTCCATTTCAAGTTGAGTGGAAGTTGGCGGCAGCAACTGGTCCTGAAGTTGTATCATTTTGGTTTTCCAGAAAATGACCGCTAAATATTATTCTCATTAACTGGATCATCCTGACAAAATGGCTGGACTTGCCATGTTGCCTCTGGCCAGGGTTTCCATCATCTCCTAAACCCTATCCATGGAACAATCCCAGGATTATGGGAAGGTTTCATAATTGTTCTTTTCCAAGCCATTCCCATTCTGTAGCAGACTTTGTTGCACAGTGAAAAATGAAGCCCCTTCTGACCCTAAACACTGTGATCATTTCAAGGTATGGGACCAGCAGTTGCCTTAATGTCTGCCTCCAGAGTCACAGTGGGGGAGGAAGGGGTGATCCAGAAGTTCTGTTTATGGGTTTGGGATGACTCATTACAGCCAGGTTCGAGAATTCACATAACAGTGGCATTCAGGTAGAGAACCAATTCTGGAGTATATGCAATACCCTTAATGCTGTCATTAAACACTAGAGATTTGTAAAGGTAATCAGTTTGCACAATGGGTACTTTATGAACCTGAATTTCTTATCTTCTTGACTCTTAGTTCAACCTCACTTGTTTTCATGCACACTCTTTTGTTTGACAAACTGAGAACTGTGCCATATTCAAGCTTTTCTCCATGTTTTTGCCACTACATTTTCAGGGATGCCAGTGAGTGGACCCCTCTCCACTGGGCTGCTTTCAGAGGTCATGTTACATTGGTTAAGCTTCTAGTTCAGCGTGGAGCACCAGTGAACATATTGGATAAGTACAGCTGCACCCCTCTTCATCGAGCGGCCTGGAGTGGACATACCCAAGTGGTTGAGTTTCTCCTGCATCGAGGGGCATTAGCGACAGTTGTCACTAAGGATGGACTTAGCCCGCTTCACTACGCTGCCAACAATGGGCACATACTTATCGTACAGATTTTGCTGAAATGGGGTGCCACGTTGGACACCTGCTGTGACAATAATGGTTGGAGCCCTTTGCACTGGGCCACCATCAACAACCAACTGCATGTTATGGACCTGCTGATTCACCAAGGTGCATGCCCCGATCTCAGCTGTGATGGCAACATGGCTCCTTTACACATGGCAGCAGAGACTGGAAAGACAGAGGTGGCACAGTTCTTACTAGGAAAAGGGGCTTGTTTAAACAGGAAAGATGGACTTGGAAGAACAGCACTTGCAATTGCAGCCAGCGCTGGACACGAAGAGGTGCAGCACTTTTGTACATTGTTCTGAATGTTGGGTGATTTTATAAAACGTTCCTGCACATATGCCTCCGGATTCTATATTTTCCGGCTGATATTCAGCACTATTTAACTGGCCAGTAATGGCTCCTGGCCAGTTAAATAGTACTTAGCTGGCTATCCATGAATATTCAGCAGGGGATAGCTGGCTATTTCCTGCTGAATATTTGCGGTCCGCGCCTAGCAGCTAACCGGCTGTATCAGCACATCACTGGCTAAGTTTGGCAGCCAAATCGGTACTGAATATTACATAGCCTGTTAAATTTAACCTAGCCAAAAAAAACCTCTCGATGTTCAATGCCAGTCACCGGAAACAGCCCATCATTGACTATCCGGGTTCAGGACTGGCTCAACAAACTGTGGTGCTCTGAGACACTTTTGTATCAGTGCCCCACCCCTGCCCAGAAGCCAATATCGCTTCTTCCACTTTCTTTCCCCAGCTGGTGATCTAGTATCTCCTCCTCTCAAGCCCGCCCTCCCCCCACTGATAATAAAGGGTGTCAGAATCCCAGTTTGGCATCTCTCCTTCTTTCTTCCCTCCCTCCTATCCTGTGGATGCTGAACTGCAGGCAGAGGGAAGGAGAAATTCTAGACCAGGATTTTGGCACCCTTTATCACTGGTGCCCTGGGCCAGTGACTCACCTGGTCCATAGATTGAGCTGGCCCTGTCCAGGTTTAGCGCTGCTGTCGGGCAGACAGTGCACTGCCCAGTACTGGCTGAATATCGGACGGATGGTGCCCAAAACTATCTGCCCAAGTTGCATGCACATAATAATGAACTAATCACTAGCAATAATTAGGCACTAACACTCAGTGAATACTTAAGCTCTAGCGCTCATTGACGGAGGATGTGGTAGCAGTGGTTAGTGTATCTGGGTTTAAAAAAGGTTTGGACAAGATCCTGGAGGAAAAAGTCCATAGTCTGCTATTGAAACAGACATGGGGAAGCCACTGCTTGCCTTGGAATTGTTAGCATGGAATGTTGTTACTCTTTGGGATTCCGGAATCTCGCTACTCTTTGGGGTTCTGGAATGTCGCTGCTAATTGGGTTTCTGCCAGGTACTTGTGACCTGGATTGGCCACTGTTGGAAGCAGGATACTGGGCTAGATGGACCATTGGTCTGACCCAGTATGACTACTCTTATGTACTTAATTATTGCGGTTAATTGGCTTCAAATCAGATTTGAGTGTACATCTTACTGAGCGCTATTCTATAAAGATCCATGTGCAAATTTTTTAGTACACAGTTGAAAAGGCAGGAGCATGGGCAGGTCAGGGGCATTCATTAAAGATACGTGCAGGTTTATAAAATTTGGGGGGCTCCACTTCTCGCTTTTGCACCAGGATTTACACCAGGTTTTAGTTGGTATAAATCCTCATGCCCAAAGTTGGGTGTGGATCCCATTGCTCACATGCTGTTCTTTCAAGGGCGCACAACTCGAAGCGCTGTTTATAGAATAGTGCTCTGCGTGGATTTTTACTGAATCTAGTCCAAAACATTGATTTACCTGTGCAGAGGGTCCTTGTATAATATTAGATCACACCTGAAAGTGCACAATGTGCAAGTAGGCATAAGCTTATGGAATAAACACTC
Source organism: Microcaecilia unicolor (assembly GCF_901765095.1). NCBI lineage: Eukaryota > Metazoa > Chordata > Amphibia > Gymnophiona > Siphonopidae > Microcaecilia > Microcaecilia unicolor. The sequence goes on along the minus strand of NC_044043.1, from coordinate 71,141,394 downwards.
GGTGAAGGAATTTGGGCATTGCTGTAACTTTGTTTTTATTTTATAGAATATATAATGCCGATTCAGCCCTCATAGGCAATGCCTAACTTGTCCATTATTTTAAATACTTTATTTTTTAACACATCCAATTTATTAAGGGCCTCAGCGGTGACACTCAGTTGACATCAAAAACTCATATCACCAAGATTTACTCCCCTTCCTCGGTCCTTTAACAGTCTAAGAAACTCGTTCTTAATTTACTTTTAAATAATATAATACACATCTGTTACAATTATTTATTATTATTATTTGGATTTGCTTACAGCTTTTCCAGTAGTAGCTCAAGGTGAGTTACATGCAGGTACACTGGGTATTTCTTTGTCCCTAGAGGGCTCACAATCTAATTTTGTACCTGAGGTAATGGAGAGTTAAGTGACTTGCCCAAGATCACAAGGAGCAGCGGTGGGATTTGAACTGGTCACCTCTGGATGTCAACACCGGTGCCCTAACCCCTATGATGATGAGGGGGAGTAAATCCTGCATGAATTTTTGATGTCAACCGAGTGTCACCGCTGAGGCTCTTAATAAATTGGATGTATTAAGAAATAAAATATTTAAACTAACGAACAAGTCAGGCATTGCCCATGAGGTCTGAATGATTTGCATTATATATTGGTTGGAGACCTGATTGAAATTGTTGGTTGTCATAAGAGAGAAAGAGTTCTTTTTAATTTAAAAAAATGCATTTAGATGCACACTTTACACACTACCATTTACACCTGTTTCTAAGTAAACTAGTCAATGAGCAAACGGCCTACAGCTAGTTAATGCCAGCGCCCAGGGGGGGGGTCCTTTTTCATACGTGCCAGGCCCTTTTTACCGCAGCAGGTAAAAAGCCCCCAAACATGGCCATGTGGTAAGAGAACTCTTACCGAGTGGCCATGCAGCAGAGAGCCCTTCTTGCCACCCAGTGAGGTAGTGATAAGGGCTCCGGCGGTAACCAGGCAGCGTGCAGTGATGCCAGATTACCACCAGGTTACTGCCATGCAAGTCATTTCTGGGGGGTTTCTTTTTCCTCCAGAAATGGCACCGCTCAGGGCGGAACTACTGCCAGCAGCTGCATTGGGCCAGCAATAGTCCCAATTTAGCATTCGGTAAGCCCACGTTGGGCTTACTGAAGCTTTGTAAAAGACCGCCCCCCCCCCCCCCCCCAATAACATAGAATTTGGGCTAGTGCCTCTGGTGCTTATTCTAGAAACATTATTTGTGTTTTAGACATTCATACACTGGCACTTAGATGTCCATATTGCCAGGATCCAAGATGGCACCTCTGCCTCTAGCACTGCTAGAAGGCACATGCACCATCTTGAATCCTGGCACCATCTTGCATTAAGTAGGTGTGGGTTGGAGGAAGAGGATTGGGGGGCCGCTGCTGTGGTTTCTAGGTGGGATTTATTGTGTGAGGCAGTGGGGTAGCCACAGATGGGCCAGGGTGGGCAGGGGCCCACCCACTTTGAGCTCAGGCCCATCCAACAGTAGCACATGGTAATGAAAATGCTGCTCTCCACAATACTGGCACCTTCGCATGCTCAGTTTTCAGCGCATGCCTGCTGCAGACTACCAAGGTGGAGACTGGAGAAAAGCATTTTCCCACCAGCTGAGATATTTTTTTGATGTGGGGGTGGGGGAGAGAACATTTGGTGCCCACCCACTTCTTGCCTAGGCCCACCCAAAATCTGCTGTCTGGCTACACCCCTGGTGTGAGGTATCAGAACTGAATGGGGGTGGCAGAGGGGATTACATATAATGGGGGGGGGGGGGGGGGTCAGGTGACAGCAATCTGAACAACTATGCTCTTATTGCACAACATAGCTGTTCATGTGCTGTGAAATGGACTTCTCTGTTCCTGTTGCTTCCCCATATATAGTTTGGATGTGTTTGTTTCTAAAATGGACATTCCTGCTGCATATTTCATTTCATTTGAGTATTTATATACCGCTTGGACCTCAGTGGTGTACAGCTTCACGTGACAGGTACTGGGTCTGTCCCTATTGGGCTCACAATCTAGGTAGTACATTGTATTGCTGTTGTACCTGGGGCATATAGCAGTACACAGACGTCCTTTTTACCATGCATTTTCAAACAGGTTCTATGTCAGCAGATCCTGCTCTACAATAATAGGGGAACTTCAGACATCCCAACGTAGACGTCTGATTTTCCATTTGAATGTTCTTTTGAAAATGCTGTTCTATGTGTCTTTATAACGTAAGCTACAAATAGCCACCTTCCTGCTCTATTAACCCTTTAGTGTTCAATGTTCCCATCAATCTGTTCCCATATGGCTTATTACAGGAACATTAGACACTAAAGGGTTAACCTAGGCACACCCTGTTATAACATTACCCTTAATGTCCCGAAAGCATCAAAAGAAGCTTGGCCTGGGCTGATAGAAATCACTAGTTGCCCTGTAGTTTACAATTCATACTTGCCCTCTCTGCTCATTTACTACCTTACTTTTGCTTCTGCAGTTAAGACTGAACATGAAGTAGGGATCTATGACACTGAGGCAAGAAGGAGAAACGGGCAAACTAGATCAGGGCTGGCCAACCTTGTTCCTTGAGGCTGCAACTCAGTCAGGTTTTTTAGGATTTCCACAATGAATATGCATGAGATCTATTTGCATTCAGTGTAGGAAATGCATGCAGATAGATCTCATGCATATTCATTGGCAAAATCCTGAAAACACGACTGGGTTGCAGCCTCAAGGACCGAGGTTGCCCTCCCCTGAGGGTCTTTGCAGTCATCATATTCTATATTTCTCTGCAAGTACAAACATTGTAGATTTATTTTCTTCTTTCCCTTTCACAGATTGTCCGAATGCTGCTGCACATGAAGGCTGATGTATCTATAGCAGATAACCACAGCTGCACCGCCCTGCATCGAGCAGCAGCTGCTGGTCACATGATGGTAGTGCGAGCACTGGTAGAGGGAGGAGCCTGTGTTGACAGCGTAGATGATACCAACCTGACTGCACTTCACAGAGCTATGAGAAATGGGCATGTGGATGTCGCAAATTATCTCCTAGACCAGGGGGCAAACATTGGAGCCTCTGGCTGGTTAAAAAAAACTCCCCTTCATCTGGCTATGGAACAGGGCCACACCATTTTAATTGAGTCATTACTGCAAAAGGAAGCAGCCCTCCCAGAATGCCTGCAGGACTGGGAAATAGCCAAAAAATTAGTCTCCAAAGGGATATTTAAAGAAGGGAAAAGTTCATTGCGTGCCACAGTAAATGGAAATTTGCAGTGTGACTTCAAACTGGATTCTGTTACTGTAAAGATCTAAACTCCCCACAAGGGCATAATGTGCTGATAGAACAGGAACACCAAAGCTGCAGTGGGGATAGCGAAAGGTGGGCATGTCAAAAAATCAGGGCTCTCTAAATATTACAGTTTACCCCACTACCATGTGGCCTGCTGTAATCCATGATAATTCAGACCACATGAGGTAGCTGGGCCGCCTCCCGTGGTCAGTGCTGAGCCCAGACATTCAGTGCCAGGCCATTTCCAGTGACCGGCAATGAATATCCAGTTTAGTTCTGGCCGGTTCCAAGTTAACCATCCAAGCAGATATTCAAAGCTAGCTGGTTAAGTTGGAACCAGCCAAAGCTAGGCCTGCTATTCATGAGGCAAAACTTAACCGGTGAAGCACCAAAAATCGGCAGGTTGCCAGTTTTATCACCTGATATAACTGGTAATTTGCTAGGTGCTAACCAGCGAAATTCAGCGGGAGACAGCAGGCGATCTCCTGCTGAATATCACCAGCTAGCCAGCTAAGTACCATTTAACAGGTAAGGTGGTGTTCCTGGCCTGTTAAATGGTTCTGAATATTGGGGGTAATGAAATATTCCTCACAGTGCAGATTAAGGACTCCTTTTACTGCAGTGTGGTAAAAAAAATTCAATTATTGAGCATTAGCTGTAAAAATTAATGCTTGTAACAGCAAAGCCTCTGTGTTAACTGTTGAGGGCATGTCCAGTATCAGAGGCGGCCCAAGGCAATCTGCCACCTGAGGCAGGGATGAGATGCCGCCCGCACCCTCACCTGCATCCAATCTGGCATTTCCCCCTCCCCCTTCCCTCCTCAACCCTGTTCCCCACGTTTACCTTATTTTTTTTTCTTTTCCAAAATGCGGCAGAGGCAGTGATTCCCATAGCTGCCCTGCCCAATGTGCACTGGCACCGGCCTCTTCCTTCTACTGCATCCCACCTCTGAGGAAACAGGAAGTTATGTCAAGAGGTGGGCTGCAGTAGGAAGAAAAGGCTGGTGCTAGCGGCAGGGCAGTCTATGGGAATCGCTGCCGCTGCAACTGCCACCTTTTGGAAAAGAAAAAAAATAAGTTAAATGTGAGGAAGAGGGTTGACAAGGGGAGGGGAGAGTTCTGCTGCTAGAGGTTGCCACCTGAGGCCCCTACCTCAGGTGGCCTAATGGTAGGGCCGACACTATCCATCATCTTCCCATGTGACTAAAACAGAGACAGTGTACTTGCCACATATTAACTGCATTGCAGACAACATGGATGCACCTATCTATGTGGCAGTAAGTGATCTGCATTATCTGCCATGATAACAGTTAACAGGCAATAAGTTATCATATAACATAGTAACATAGTAGATGACGGCAGAAAAAGACCTGCAAGGTCCATCCAGTCTGCCCAACAAGATAAACTCACATGTGCTACTTTTTGTGTATACCTTACCTTGATTTGTATCTGTCATTTTCAGGGCACAGACCATATAAGTCTGCCCAGCACTATCCCCGCCTCCCACCACCGGCTCTGGCACAGACCGTATAAGTCTGCCCAGCACTATCTCCGCCTCCCAACCACCAGTCCCGCCTTCCACCACCGGCTCTGACACAGATCGTATAAGTCTGCCCAGCACTATCCCTGCCTCCCAACCACCAGCCCCGCCTCCCACCACCGGCTATGCCACCCAATCTCAGCTAATTGTAAGGTGTAGTCCCTGCCCCTTTCCACACTATAAAGTGAGAATTTGCGCACGCTTAAACAATACAACTGTATTAATTTGATAGCATATCCAGATATAAGGGATTTATTTCTCAGTAATTAGAGTGCAAATATGAAAAACAAATGATTCACAACTATTTAATTATATGATATGATTATGTTATATTAGTTTTACTATAGAAATAAAGGAGTATTCTCTCTTTTTTTCATTTAAAAATTCCCTCTTTGAGAATGATTGCCCTAACATGCACTTACCCCTGGATTCTATATATGGCACTTTGGGTTGCACACATAAATTTGGGTGCGCACACAATGTAATTGAATGAGCCAATCAGCAATAATTGGGTGATAAGCAATTAGCACTAATTGGCAATAATTAGAACTTACACGTATTCTATGAAGAGGTGCACATAAATTCTAGTGCGTGGACCTGAAAAGGAGGTGTGGCCATGGGAGAAGCATGAGTGGGTCAGGGCGTTCCTACAATTTATGTGCATAGCTATAGAATTAGGGGGATCCACACCTAATTTACACACAGTGATTTACACCAGATTTTCAGTGGTGTATATGGCCATATCTAAATGTAGTCACAGTTCCTGGAGTTAAGCGCTATTCTATAAAAAAGCACCTAACTTTAAACATGATTTATAGAATAGTGCTATGCACTGTTTTTTTAGGTACATTCATAGAATCTAGTCCTTCGCACATGAAAACCAGGCTATTGCAAAATACATTAAAGTGTATTGTATGTTCCCTGTATTCATTGGTACTCACTTCTGCCCAAATTTGGCCATTTTTCACACCCAAAAGCCCACATCATCCACACTCCATGTCATATGAAATTTGGACTCTATTTTGTTTCCAAAGTATTCATCATATGACAGCTATGCATATCCTTCATACTTTGTATGCATTAGTATGACAACATAGGCCTCAGCTAAAAGGGATCTTTCCTGCATGTAAAGCTGATCATGGGGGTATATGGCAGAGTCCAATTCAAAATGTAATGCTGTATGGCTGGTTAGCTGGGTATTACAGATCATCCACCTTTGACCACTTCTTAGCGTTCCACAACACCTGCCCTCTAGTAACCTAAATATTCCTTCCTCAATACCTTTTTCCTCAAAGATCAGGGAACACCTGATAACTTCATTACACTGGGCAATAATCAAGAATAGGTCTTATTTTCCCTCCGAAATCTCCCCACCTCCTCGGTTGAGGAAGAAGACAGAACTAGATGTTGAGAATGGCATAGATTCCCTTTATTTCTTTTTCTCTTTGTGTTGTCTTAGTGTGGCTGCAAAAGCCAGCTCCACAGAACCAGTTGACTATGCTGCAATTGGCAGATCCAAAGGAATCAAGACCTGAGGTGCCAAATAAAATTCACCCTGTTTCGCCACCCTCTTGTCCTCTACCACCCTACTGGTGTGTATCCATGTATATGCCACTTGCTGGTGAACATTTTCCCTCTGAGGGAACAGGCAAATAGGTGTCTAGGCTGGGCTATCTAGGATGTGAGTAGCCAAGCGGATACAGTGTGATGGAAGCCTAAAGATGTAGGAACTAAAGAAAAACCAAACAAACTTTTATTTAAGTAATTTCTAAATCCTTTCCCAACATAGCTGGTATGTTTTGGAAGAATGCTGAACTGTTGGTGCAAAAAGAAAGATGCCACAGTTCCCCCAAACTTTTATTTAAGAAAAAAACATGAGGGGCTGGTCCTACCCTAATCAGGAAGGGTTTATGTAGAGCTGCCAAATTGCCAATTCCAGGAAGGAGACCGGTCCTGCATTTCTGCCATCAAGGTGCGTTATTGAACCCACTGATTTCAATGGTTGGAAGCATCATGAACTACAAATACTACACCGCTTTGGGGATGTAAGATTAAAACCTGGACAGCCAAAAAGTCTTCCTCCTGGAATACTTATGAGCAGTGTCACTGTGTTCCATTTGAAGGACGCAACCCGTTCTTTCACACACACAAACAACAAAACAGAAAACACGAGCGCTTTGATGGAGTGAATGACCCGGAAATAGTTCTGTAGTGCTGGGCAAGATGGCGGCGTCCCGGGGTTGATGAGGAATCATAGGAAAGAAAAATCATCGCCGCGGAGAGCGGAAGAGCTCGGTTTCAGGTTGTAGAAAATGGTGTTTCTGAGTGTGTCCCACTGGATTCGTAATCGCGGTGCGGACCGATACTGGCGTGTTCAGGAGGTGCTTAAACATGCCCGGGTGAGTAACGAAGTTTTAGGCGTTGTAAAGTTATACAGACAAATCCTCTCACTCTGAATCAGGCATCTGAATTCTTGTTTTCACTCCGGGACTATGCACTTATCTTTAAAGATTAGTGATGAAGGAATCGGAAGGCGTTCGTGTGCACCTACTATCAGCAGTAGTAGCATTTTAGATGCAGTTGTGTGTATACGTCACCTGACCTGAAGAGCATGTGGAGTGGAGTGTATGATCCCAAATTTTAAGCTGGCGATCATCTGCACGAAAAGTAGTATCCAAATGTTAAAGAAGGGATAGTTTTCAGTCTATCACACTCAGTGCTTTTTTTGTGCCAGTACGCACCGGTACGGCGTACTGGCACATTTTTTGTGAGATGGTGTGCTGGAGCCTGCTGTTAAATTTTTTGGCGAGTCGGTTGTTTACCGAGTGCGAGCCGGCTTGCCTCTCCTCCCCCCACCCCACAAGCTGCAGGCTCCCCCGCTCCCCAGGTCGTCCATCATCTCCTGCCTGACCTCAGCTCCCCGATAGCCCTCATTTTCTTCTTGCCACCGCCCTGCCTTTAAATATTGTATTTTTCCTCGACTCGCAGCGCCGGCATTGAAAGCAGCAGGCTCAGCTCGCCTCCAGCCTCCCCTTCCCTTGCATGGTTCCGCCCTTGCGGAAACAGGAAATACGTCAGAAGAGGGCAGAACCACGCGAGGGAAGGGAAGGCTGGAGCTGAGCCTGCTGATTTCAATGCCGGCGCCGCGACTCAAGGGAAAATACAATATTTAAAGGCAGGGCGGTGGCAGGAAGGAATCGGGGAGCTGAGGGCAGCTGATGGATGACCTGGGTGGCTGGAGGGGGGCAGGGGATAGAGGAGAATTGCTGGACATGGGAGGGGAGGGGAGGGCAGGGGAGAGAGGAGTATAGGAGCCGGCTCTGTGGGTGCTTGAGCACCCCCAATATTGAGCAAGCTCTTATTGTGTCCAGGAAGGGGTCATTTCCATTGGGTTCAGCACTCCCAATCATTGTGAAAAGTTGGCTCCTATGGAGAGGAGACGTGCTGGACATGGATGGAGGGGAGGGAAGACAGGAAGGAGATGCACATGGATGGGAGGAGAGGGCAGGGGAGAGAGGAGGAGAAATGCTGTAAATGGATGGAGAGGAGAGCAGGAGATAGAGGAGAATTGCTGGACATGGATGGATGGAGGAGTTGGCGGGGAAAGAGGAGAAATGCTGGACTTGGATGGAGGAGAGGGGAGAGAGAATTATTGCTTTATATGGATACAAGGGAGAGAAGAGAGAGGAGAAATGCTGGACATGGATGGAGGGGAGGAGAGAGAGGAGAAGTGCTGGACATGGATGGAGGATAGGAAAGAAAAAAGAAGATGCACATGGATGGAGAAAAACTGCACAGGGATGGAGAAAATAGGCAAAAGCTGGATCCACATTATACCTCCTCCAGTCAATTCCATGGAGGAGGACCCAGCTTTTACTTATGGATTCAGGGCAAGAAATGAAGAAGGAGGAAAGTAAAGAAATATATGGAAAGGAAACCCTGGAAACGGAGTTAAGAGAACAGATAGAGAGCAGCAGAATCAGAGACTGGGACCAATATGGATAGAAAAACAAAGTCACCAGACAACAAAGGTAGAAAAAAATCATTTTATTTTCATTTCAGTGTTTGGAATATGTCCAATTTGAGAATTTACATCTGCTGTCTTATTTTGCACTGGGTATACTGGAGCTGTAACAGCTTACAGAAATGATTTATAATGAAAAAAAAAATCATGTTGGTTTTTTTTTCTCCTATACTAGTATAATATTTTCAATGATGTCTGTTTATATGCGCCATGGCTGGTATAAGGGGTGTGGCTATAATAGGGGTGGGGTCATGTGGTGACCCCGCCCATAATGAGTACCGGCACCTTTTTTTCTACAAAATAAAATACTGATCACGCTCATAATCCCATTAGCAAAGTACATCTCGGTAGCTTAGCCCATGTCATAATCCATCGGCTAAGTGTAAACTATAAGAGTTTCTGGGAATCACTAGTTTTCAATTCTTTTCTCTCTCTCATTTAGCATTTTCGTGGAAGGAAAAATCGCTGCTTCATGTTGGCCGTCAGAAGCGTTCAAAGAGCTTTTGTAAATGCCACAAAAGCAAGGAAGGCTAAGAAGCGGTATATGAGAACGGTAAACTAGTCACTAAAGCAGAATGTTCCGTTTCATTGCTATCCAAGGAGATGGATAGGTTTCTAAATGCTCTTGTTAACATACAGTAGTTAGCATGAGCAATCATTCAGGAGCTGATGCAGAAAGCTGCTGTGAGTAGAAGCAAACATGTTCCATGAGGTGTATGTGCATATTGCTAGTTGATGCAGAAAGGAGTTTATTGTACCTTGGCAGTTAACTCGTGCACACAGTATATTAAAGTGAATGATAGTGAAGCCATTATTTCTCTGTAATACACAAAAGTAAATGGGATTTTTTTTTAACACATGCACAATGTGAGAAATTCACCACTAGGACCATAGAGCATAGGAGGGTTAAGTTGAATGGATTTAATGCCAGTTGTTGCAGTTGCTGGCAGGATTTGGGGTTTGTTTGGGTTTTTTTTAACATAGCAAGTACCTGCAACTTTAAAAGACAGAACAGAAGCAACAGCAACTTCACTGTATGTGTGTCTGAAGAAAATGAAAGCGCACCTGTGCAGAACAATATTCCAGTTCATGTGCAGATGTAGGCTGGCACTTTCATTTTCTTCAGACATGCACACAAAGATTCTGTGATAAGGGTAACTTCACTGTGTGCATGTGTCCAGCAGGCTTTTCCTGATCAGTGTGCAAGTTCTGCAGCTTTGAATTTGCATCTCATTAGCTTTTTTTTTTGTTACATTTGTACCCCGCGCTTTCCCACTCATGGCAGGCTGTGTGGCTTACATATTATATACAGGTACTTATTTGTACCTGGGGCAATGGAGGGTTAAGTGACTTGCCCAGTCACAAGGAGCTGCCTGTGGGAATCGAACTCAGTTTCTCAGTTCCCCAGGACCAAAGTCCACCACCCTAACCACTAGGCCATTATTGCATCTCTGTGGAATATTTTCTTACTAACCTTTTTCCTGAAGAAATAGATCCAGCTTTGGTGCATTGTTTGCCTCATTGAACCCTCGGTTTTAGTTTAACAGTAGAGCTGACTTCAGCCACTAAACAATGTGCTCTGGCTCACCTCTGCCCTTCTCATTTGTCAAATCTAATTTCTTTTACAACTGTTTTGGCCATCAGGTATAGCTATACCCTCCAGATATAAAATACATCATTCCTGATATGTGTATAAATACCTCCGATGATGCAGGTATCAGGGAAAATCACTTTGAATGTATTTGTATCTCATTTTGAAAATAAAACATTCTTTTTAATTTTTTTGCTGCTATGCTTGTGGCTTGCTTTCTTCATTCTCTAGGTAATGTTTCCAAATGGGTTTGTTTTACTCGTTCCATGACAGAAATGAACCACCTGTGCCTTAGTTCAGTGTCTTCAATGCAAGACCTGGGGGCCAGTGGCAGTCCCTGGAGATATCGTTGTTGTTGTTCTTTTTTTTTTACGAAATCACATGACACAGGAACAGTTAAGGAAATGTGAACATAAGAGAAAAATAACAAGGTTTAGTTTAATATAATTTTCTTATGAGTATAAAAATGCCTTTACCTTGAGATTTTTTTTGTCTTTCTTTCTTTAGCTTTGGATTAACAGAATTGCAGGAGCTTGTCGAGAACATGGTTTGAAATATCCTGCTCTCATCTATAATTTAGTTAAGGTGAGTATGTGGTTTTAAAGCCCTCTATTAATTGGATTAACAAATGAAATAGTTATTACTGCATGGTAATACATAATAACATTATGCAGAAACTGCAAGAGAATAGAGGAACATTTAGGAATCTTTAAAGAAGCATGTAACCTAATCAATCAAAAGCAAATCAGAATTATAAAGTTGAATTGTATGCACAAATTTACATTATTTCTTTCATGTTAATTTCTAGTTCATTCTCTTTCAGAGGTTTCATAGTGCTCTGTTAAGGTGGTTATTTAGAAGCATCAACACATCTAAATGGCAGCCTTTAAATGTTCAGAGAGGCCCAGACTTTTAAATGCCATTTGAAGAGGCGCCATTCAGGCGTGTGGAAGCTCACTTTGTCTAGATGGCGTGTGGAGAGCATGCATTCCCTATTTATGCTTGCTCCAAGGCATATCTAAGTGTCTTCTGTGGTGCCAGATGTAAATCTGAATGTTTCCAGTCCCTGTGAGACCAGTTCCCCCCCCCCCCCCCCCAAGCAGAGAACACTACCACACATAGATACAAGCCCAATATATGACAGCTTACCTTATCACCCCTGGGGCCCAAGACTACCAGAATTGATATGGGTTCTCAATCCCCCTTCTCCCACTTCCCAATCTAGATCTCAGTCTTACTGGGGTCCCTGGCATCTAGTGAAACAGGAGCAATGCCCACTCGCTCTCACCTCATGCCCTTTTATGAATCAAAATGGCCACTGAGACCTTTAGTAGTAAATCTAGGGTTTGGGGAAAGGGTTTGTGGATCCACACTAATTTTGGGAGCCCTGGGGTGGGGTGATGGGACAGGCTGCCACGTGTCAGGCTTCTGCCCAAATGTGGTGGTCTAGCCTGGTGGGGTAGTGGTCCGGGAGGTCTTGCTGATGTCGGGGGGGGGGGGGGGCTGGATCATGTTAGTTGGGGTTGGTGGTAGCTGGGGGGGATAGTCAGGTGCTGCTTGCGGGTATGCAGTGCTTAGCACTGTTCTGTCTGTGGTGTAAAATCACCACATGGATGTGGCAGTGCTGAACCTGGCAAGCCTATCTGGCAGGGAAATCTACATTTTATTAGCACCTTCCGACTCTCTAAAATGGATGACCTTGGTGGGCATCCATGTAGACATGTATTTTAGGAGAGTTAGAAGAAGGTCTATGTCAATGTTCCCTCTAAGTGGAGCGCATGAGCGATGATTGCTCATACATTTTAGGAGCGTCACCGATTTTACATGGTTGCTCACAAAAATGTTTTTTTTTTTTTGTGCTGTATACAGAAATACATTGCTAATACTGGCACTCAAAAATTGTTGTTTTTTAAAATTTGTTGCTCACACGAAAAACAATTTGTGCACACCAGGCCACTCCTTAAAGGAAACATTGGTCTCTGTGAGTAGATCCTTTTTTAACATACTTGCCTAAGTGTAGACATCCTGACTTGGATGTCTCTAGGCAGGCTTGTACATCCTTTCTAAAATGCCAATCACAATATTCTAAAGATTTTAAATGCTGAGAAAATTTAACATAATATCTCAATTACCCCTTTTCTCTACTTCTCTGCCTTAGACTCAGGTAGCTTTGAACAGAAAAGTGATCTCTGACTTAGCCATTTATGAACCGAAAACCTTCAAGTCATTGGCTGCTCTGGCCCAGCGGAGGAGGGAGGAAGGTTTTCTGGCTGCGCTGGGAGATGGCAAAGAGCCAGAAGGAATATTTTCCCGTGTGGTCAAGCATCATTAAATGATCAGAATTGTTTCCTTCCCATATCTTCATGCCATTGGATGTGGAAACCTAGATTGTTTTACAGACTACAATCAGGATTTGCTACTGACTTGGTCCTTGTAAGGACAGTTTAAAAGAACAAACAAGGTTTCTGTACATCATATTGTCTATGCTGAAAAAGTCTTCAATGTCTGTGTTTCATTTCTATCAGGTCTTGAAACAAGGTAGGTCTTCTTGCAACTTATTGCTAAGAATGTTTCCAGCACAGTTTTGTTGTTATTTTCAAAAACTGTTAAAATATAAATATAAGATCAGGATCTGACTTATAAATAAAGAAATGTGAAATAAACAAAGAAGTGAGCGTTATAAATTGTAACACAAAGTTCTCAATATAATTTTAGAGAGATTCACCATAACCAGAATTGATGGCATTAATACAAAAGCTCATAACAGGATAAAAACAGCCAAGGTTGATGACAGAATTTTGACTCTGTTCAGAAGCCAGTCCTAGCGTACTCAATTCTTTTTATTTACTTTGTTTTATTTATATAATTTCCAATTCATAATCAAGCCTAGAACTTTTTTATACAGAAGGCTAGCGGAAATACATTACTGAAACAACAAAACAAAAAAAAAGCGAGGGAGGAAGTAATCTCACTATCTTTACTCACATTAATGTCTATAATTATGGATTCAAGATTTAGACTGACAAAGAAGAAATATTCTCAATACAGCAAAGTCTTTTCTATATATATATATATATATATATATATATATCAATAATGTGAGTGTCATTTTTTTTTTTGTTACATTTGTACCCCGCGCTTTCCCACTCATGGCAGGCTCAATGTGGCTTACATGGGGCAATGGAGGGTTAAGTGACTTGCCCAGAGTCACAAGGAGCTGCCTGTGCCTGAAGTGGGAATCGAACTCAGTTCCTCAGGACCAAAGTCCACCACCCTAACCACTAGGCCAATTTCAAACACAAGATCTAACTGGACGACATTTCACCACCTTGCTTTTTTTTTTTTTTTTTATATTTATTTCAAATTTACATTTATGCAATACAACATAAATCAATCAAGATAACATTAAAGGAACTTAAATCAAAACGGAAATTATCCTACATTATATCGACCACAAATTATGATCCAAGATCTAGGAAAATAACTAAAATCAAAAAGCAATCAAATTAAGTGAACAGAGAGAGATGGCGAAGATTCGCAGCCGAATAGCGCTTAATACAGTGCCTATTACAACATTATTCTTTAGAGGTAATAAATTCTTGTAATTTTCCTGGGTCAAAAAAAATATATGATATAGATTCAATAGTAATAAAACATTTACAAGGAAACCTCAATTGAAAAGTTCCACCTAAACGGAGAACTCTTTCTTTTAGTAACAGGAAAACTTTTCTTCTTCTCTGGGTATCCTTGGAAAAGTCTGGGAAAATCTGTATTTTTGACCCAAGAAAAGTGGAGTTCATATGGCGAAAATAAAGTCTCAAGATGTTATTACGGTCTGTTTGCAGTGCAAATGTAGCAAGCAGTGTGGTTCTCTCAGTTATGACCTCCATAGAACTTTCCAGGAAGTCAGTTAAATTTAAAGCAGCTTGAGGATTTTGAGGAATATCACCCTTTCTTGCACCAGAAATATATTGTACTCTTATAATAGGAGGGAATCCCTCAGAGGGGACACCCAATATCTCATGCACATATTTCCTCAACATTTCCAGTGCTGGGATGAGTGGAGATTTAGGAAAATTAAGAAAACGTAGATTATTTATGCGAATTTGGTTTTCAAGGAAATCTATTTTACGCTGCTGAAAGTTGAAACTTTTCATCAACATTTCTGTTGAAGATTTCACTGCCTTAAAGTCATTGTCCAAAACATTCATTCTAGATGTGTGCTCTGCAACTTTAAGAGAAATATCTTTTTGAGTTTGCTTTACCTCTGCCAACTCTCCCGTTAGGATTCGGGCAATCTGTTGTACGTTGGAATTTAGGCCTTGTATCGCTTCCCATAAAACTTCTAGGGTAATAGCTGAAGGTTTTTTCAAATCTCCCAGCACGACAGAGGACGCATTCAGATTCACTGCAGGCAGTACACTTGCCTGCATCGATGTTCCTTCTGGCGTTGAGGAAGCAGCGGGGTCTCCGCAAACAAGCGCAGGGGACCGACTCCCGGATACCACGCTCCGTTCCACCGCTGAATCCTGCCTCTCTCCTGGCCTTGGGGGAACAGCCATTGGGGGTGGGCTCAACGAGACTCCCTCAGCGCTCAGGTCTGTAAGATTTTCCGGACCGCCCGTAGCGAAACCGCCAGCTCCCGGCGTCAGCAATCCCATCTCTGCCAGAGTCATCTGCCGCAACGGGGCTGGTTCCACCCTGCGCGCGGAGACAAGTGCACTGGGTTTACCCTTTCGCTTGCCCATAACGGCAAGCGAAACTCCGTGTGCAGGTTTCAATGGAGGGAGGAGAGAGCTCGGCGCACATCCGTTCAGCTAGACGCCATCTTGGATCCGACATTTCACCACCTTGCTATTAACGAAAGAAGAGAAGGATCAAATAATACATATTTATAACAGATTGCCATTTGACAACCCATTTACTTGGCAACTTCAGAAAATTGTAATACCACGTGTTTTAAAAACAGCAATAGCCCATACCTCCTTTGAGTCTCTGTCCTTGGACTGCCCAGAGAGGCAGCTGGAACACCAGACTGAGGCTTGGAACACTCATTGGTTGAATGGTGGATACCATCCAAAAAAAACCTTGGGAGGCTGTTGAGGTTGGGAGGAAATAGAGGGCTGTGAGCAAGTAAATAATAGTGTTGACTCCTGTGAGTAAGGGTGGAGAAGGAGGACATTAATTGTGGGGATCGATTGGATCTTAGCGGATACGGCTTTGTAAACGGGCGTTAGGTTGCCTATTAATGTTATAGCTTATGAACTCCAGAAGGAAACTCTTTTTGACATGAGGAAAGTAATGTGGTGATCATTACCAATAAATTTGAGACTGAAATCATACTTCACATACACTTGTTTATGGGTTGGGTTCATTAGATATGGATTAGATTCCACTGGATATGGGTGAAATTTTTGTCCCTATGCAACTCTAACCTGAACGGTCCATTTAGTCGTCCCAGCAGTCACATTCATTATCAATGAATGTGGTATGAAATATGTATTCCTGATCTATGATCTGTGTCCAACAGCACAAAAGCAAAGGTGGCAAAAAGGAGTCCTAAAGTCAATCGTGGTAATAAATGATGTTTTATTATGTTGAAAGAAAGACATCAGGGGGACCAGTCTACTAAAAATGCTGGCTCCTCCTACATCCTAATGGCTTGGTTTTGTGCATTTTGCACGTGGATGATTTTTTTTCGAAAATGGGCCATAAAACAAAACATCCAAATCACAAAACCTTGTTCAAAGCAGTATTTTCGGAAAAAAAAAAAAGATGACTTTTTTTTTTTTAAATGACCTTCTTTCCTATTCATATTTTGGACGTTTTTTGCAAAACATCCAAAGTCAGACTTAGAATGTCATATCGAAAATGCCCCTCCACATAACTTTGTAAGTCCATGTGCTTTGAAGGGGAACAGCTAAATTTGTGTTTTAAAAGATTCAGATTCCTACTGTATTTTTTTTTTTTTTTTTTTTGCCTTTCTTTGGCTTGCTCACAGGACTAGCCTCATTGGAAGCAAAGGTGAATTGAAACTGAAGGATGAGAGATTGATATTTGCAGCCCAGGACAGTGAATTACAGATGAGATGGTTTACAGCAAGCATAGAAAAAATTAGTACAACAGACAGCTGTAGATTCTGTAAGAAAGAGCTGGAAATAGTCACTCAGGCTGTGAAGTTCTGATGGCAGAAAATACAGAAATCGCAACAAAGTGGCACATCTTGTCCATTGGAAATTTTTTTTAAACATTACAACGTTGCGGTACTGGAAAAGCACCGAGATTCAAATCAACTCTTGTATACCACTAATATCCCATTTCCAGGGTTCAATGTGGTTTATATTCTTTTCTAGGTGAGACAAAAGCAAATAGTGTTATTGTGAGGTTTCAGAAACATTAGAGACCATTGGATTAATGCATGAGACTAAAAACATTAAGGAAAGGATAATGGATGATACTAGCAGGTAGAAGTCATGATGGATTGTTATGAAGCAGTCTTCGGGAACAGAAAGGTTTTTAACCTCTTCCTGAAGTTGAGGTAGCTGTTTTCTGTTCTGATGGGAATAGGTAGAGTTCCATATTTTAACTCCAAGAATGGGGAATACAGAACCGAAACTCTTCTGGTTTCGGTCTGATAAGACTGGACCAGACATAGTGAAGCAGTCTTAGTAGTTCCGAGGTGAAGCCCTGTAGGATTTGAAAAACTAAACAAGCAGCTTTGAACCTGAGACTTTCTGCTATGGGAAGCCAGTGCAGTTTCTTCAGATGAGTTATCAATAGAAATCAAACAAAATAAAACATGGAAAAGAAAATAAGATGATACCTTTTTTATTGGACATAACTTAATACATTTCTTGATTAGCTTTCGAAGGTTGCCCTTCTTCCTCAGATCGGAAATAAGCAAATGTGCTAGCTGACAGTGTATATAAGTGAAAACATTCAAGCATTACTATGACAGTCTGACAGGGTGGGAAGGAAGTATGTATGGGGACATCAAAGCATATCATTGATATTCTAACAGGATGGGTGTGGATAGGTGAGGGGAGGGTGATCAACAGAGACATACAGCTTTATGGTTTATAATGGGCTAGGAACCCCAGATCCTTGTTAAGTCCTTTCTGTTGGGTGTTAAAATATTCAATCATTCTGACTTCAAAGGTCTTACGTTCTTGTATGGTTTTAAAGTTGCCTTTCAGGATTCTCACTGTGAAGTCACTGGTACAGTGTCCTGGTCCTGTAAAATGTTGACCAACAGGCGTGGGAACCCTGCTGGCACCAGTATTGTTCATATGATGTCTATGTAAATTGAATCTTGTCTTAAGCATCTGGCCTGTTTCTCCAATATAGCATCCTTCGTTACATTTTTTTACACTGAATGATATATACCACATTGGAAGATGAGCAAGTGAAAGATCCCTTTATGTTGAATATCTTTCCTTTGTGGATGACTTTGGGGTCCTGTGAAATATTTTGGCATAGTTTGCAACTGGATAAATTACAGGGAAGTGTGCCCTTCTGTTCCTTTTCAGTCTGTGATGGAAGTTTACTTCCGATCTGAGGAAGAAGGGCAACCTTCGAAAGCTAATCAAGAAATGTATTAAGTTATGTCCAACAAAAAAGGTATCATCTTATTTTCTTTTCCATGTTTTATTTTGTTTGATTTCTATTGATAATCTTAAGAGTGGACTAACACGGCTACCACACTCCTCTACTTCAGATGAGTTGAAACACTAGTACATCAGTGTAGGTTCCTTGAAACAGCCGCAGCAAAACATGGTCCATGTCGGGACCTATGAAATGCGGCCCCGGCCAATGAGCTGCCAACCTCAAAAGAAGTTTCATTTTAAAAATATTTGAAAATGTTATTTTCTCTAACAAAAAATGTTTTTTTGAAAAAAAAGTTTGGCATGGCAGTGTGGAGCACATGGATGTGCCACAGTGCCAACTGTGCAATGACCAAAGAACCCCCATAAGGACAAGCAATTGACCCGTCACAGTCCGTGACGGTCCACTTCAAACCATGAGCACACTTGATCATGATCCTGAGAGAATTATGGAGATAAGAATAGTCATACTGGGTCAGGCCAATGGTCCATCTAGCCTAGTATCCTGCCAATCCAGGTCCAGCCTGGCAGAAACCCAAATAATAGCAACATTCCATGCTACCATTCCCAGGGCAAGCAGTGGCTTCCCCCATGTTTGTCTCAACAGACTGAGGAGGTTATGATCACATGGGACATCCCCATAATGACTGGTAAAAAGTTAGATGTGAGGAAATACCAGATACAGTGGTAAAATAGAAAAACAACAGAACGGCATTAATCATAAAGGGGTCAGTCCTGAACCATGTAGAGAGAGGAAAGATCTTCATGTACCAAGGAAATGTGGCAGAAAGATACAAAAATATTTCCGATAATTTTGGGTGCCACAGGCTTGCTTAAAAAGAATTTCCAAGCACATTTATCCCCCTGTTTACAAAGCCGCTTGGCAATGCATTAGCACACCGGCAGCCATGCTTTGTAAACAGGGGGGTTAGACAGGTTGTCTGTTAATGTTACAGCTTATAAACTCTAGAAGGAAGCTCTTGTTGATATGAGGAAAGTAATATGGTGATCACTAGCAGTAAATTTGAGACTGAAATCATATTCCACATACACTGGTTTAGGTTCATTACCATCATAGTTATGCGCAAAACCCATTTGGAAATATTACCCCCCCCCCCCCGAAAAAGAACTCTTTCAGGATAACCCTGACATTGTATTCGTAGTTGAAGGAAGGAAAATATACCGACTGTGATCTCAAGAGATCAGCAAACAGAACGATGGAAAAGCTGTTGCTTAAGGCAGTTAAAAAAAGAAAAATGGGGACGAATGGATGAATCAGGAGTCTTTATTTAAATCAGATTCAGATAGTTTTACTGGCACCACTATGTTGTATGCTTTGCCAAAGTTAATGCATTAGTTAGTTTAAAAACAAAATAAAGAAGGGGGGGGGAGTGATGATTTCTTTTTTTTTTAGTCTGTTTCTTTATTCAAAGATTTTGCAAAATACAAAGGAAAAACAAGAAACAGCAAAACAACAGAGCATTGACATTGTGATGCACATTACATATAAAATATAGTCAGGCAGTACCTAACCTCCTGATTTACTTGCTAATTAGTCCTGTTTCAGCATGGCGGTTCGGGTAAAACAGGGGACCAGGCTTTAAAAATTAAGCAAAGGACTTAGGATAAGAAGATCCCTTCCCTGCATATCCAGTTTCCCTGTCTCTAGGACAGAGCTAGTCGTAGTCGCCTGAGCATAATATAAGTTATATGTGTCGCCTGTTTCCTGCCTTCCTCTTCACAAAAAAACAAAACAAAAGAAAACCCTAAAGTAAACTGAACTAGAGGCCTAACTCCCTACTACTTCCGGACTTTTCACACATCCACCACGTCTACGTACTCTTCCGCACGCAACCCTTACGTCACTCCGGAACTCCCTCGTTCGGGAAAATATGATGTACACCGATGTGAGCCAATCCCTGTGCCAGAGAGACTAAAGACGACGGTACCTCATCCAATCAGTATGTGCCAATAAGGCGGGACCGTCTACAGTGGTAACCGTCGTCTACGGCTACGCCTAGAGTGGGGAAGGAGGACGAGAGCGGAAGATGGCGGCTGTACCGACGACCAGTGGGCCCAGTTCGGGACCTGGGTCTCAAGGGATCCTTATTGGCGACAAAATGTATTCGGGTGTTCTTATTACGTTAGAGAACTGTCTGATGTCGGAGGAGTGCTGTACGCTGACGCCGTCGCAGATGGACGGCCTGGATATGGCTACAGAGCGGGGCCTTCGCTGCGCCGGCTGCGAGCTCATCCAAGCTGCGGGTATTCTGCTTCGGCTGCCTCAGGTGAAATATGAAGGCTGTTAGGCTCTCTTTCGGTGTGGGGGTTTTTTAATACATTAATTATATGTTGGGAATAACGTCTTTTGCTTTCTTTTTTTGTCTTCTAGACTAGACTCGTTTTTATTCGATGGTTTCTCTGGGTTAGGCCCACAGGGCGTTGCACTTCTACTACAACTACTTAACATTTCTAAAGCGCTACTAGGGTTACGCAGCGCTGTACACGGCTATGTTAATGGTTTAATTGCGATTTAGCTGTTCGTTCTGGATTGTAATAAAAGCTTTAGGATTTGCGTAACTCCACTTTTTACCGAATAACACCCCACTTCCATGTCTAGTGTTCACTGGGGCGAATCCTATGGATAATGCTGGCTGGGGTAGTGTGGAATTTCCTGAAGTGACTCACTGCTCTTGATTGTTGAGACGTATAAAGAATGCGTTTGTTTTCTAAATCCCTGGGAAATGATTTGGAGGCTGGCTCAATTGTGAGGTAACTTTTTCCATTTCCATTCTCACTTCAAAGTTATTGTCCAAACCATGCGTTGGAAAATCGTCACTAGTAGGTACAGTACTAATATTTAGGTATGATTATGAAGTAACAGGTAAATGAGTTTAGTGTTATTCAGAAACAAATATGATTTTACCAAAATGGTACCTGGCTTCTCAGGTTTTATCTGAGTTTATGTCCAAGAATTTTATTGGTTTTTAACAGTTTGTGACCATTTTACTAAACCATAGTAAAATTTGCAGTTACTGTGGCATAACTTGGGACTTTGCCACATTGTAGGTGCAGATAGTACTTGATACCTATTGAGGGTATTCCTAGCATTTTTTATTGTAGGTCATGCATTTACATTAACACATGGTACCTGCTGTAAGGTAAAAACACATAATGTCTCCTATTTAGGAGGTGGTAAGTTGTCCTGCATTCTGCATCAGTGTGTAGTAATTGCAGCTTGTTAACAGCTAAATGTCTTCCGTACCCACTCTCCATCTATACACAACAGAGAGTCCAAGTCTCCCGCAAAAATACAAGAAAACAAAAACAAGTAGAAGGAATCCAGAAAGACCAAACTAAAATCACGGGTGTAAAAAAGCCAAAGTATTTTATTATGACCCTACACAGTCCGTGTTTCGGCCAAAAAGGCCGCCTTCAGGGGTCTAAAACAAAACAGAAATACAACATATAATAAAACATATACATAATATAGAGGATAATATGTAAAAATGACAAATATATTATCACAAACCATTTTTACAAATATATCATAAATCCATAAATATGTATGTTATAAAAAATTAAAAACATAAAAAGTTAAACTAAAACCTCAATAAAACAAATCCACATAATATAGGCAAAAGAGACTTATAAAAATAATATTATGATCAAACCATTTTACCATCAAAAGCGCTATGCGTAAAAAAATTAAAACATATATATGCGAATAAAAAGATATAAACTATCTTATGAAGACTGGTTATTAATGCGAATACTTTACGAGAGTTGAAAAGGACAGACAAAAATGATAATAGTGTTATACTTAAGGAGTAAAATTGCAACAGTACATTATTACACCCAAATTGGCATATATAGATGATATTTTTGAATATTGTGCAAATATTAATGCAAACATGCAAATTGTGGTGTTAACGTTAATATATTTAAATGATAATACCAACAGACACAATAGGTATAGTTCAAAATATAACATACCTACAGATTTGCATATACAGATATTCTTCCAAAGGTTCTCACAAATTGAGACAATCTGGACAAAAACATATATAAATATATATGAATACATGAAAAATGAAAAAAGGTGAAATACGAATGGAATGGATGATAATTTAAAAAGGAGTATTATGACACAAGAAATTGAAAAAACAAAAATTGGCTGTGATGACAGATTCCACCACACATGTGGGAAGGCAAAGAAAAACATGATCTAATTGAAAATGAGAGATAGCGTATACCCTGCAAAAACATAAAATCCGACTGACTTAAAGAGTGATATTGTCATGCCTATTATAAAAACTTAAAAGCAAAATATAATCCAATTGAAAATGATGGCATATACCCTGCATAAACACAAAAACCACTGTCTTTAAAAATAATATTCTTAATGCTCTGACATAAACACTAAATGGGCTTTGTGGTAATTTTGCGGTTACTGTGTGGTGAACCCAAGAAAACTTAATTGATAGGAAATGGCAGGAGCATGCTTGGCCCTTCCTCTGACCTGAAGCCAGTGGGCGGACCTTGTGATTATTAGAAATAAGGACTGCCTATGTGTGGCTTGGCGTTGACCAATAGTTTGCTTTGAGTGTATCAAGATGGAAGCTTCAGCCTTGTCATGTGATGCTGTCTCATGTTAAACCTCCTTGGGTGAACTGTATGTTAATGTGGCTGTGTGCTAGTAATTAAGCACTTATTTGTGTAATAACACGATGTAGTAATTGAGTCCCATTGTTTTCTAAATGGGATTATTGCGACACAGAGTTTGGAAAGAGAGTAATATAGTGAATCTTTTCAGCATGATTGTGTAATTTCTATGTTGCTTAGACATTTATTCCCAGATCTTTGATGGCTAATTGCTACAGTATCTTGCTACAAATCTTTTTTTTCGAGGAACACTTGGCTTAGGGTTGGAATGGTCCAGCATTTGTGTAATTTTGATAGAAAAGGCTTACACTTGTAGTTCAAAATACTTCCTTTTATCTGTATAAGTAGGCTGAATATTTTTGAGGTACCCAGTATATAAGGTATAATCAGAATCTTCTGGATTCTTTAGGGCCAGCGCAAGCCCATTGCAAAATTAACAAGAAAAAAATATCATTGCTATGCAGTAATCAATAAGCACACAAATTACTGGTGTGGTAAAAATGTCAGTAATCCACAGTTCATTACAAAACGTTTCACTTCCTGTTTTCATGTGAGTGGAGATGGACCCTGACCCCGAATGGTGCATCCTGGAATGTACCGAGCGGCATCAGTCTGCAACATAAGAGAATTTTTTTTTTTTTTTTGTAGTTGCCACACTGCCAGATAAAGGAAATATTCCCTTATTGACAAACTGTGTGTGTGTGGTCAGGAGCTGTCATGGTCCCAGATTGTAGTGCAGGATGCGGGAGTATGTATCTCTCACAGGTACACCTTAATGGGGGGGGGGGGGGGGGGTGCACAAAACAACCAGGAGAATTTTCTATTTTAAGACAGAGCTGAGGCGGAATTGGTATAGGTAGGTGCACTAAACACCAGGGAAACATTTTTAACAAATCGGTGGGGAGGGAGATAGGTTAGCTGTTGGACTTATGCAAAAAAGGGCAGGGAGGTGCTCGGATCATCGGGGGAAGGGTGACAGCTTTTCTGTCACGAAAGTGAGCCAACCCTCCAACATTGCCTCAGACCCAGTGGTAAGTTTCTTGAGTTGTTTGCTTAGAAACTTCACTGCATCAGGGTGGAATAGCTAATAGCTTGCTTGACATTTATTTTAATGTTCTGAGTGTAAATGGCTGCCTCACAAGCTAACTCCCATGCTGGACCCATTTCTGCATTGCTGCTAAGCGAAAGCGCACACCTATCTCTTGTTAACTGCACCCTGGAGCCTACAGTAAGCATTCTGCATCAGCACCTCTCTTTTTTTTGTGGTTAGAGGCTTGATCATGCTCAGTACAAATACTGCAAAGCTGAAAGTTTGGGTAGAATACATTGTTTTTACATATCTGCTTATTCTCACTGTTCAAACATAAGCATTTGCCATACTGGGACAGACTGAAGGTCCATCAAGCCCTTTATCCTATTTCTAACAGTGGCAACCCAGGTCACAAGTACCTGGCAAGATCCCAAAATGATAGAATGCATTTATGGTGCTTATCCTAGAAATAAGCAGTGAATTTTCCCCAAGGGCTTGTTAATAATGGCTTATGCATTCTTCTTATGGGAAGTTATCCAAACCTTTTTTTTAAATCCTGCTAAGTTAACTGCTTTTACAACATTATCTGGCAATACATTTCAGAGTTTTTAATTACATGTCGAGTGAAGAAATGTTTTACAATTACTACTTTATAGCTTCATTGTGTGCCCCCTAGTCCTAGTATTTTTGGAAAGAGTAAACAATCTAATGACGTCTACCCATTCCACACCACTCGTTATTTTATGGTGCTTTGTAAGCCACATTGAACCAGAAGAGAGAGTGCTGGGTTGCATTTGGAGTTTCTATATGCATGTCTGCCAAGAAGATGAATGTTACCTGGGTAGACTGCTATGCTAATATCCAAATAGATAAAAATTTCATACTTGTGTTTGCTTTAAATTTTAATCCTACCCCCCCCCCCCCAAAAAAAAAAAAAAAAAAAACCAAACACTTGTTTTAACTGTTTGCTATATTGTAAATGGCACAAAGCGGGGTCTGTGGCTTAGATGCATTTTTAGAGTACTCTGTGAATCTTAATTTTTGGTGCCAAAACTGACCTAAAACCCATTTTTGGTTATGTTTTCAGTCTCGCCGAAAAACACCTTTTTGAACTTGTTCTGCTTTGGATGAAACCTGTCAGGTTTCAGCCACCACTGAAAAAAAGTAACACCCCCCACCCCTGAACAGGAGTAGGCCTCCTTGGATCTACTTTACAATCCCTGGTAGTCTAGGGCTATAGTCTGGGCATAAGCAATCATCGTGCCCATGCTGGCTCTGCTCTTTGCCGTGACTTCTCACAAGAATGCCACTAGAGGTCATGCCTGCCATTTTGTGATTTGTAAAGTGGAGGAGGTAGCAGCTTATTTGGATAGCTGCAGAATAACTGCCATGATATCTAGTGCCTGTTTTATGAGGTTGCAGCAGCCATTTATTTGCAAGCATAGCTGATATGGGTAGAGGCAATTGGGATTTGTTCCTGTCCTGACTACACTTCTAGACCACTGGGAATTGTAAGTTAGGTCTGGGGTGGGTGGGTGGGTAGGAGGCACATTTTAAGGCATCCAGTATGGGAGCAGCTCCTGTTTTGGGGGAGGGGAGATAAGGAAGGGGCAAATCCTTGATTTTGCCTTTGGTCAAAATCAACCAAGCAGTAAATTTCAGGTTTTGGCTGGAACTGGAAAAGACGATTTGGTTTGTCTTAAATAGTAGTAGTATAGGTAACAATATTAAAGTAAACAAATGGTGTTTGTTGCCAGAAACCTGCTATAATTCCAGGTACTTTTGAGTAACATTTATTTACCTTTATGAACTCGTAGTTCACTTGTTACTTTCTGTTTAGTTGATTAGCTTCTGTAAACATTAGCAACAATGGGATACACTTAGCAATTTTAATTCAGAGGTGTGGTTCATATGGATTACCAGACAGGACATAACCCTTGTGGACAGAATACTAGAAGTTTAATACCCAGTTCTAAGCATATACATGACAACTAAAGAGTGCAAATTAATTTTGCTGCTTGAAATATAATGCATTCATTTATAGTTTCTTATTCTTTTCTTTGTACTCTAGGTGGCCATGGCTACTGGGCAAGTTTTATTTCAGCGCTTCTTTTATTCAAAATCTTTTGTAAAACATTCAATGGAGGTGAGTAAAGCTCTATTTTGATTACTTTACAGTGTCTTAAATATATGGATTTTCATGTAATTTAAGCTTCCACTAGTGCAGTTTATTGACTTGCTTAAGATGGCAGAGGCTTCTTTGCAGTATTTGCTTTACTGGGCTGTGGGTTTTTTTTATTTTTGTTTTGTTTTAAATATTAATGTCCATGTGGCAAAAGTCATAGGTGTTATCTTCAGTATGGTAATGATATTACTTTACACAGCCACTGCTGGTCAACAGCTCAGAGCAGTAATTAGAAGAGACTTTGGTAAACCAGTTTTCATGTAAATTGGAGGGCTTTTTTGTATCCAGATTGCTTTTAGTGTTTAGACATATGTGAAAGTAGCTTTAGTTTGACCAGTGTAAATTTGTATTTCTTTTCATTGCGTAGAAGTTAGATTTTGTAGGCCTTTGTACCTTCCAGGTTAGAGACTAGCATTGGTTAGCCAAACTGATCTCGTTGTTGAAAAGTAAGGCCAGTGCTGGACAGACTTAATATGGTCTGTGCCCAAATATGGAAAAACAGGGCAAACTTCTTCCATCTCTTTCCATAATCAGGATAGATCTGGATTGTCTTCCCCGAATAGACTCTGTAGTCTGTGACCTGAGAATAGCAAGGACAGATCAAGAACAATTATTTCCTTGTCATCAAGCAGATGAAGCCATTACGTATTGGTTATGTCCATCAACCAGCAGGGGAGATAGAGAGCACTCAAACTTTCACAGTGCCCTCTTGGCCAGCTAGCTCCACTGCCTCTTCAGTATTCTCTATCTCCCTTAGCAGGGTGGCTGCAGCTTGTTCGAGCTCCAGAAAAATCTGCCGGGAGGTGGTTCCTGGCTTGCCAGTTGTTAACCGGGGTGTTGGAGGCTATAGCAGCTTCACTTTAAAGGCACATAGGTTAGCCCTTTCCCTGCCTTACCCATTCCTCTGTGGATGTGGACATATTACCTTGTTTTCCCTGTCCTTACCCACCAACAGTGGATGCAGGCATATAGGTTCGCCCTTTCCCTGCCTTTCCCACTCATCTGAGCCTCCGGAGTCTTCAATACCTCTGCTTTCCTCACAGCTTTAAAAAAAAAAAAAAAGTCGCGTCGCGTTTTTAAACGCAGAGACGCTGGAACAGAGGTTTTTGACCTGATTTTCAGCAGGGGTGGGCCCGCGATCGGGGCGATTTTGGCGCAGAACCGCCATTTTGGATTTTACCGCCGTTTTTCGGCGATGGCTGCGGACAATGTAAAGCGCTGTTCCACTTGTGGCAAGCGCAAATCAGCAGCAGGGCTCTGTAAATCGTGCTGTATTGGCGTAGGAGCCGGCCCGAGCATGGCGAGCGATGTTTCTTCCCGCTCTGAGCTGGCAGCGGGCGCCATTTTGCTTACACCGCATGGCGCGGCCTCCGTGGACATGGAGAGACCTGAGCCGGGTGGGGCACCTCGAGATGAGGTTATTTCAGGAGTGGCTAGCACCGGACCGGATTTGGGTGCCCAGGTTGAGATTTTCTCCCCGGATTTTGTGCTTTTGCTGCATAAAGCATACATGATGAAAAGAGCCCTTCCTCAAGGGTCGCCTGAGGCTCCTCTGATTGTCCCCCCGATGGATTCTGGCCTGGGACTGCCCAGTGAGGCTTTTTTCCCGGATGCTTGGCCTAAAGATAAGCGCAGAAGGGTTAATTCCCCTTCAGATTGTGGTGCACCTTCCCCCCCCCCCCCCCCCCCCGTGGTCGGGGTGTGAGGATTCGGAGAACTCTGACAGACGTTCTTGGTCTGAGGAACCAGAGTCAGGTGCGGATTTACCACAGGATCTGGATGATCCCTCCGCGGTGAGGATTTTCCACCGTGATGAGCTGCCAGCAGGCCCTCTCGATTGAAGATCCTGACAGTGGCATGGCCTCCTCGGGTAATCCCAGGATGGCTAGTACCAAGAAAGCTGATCGGGCCTTCCCTTTGCATGACTCCATCCTAGAGCTTGTTTCGGCTCAGTGGGCTGACCCCGAGGGACCTTTGAGAGTTTCCAGGGCTATGGGGCAGTTATACCCTCTGCGTGAGGGACATATGGCTCGTTTTCAAATGCCTACAGTGGATGCCCTAGTCACTGCGGTGACAAAGAGAACTACCCTCCCTGTTGAAGGAGGTGTTGCCCTGAAGGATGTTCAAGACCATAGGCTGGAAACAGCTTTGAAACGGTCCTTTGAAATTGCAGGTCTCACTGTTCGGGCGTCTGCATGCAGCTGTTATGCTGTGAGAGCCTGCCTAGCTTGGCTGCAACAGGCAGTGGCTCAGCCTGGAGATGGAGCGGAGCCCTTCTTGGATGTGGCTCCGCGGATGGAGGTGGCCTTGTCCTTTCTGGCTGATGCCCTTTATGACCTTGTCAGAGCTTCGGCTAAACAAATGGCAGTAGCAGTGGCGGCTCGCCGTCGTCTGTGGCTACGACACTGGGCAGCGGACATGGCCTCTAAGCAAAGGTTGGTGAAGTTGCCTTTTCAAGGACTTCTCCTATTTGGTGAGGAGTTAGAGAAAATTGTGAAAGGCCTGGGTGATCCAAAACCCCAGCGCTTGCCCGAAGATAGGCAGAGGCCTTCCTCTAAGGGCCAGGCGGTCCACTCCTCGTACAGACCTCGCTTCCGTGAAGCTAGAAGGTACTGCCCAGGGCGTTCTGCTGGGTTCACTTCTCGTGCCCGTGGTCAGCAGAGGAACTCCTTTCGCTCGGACAAGCGTTCCGCAGCCGGTGGCTCAAGACCAGGAGTTCAGGGGCGACCCTCTCAATGATGGTGCGCCGGCCCTTTCCTCGATGCCTGTCATCGGAGGACGGCTTTCCCTCTTTGTCGAGGAGTGGGCCAAGATTTCCTCAGATCAGTGGGTTCTGGACCTGATCAGAGATGGATACAGAATAGAATTCAACGCCCCAGTAAGAGACGTGTTTGTGGAGTCCCGATGCGGTTCTGCCGTCAAACGGGCGGCGGTGGAGGAGACTTTACAAGGTCTGATTCAGTTAGGGGCAGTGACCCCGGTGCCTCCCGCCGAGCAAGGCTGCGTCCGATACTCCATCTACTTTGTGGTGCCGGGAAAAGGTGGGTCCTTTCGCCCTATTCTGGACTTAAAAGAAGTGAACAAGTCCTTGAGAGTGCGGCATTTCCACATGGAATCCCTGCGCTCCGTCATTGCGGCGGTTCAGCCAGGAGAGTTTCTCACGTCTCTAGACCTGAAAGAAGCTTACTTGCACATTCCGATTTGGCCCCCGCACCAGAAGTTTCTGAGGTTTGTGGTGTTGGGAAAACATTTCCAGTTCAGGGCCTTGCCTTTTGGCCTCGCCACAGCTCCCCGAACCTTTTCGAAGGTAATGGTGGTAGTAGCTGCTTTTCTCAGGCGAGAAGGTATCAGGGTTCACCCGTACCTAGATGACTGGCTCATCAGAGCAGACTCTGCAACAGAGAGCTTACAAGCTACAGCCAGAGTGGTCTCAGTACTGCAATCTCTAGGCTGGGTCGTCAATTTGGCCAAAAGTCACCTGTCCCCTTCACAATCTCTAGAGTTTTTGGGGGCCAGGTTCGACACAGTCTCGGGCTATGTGTTCCTACCCGAGCTAAGGCGGTGCAAGCTTCAGAATCAGGTCCGTCTGCTCCTGAGGATGCCCCGCCCGCGAGCTTGGGACATTGTCCAGCTGCTGGGATCGATGACAGCCACGATGGAAGTGGTACCCTGGGCGAGAGCGCACCTGAGACCTCTACAGTATTCCCTACTCCGGAGATGGTCTCCTATTTCTCAGGATTACCAATGCAGACTTACTTGGCTCCCTGCGGCCCGTCTCAGCATGGAGTGGTGGCTCTCGGACAGCATGCTGCGGCGAGGAATGCCGCTGACGCTCCCCGTTTGGTGCCTAGTGGTAACAGATGCCAGCCTGAAGGGCTGGGGCGCAAACTGCAAGGGGAAGCATGCCCAGGGTCTATGGACACCCGAGGAGTCGGAGTGGTCCATCAACCGCCTAGAGTTGAAACCGGTGTTTCAGGCGCTTCTGGCCTTTCAAGTGACCCTGGAAGGATTGGCTGTTAGAGTGATGTCGGACAACACGACAACGGTGGCCTATATAAATCGACAAGGCGGAACAAGGTGCAGAGCACTAGCCGCGCAGGCCGAACTGATTTGCCACGGGGCTGAGCTGCATCTTCAGTGTCTGTCGGCAGCTCATATTGCAGGTCAGAGCAATGTGCAGGCCGATTATCTGAGCAGGCATCAGATCGATCCAGCAGAATGGAATCTGGCAGACGAAGTATTCCTGCAGATCTGTGCCAAATGGGGCAAGCCCGTGATGGATCTAATGGCGACAAGTGCCAATACCAAAGTCCCGTGCTTCTTCAGCAGACGGAGAGATCCTCGCTCGGCGGGGTTGGATGCCTTGGCTCAACCCTGGCCTCCGGGTCTACTTTGTGTTTCCCCCATGGCCCTTGATAGGGCGCCTGCTCTTGCGGATTTGGCTGCACCCAGGAGAAGTGGTCCTCATCGCCCCGGATTGGCCAAGGAGACCTTGGTATGCAGACCTCCGACAGATGCTCCTGGAGGCTCCTCTGCCGTTACCTCTGGTACCGAACCTGTTGACTCAGGGACCGGTAGCCATGGAGGACGCCGGCCGCTTTGGTCTTATGGCATGGCTATTGAGAGGGCGCAATTGAGGGATAAAGGTTATTCCAATAAAGTTATTTCCACTCTCCTGCAAGCCCGCAAGCGGTCCACTTCCGTGGCTTATGCCAGGATTTGGTGCCTGTTTGAGTCTTGGTGTGCTTCCAGAGCCATTGTTCCAGTGCGGGCTCCTGTCTCGCCGATTCTGGACTTTTTGCAGGAAGGTGTACAAAAAGGCTTGGCCTATAATTCCCTGCGGGTGCAGGTGGCAGCGTTGGCCTCCCTTCGTGGTAAGGTGGAAGGCGTGTCTTTGGCTGCTCACCCAGATGTGGCACGGTTTCTTAGAGGGGTGCTTCGGCTCCGACCTCCAGTGCGAGCACCCTGTCCAGCTTGGAACCTGGGGCTAGTTTTGAAAACCCTGCAGGCATCTCCTTTTGAGCCGCTTCGACGAGCATCGGAGAAAGACTTGACACTGAAGGTCGTTTTTCTGGTGGCCATTACCTCGGCGAGACGGGTGTCAGAGCTCCAGGCGCTGTCCTGTAGAGACCCATTTCTGCAATTTTCAGAGTCCGGAGTCACGGTTCGGACCGTGCCTTCCTTTATGCCTAAGGTGGTTTCAGCCTTTCACTTACCCCAGCCTATTTTCTTGCCCTCTTTTTCAGAGGAAGAGTTTCCAGAATCTTTTGGGCAGCTGCACCTTTTGGATGTGCGCAGGACTCTGCTGCAGTATCTGCGAGTTACTAACTCTTTCAGGACTTCTGATCATCTGTTTGTTTTGCTATCCGGTTCTCGCAGAGGGTCTCCAGCGTCTAAAGCCACTATTGCCCGCTGGCTCAAAGAAACTATCTTTTCAGCTTATCTGCTGGCTGGCAGGGTTCCGCCTGTAGCCTTTAAGGCACATTCTACTAGAGCGATTTCTTCCTCTTGGGCTGAAACTGGAGCACTCTCTCTTCAATAGATATGCAGTGCAGCGTGGGCTTCTAAGCTCTCCTTTGCCCGACATTACAGGCTGGATGTGGCTGCCAGGAGGGATGCGCGTTTTGGTGCACAAGTGCTAGCGCGTGGTGTGGCTTGTTCCCACCCTATCTAGGGATTGCTTTGTTACATCCCATACGTAATGGCTTCATCTGCTTGATGACAAGGAAGGGAAAATTAGGTTCTTACCTTGGTAATTTTCTTTCCTTTAGTCATAGCAGATGAAGCCATGAGCCCTCCCTGTATGATTGTCTGTATGCTGTGAATCTGTTTTTCAGGTTCTGTTCTAATTTCCTGAAGTTCCTTCCTTGGGAGAAAGTTGGAAAACAATCTTCAGGATTCATGTTCAGCTTAAATTTAGGAGGATGTGTTCATTCCCTCCAGCATGTTTTTTTTGGAGGATGTGTTGATTCTCTCCAGGAGGCGCGTGTGTTCCCCTCCACTTATACAATGAGGAGGATGAGTTTATTCCCTCCAGGAGGATGTGCATTCCCTCCTTTATGAGTTCATGCCCTTGTGATGGGCCATCGTTCGCTGTGAGGAAAGCTCTTGTGATTCCCATTGCGGTTTGCCATACTGCTTTGGAAGCTTCAAATACTGAAGAGGCAGTGGAGCTAGCTGGCCAAGAGGGCACTGTGAAAGTTTGAGTGCTCTCTATCTCCCCTGCTGGTTGATGGACATAACCCATACGTAATGGCTTCATCTGCTATGACTAAAGGAAAGAAAATTACCAAGGTAAGAACCTAATTTTCCCGTATATTTTATACCATATTCATGTCATATGCTAGGGGAATGGGAGAATGCCTTAAGGCTGATAGCAAGTAAAATATAGTCAGTTTGCAACATTGCTGTGCAACTTTGGTCGCCTTTTGGGCAGACTGGATGGATTTGGCAGGTTTTTATCTGCCATCATTTACTATGGACCCAATATTCAAAGGATTTATGCTGCTAAATTACCCTGTTTGAAACTTGGTTAGGGCTGAGTGCTCAAAATTATACTATACTTTTAAATTTAGGAGCATAAAAAGTGGGTGGCAACAGGGGCAGATTTAGGGTGGGGAAAAGAAGTTAGGACCTTGGCACTAATTTTCAGTACTAGTCTCATAAATTAGGTTTATACAGTGGTGGAAATAAGTATTTGATCCCTTGCTGATTTTGTAAGTTTGCCCACTGACAAAGACATGAGCAGCCCATAATTGAAGGGTAGGTTATTGGTAACAGTGAGAGATAGCACATCACAAATTAAATCCGGAAAATCACATTGTGGAAAGTATATGAATTTATTTGCATTCTGCAGAGGGAAATAAGTATTTAATCCCTCTGGCAAACAAGACCTAATACTTGGTGGCAAAACCCTTGTTGGCAAGCACAGCGGTCAGACGTCTTCTGTAGTTGATGATGAGGTTTGCACACATGTCAGGAGGAATTTTGGTCCACTCCTCTTTGCAGATCATCTCTAAATCATTAAGAGTTCTGGGCTGTCGCTTGGCAACTCGCAGCTTCAGCTCCCTCCATAAGTTTTCAATGGGATTAAGGTCTGGTGACTGGCTAGGCCACTCCATGACCCTAATGTGCTTCTTCCTGAGCCACTCCTTTGTTGCCTTGGCTGTATGTTTTGGGTCATTGTCGTGCTGGAAGACCCAGCCACGACCCATTTTTAAGGCCCTGGCGGAGGGAAGGAGGTTGTCACTCAGAATTGTACGGTACATGGCCCCATCCATTCTCCCATTGATGCGGTGAAGTAGTCCTGTGCCCTTAGCAGAGAAACACCCCCAAAACATAACATTTCCACCTCCATGCTTGACAGTGGGGACGGTGTTCTTTGGGTCATAGGCAGCATTTCTCTTCCTCCAAACACGGCGAGTTGAGTTCATGCCAAAGAGCTCAATTTTTGTCTCATCTGACCACAGCACCTTCTCCCAATCACTCTCGGCATCATCCAGGTGTTCACTGGCAAACTTCAGACGGGCCGTCACATGTGCCTTCCGGAGCAGGGGGACCTTGCGGGCACTGCAGGATTGCAATCCGTTATGTCGTAATGTGTTACCAATGGTTTTCGTGGTGACAGTGGTCCCAGCTGCCTTGAGATCATTGACAAGTTCCCCCCTTGTAGTTGTAGGCTGATTTCTAACCTTCCTCATGATCAAGGATACCCCACGAGGTGAGATTTTGCGTGGAGCCCCAGATCTTTGTCGATTGACAGTCATTTTGTACTTCTTCCATTTTCTTACTATGGCACCAACAGTTGTCTCCTTCTCGCCCAGCGTCTTACTGATGGTTTTGTAGCCCATTCCAGCCTTGTGCAGGTGTATGATCTTGTCCCTGACATCCTTAGACAGCTCCTTGCTCTTGGCCATTTTGTAGAGGTTAGAGTCTGACTGATTCACTGAGTCTGTGGACAGGTGTCTTTCATACAGGTGACCATTGCCGACAGCTGTCTGTCATGCAGGTAACGAGTTGATTTGGAGCATCTACCTGGTCTGTAGGGGCCAGATCTCTTACTGGTTGGTGGGGGATCAAATACTTATTTCCCTCTGCAGAATGCAAATAAATTCATATACTTTCCACAATGTGATTTTCCGGATTTAATTTGTGATGTGCTATCTCTCACTGTTACCAATAACCTACCCTTCAATTATGGGCTGCTCATGTCTTTGTCAGTGGGCAAACTTACAAAATCAGCAAGGGATCAAATACTTATTTCCACCACTGTACATGGCAGGCCTAAATTTGAGCATAGCTTTTAAACTCCTAAATTAAGATGAATTATGTCCCTGAGTGAAAATAGGGCATAAACTTAGGAGCATAAATGTAGATGTGAGGTATTGTCTGAATTTTACACCCTTTATTACTATGGCCTGGCCACTATACCTGCCTGTATCAATTACAGATTTTGCTTGATCTGATATTACTCAGATTTTTCCATTGTTCTCTCCGTTTTTTTTTCTTTTCTTGGATTTTCCAATCCATTTTTGTCACTTGTGGTTTCCTGCCATTCACAACACTGGGGGGAAAAAACAAACCCTTCAGTCTCCATCCTTCCATCCCACCTAAAGATCCCTTGTTCCTGAACTTCTTGTGGGCAGAAAAAATGTGTCCAGGATTGGATAATTTGATTGCCACCAGAGATATGGGGGAGCAGTAGATAAAGTTTTAAAAAGAGCTTAAAGAATAGATTTTTCTCCTTCTCTCTCCATTCCTTAAATTTTGTGTGAGCCTAATCTGTTTTCCCTTCTGCCTCCCTCTTGTGTTTATACTTACAATTCCTTGGTGTGATCTCACCTTTTTTTTGTTGTTGTTTTTTTAAATCTGATCCCTCCCTGAAATTGATGGATGCTGTCCATTCCAGTTGACCAAAATATCAGTATGTTGCATTACTTGTGTTTCAGCATGTGTCAATGGCATGTGTTCATCTGGCGTCCAAAATTGAAGAAGCCCCAAGACGTATAAGGGATGTAATTAATGTGTTTCATCGTCTTCGACAACTAAGGGAAAATAAGTAAGTGTCATGGTTTTCAAGACAACACACTACTGTGCTACTTGAAATTTCTGTATATCTGTGTGAAGAATTTTATTTCTTTACCGTTTAATGAAATGACTGTAATGGATTGAACTCGGG
This sequence comes from Microcaecilia unicolor, assembly GCF_901765095.1. Taxonomy (NCBI): domain Eukaryota; kingdom Metazoa; phylum Chordata; class Amphibia; order Gymnophiona; family Siphonopidae; genus Microcaecilia; species Microcaecilia unicolor. Next base: position 71,106,277 of record NC_044043.1, on the reverse strand, counting down.
CCAGAAGTAAAAACTAAGGGTTTGGGCACTGCCAAATGTTCTGAAGCTCTGTCAAGTTTTACATTTTTCTGTTACTTTGTACAAATCAAAGTAAGTTAAAATATAAAAAAAAAAAAAGCAGCAAGGGCAAAACCAACAAGCAATCCGAAATAATTACCAAATATTGGTGGTGAACGGAGGAAAGATTTAACAAAGCAAGACAATTTGTAAAGAAACCAGAATGGACTGCTAGATAACATTTTTAAAAATCTAATGTTGTGTGTGGATTAGGCTTTAGACACTTTAATAAGAAAGTAAGTTATTTCCAGGACAGACTCAGAAACGTTGCTAGCAATCAAAAGCTTGGGTGGAAACTGTTTTCAACCCTCTCCTTTATTCAGATTATAAGGAAATAGTATAAAGTTCCATAAGAACCGGAGCCTGGCAGCTAAAAGCAAAACAATGGTGCATTCTGGATGAAGGTGGAATTTTCAGATTAGATTGAGAAGATTGAAGAGATTTGACTGGCGAATGATACATCCAGCTTGACAAATATTTTCTGAATCTAGGAGCCATTAGGGGAGTAAGAAAGTAAGCTGCTTTCTCCTTAAATCAGATCAGAGAGATTTTTATTTGTCCCCTGTAATGACACCATAGCATGCTGCTGGCAAAATCGGAGCCAGTGGCCAATAACCTCTCTCCCTCCCTTCAGCTCCTTTATTTCAGACTTGCACATCTCATCTGCCTAATTTTTCTCTCACCCAGCTACCCTTTCTCCTGTCCCTTTCAGCCCCCCCCCCCCCCCCCCCCAAATAGCTCTCTCAAATCTTTCTTCTCCTCAGTCATATCCTTTTCTCGATCCTTCCACCTTAAGTACACAAGTAATGCCACACTGTGAAAAGACCAAGGGTTCATCGAGCCCAGCATCCTGTCCACGAAAGCATCCAATCCAGGCCAAATGTACAAACATTCTATACATGTTATTCCTGGCATTGTGGATTTTTCCCAAGTCCATTTAGTAGCGGTTTATGGACTTGTCCTTTAGGAAACCGTCTAACCCCTTTTTAAACTCTGCCAAGCTAACCACCTTCACCACGTTCTCCGGCAACGAATTCCAGAGTTTAATTACGCGTTGGGTGAAGAAACATTTTCTCCGATTTGTTTTAAATTTACTACACTGTAGTTTCATTGCATGCCCCTAGTCCTAGTATTTTTGGAAAGCGTGAACAGACGCTTCACATCCACCTGTTCCACTCCACTCATTATTTTATATACCTCTATCATGTCTCCCCTCAGCCGTCTCTTCTCCAAGCTGAAAAGCCCTAGCCTCCTTAATCTTTCTTCATGGGGAAGTCGTCCCATCCTCGCTATCATTTTAGTCACCCTTCGCTGCACCTTTTCCAGTTCCACTATATCTTTCTTGAGATGCGGTGACCAGAATTGAACACAATACTCAAGGTGCGGTTGCACCATGGAGTGATATAACGGCATTATAACATCCTCACACCTGTCTCTCATTTCCCCCACCATATCCACCAGTGAAGGAGTAGCCTAGTGGTTAGTGCAGTGGGTTTTGATCCTGGGCAACTGAGTTCGATTCCCACTGCAGCTCCTTGTGACGCTGGGCAAGTCACTTAACCCTCCATTGCCCCTAGTACAAAATAAGTACCTGAATATATGTAAACCGCTTTGAATGTAGTTGCAAAAACCTGAGGCAGTATATCAAGTCCTATTTCCCTTTCCCTTAATAGTAATTTAAAACCTAACACCCTCCATATGCTCCCCCATCGCCCTTCCAAGCCTTCAGCTATCCAGCACTGTAGCCCCACCCTCCCTTACCTTGCAGTCTATTCTATACCATATGCTTCTTTGAGCCACACAGTGAAGGAACTCCTACATTGACCTTGGGATGTGAAATCTTGCAAGACCAGTACAGGAGTTCAACACCACCTATTCAAACTTACTGAGAGCTGCACACTGTGGATAAAGGGCTTTTACCAAAGTGAAGATTAAACTGCAAAGGGGCATTCCTTGGCATCCCTCTGGACTGGCCTAGAACATAGTAACATAGTAGATGACGGCAGAAAAAGACCTGCACGGTCCGTCCAGTCTGCCCAACAAGATAAACGGATATGTGAATGTGACTGATGGGTTGTGCATGTCTCCCAGCATGTGGAGACTGAAAACTTTGACTATAGAGAGCCAATATGAGCCCTGGCGAGCTAGAGAGAGGCTGAGGTCCACGGGGGGGGGGGGGGGGGGGGGGGGGGGGGGTCTCCAACAGCCTTGGTGGTGGTGCACTCAGGTGGCCGGGTCCCTCCCCCAAAGTCCTGTTGTCTCCTTGCAGCACTGCTTGCTGCTGTGTTTGTGATAGTTTGCAATGTCCTCTTCAAGGGAAAAGAAATTTGAGGCCCGGGAGAGGCGGCCACATTTAAGAAAAGAAAAAAAAAGCTTACAAGTGTATTGAGGCGCAAACAAGCAGAGCAGCCCTGTTCCACCTTCGCAGGCGGTGGTTTTGTTTTGTATTTTTTTTCATGGCTCTAGGCGTCTGCTTCAGCCCTGCAATTGTGCGAATTCCCTCTGGATAAAGAAAAAAGGCCGTTCCAGTGCTTCAGAGCGCAATGCGATAGCAGAGAAACTCCGCTGTTGTGCAGTGTGTCAGCGGCAGAGGCGAGCAGTACCTACAAGTACTGCTCTATGGTAGTTTTGCCAGAGGCAGGTCCCTCTCACTTCACTTCCTCGTCAGTGGTAGCGGCTCAGATGAATTCGGGTGTCGGAAAAGATAAGGCGTCTGCTCCCATTATGGCGGGAAACTGCCATTTTGCCCTCTTGCCCTCACAATCTGTGGCTCTAAGCTTGGATCTGATGAACAAAAGTGTGTGTGTTTTTTGTTTAACAGATGAAATCCAGGTAGGTACTCCAGATATTTGTAGAGCTGTAACTTGGTGGTGTTGCCATTCACTTGCTAAGCACTGTCAATTGGATGTAAGTGCTAGACTGGAAGTAACCTTTAGATCCACTATACTAGAGCAGGGATTTCTGATTCCTGGAATGGGTTCATGAATCATGTCCTCATTCAAGGGAGCTTTGGTACTTGACATTAGTTCTGTGCTTGTCTGGTGGTGATAAGGAAAGTGAAATTTATTACCTGCTGACCTCCTTTTCTTACCAGACCACTCCAGGTTCCCTCCTTTAATTGTTACTATTGGTTCCTGCTCATGAGAAGCTTTTGTAATATTCCAGAAGTGGAGCCTTAATTTTTCAATCCCCGACTTCCTTTTTTTTTTAGGAGAACTGATAGTACAAATGTACTGTTGAGCAAAACTAAAAAACTATCTCAGTACTGATAGATTTGCACATGCTCTGAATAGGGCAGCGCTCAGATTTGATTGACTTTGTCCCCCAGTGGTTTGTGGATATTGGCTCTGAACTGGTCTGGCAGGACTGAAGAAAAAGAAATGGACATGTAATGACCAAATTTCACCTTTGGTTTTATTCTCTGTTTATCTTGCAGGAAACCAGTGCCTTTAATATTGGATCAAGACTATGTTAATTTGAAAAATCAAATTATAAAAGCAGAGAGGAGAGTTCTAAAGGAGCTGGGTTTTTGTGTCCATGTAAAGCACCCTCACAAGGTAGGTAAAAGCACTACCAAGTGTATTAGCAGTTGCTTCACCAAATGGCTACACATATAGCTGGAGTTAATGGATACTTTCATTCAACTGTTAATAGAAATTTTTTTTCTAACTTACGAAAATTTCAGCAGTTGATTATATGTAAAACTCCCTTACAAGCAGGTGGATGTTGCAAGATCAGAAAACTGAGCATCTATTATGCATACCTACCTGTAAAGTGATGCGCAAAGGGAAAAATAATCCTAATGATTTTGGTAATTTTCAAAATGACTTATGCAGATCAGTGATTACTTCAGAAGTGGCACCTTTTGAAAATTTACTGCGTGTTCTATGAGTAAATTACATGCACATAATATAGCAGCGTTTCAGGGAGTAGTCTGGGTAGGTTAGTTTGCATGCAAGAACTTGTTGCATAACGTAGTACAGGTAGCTGTGTTCGTTATCTGCCAGGACAATTTTCAGAGCAAAATGTAAATGTTTGTTTTTGAAAACTGTTGTAAGTTAGGTGCCTCACAGCATGCATATTCATGTGGGCTGCTATTACCCCCTTAGACATATATAATCTTGGGTTGCATAAGTTTATAATGGCAACACACCAAGTGTTATGTGCAGTTTATCACCTAATCTCAAAGAGAGAGAGAGAGAGAGCTGAACTGGAAGGTACAGATAAGAGCAAATGATATGGAAATGGCTCCTTTTATTCATAAAGGTTAAATAGGTTAGTGTTCTTACCTTGAAGAGGGAGTATGGAAGGTTTATTAAATCTGGAGTTGTGTGGAATATGTAAATAGGGAACAGTAGGGTATTAAAAAAAATACTTTAATTTGGTGTTCAGTTGAACAGTAGAATTTTTGCTAGAAGATGTGATCCAGGTTAATAGTGAAGCTGTGTTTTGTGTTTAAACAAGGTTTGGACTAGTTTATGGAGGACAGATCTTAAGCCATGATTAGCCAGGTAAACCTTGGATTGGAAGCTGTCCTAGGACTGGGCTTCCCCTTTAGGATTAGCTTAGAACTGCTATCTTTGGTGATCCAGATTGGCTGTTGTCAGTGACAGCATGTTGGACTCAAGTGGGCCAAGTGGTCTGACCCAGCTTGGCATATCTTATACTATTAATGCACTACTGAGCAGATTGGCAATATTTTACCAAGTGGCTACACGTGTATAGAAGAAACTAGTAAAGTACTTTCATACTGCTGCAAGCAGAATATTTTTATGCACGTTTTTCTTTGTGAGAAGGGATTTCAGCTGTTAATGGTGATACTAGTTAAATAGTTGGTCTCATATTCTTAAAACCTTTTTCATAGGGGTAGTAGGCTTTTATTCTAGGTTAGGATTATTGATTGGGTGTTAACTGGAGATACTGTGGACCATTTTATGTTTAAACCCCAGTTCAGTCATAACTAACAGCATAGGAGTGTCTGGATCCTGGTGCTGTAGTATTGCAGAGCATAATTTCTACACTTTTTAAAGGAGTAAAGATTTTATGTTCCAGCAGGTGTACCATGGTTGCCCAATTTACATGCCCACACCTAGAAATTCTTGACAATAACCACCTAACTCATATTTTCCAGATAATCGTTATGTATCTTCAGGTGTTAGAATGTGAACGTAACCAACACCTGGTCCAGACTGCATGGTAAGTTGATTGTTCTCTTGTTTTTAGAAACCAGCAAGGGCAGTAGCAGAGAGGTTGGCAGGCTCTCCAGTCATCAGTGGCATCAATGGCATGGACTCCACTGGTGCCTGGAGTTCTGCCTCTTGCACGGTATTGATCATCTGTTGAAACGTGTATGTTCATTAAGATGGTAAGGAAACAAGACTCCACATCAGTTGCCTGACCCTCAAAATAAACTGTTTGTTCTTGCAGGGGTTAACAATCGGTGATACTATGGATAATAAAGTGGATTGTATTCCCTTGTGTGTTGAGCGCTTTCTCTTTGCTCAGCCTACAGGAGGGATTATCTTGCTGTGTCTTAATGCTTCATTCCTTCCCTTGCCTATACGGTTGTGTTCATCTTAGCATAAGGCTGCCTTTCCAATCATCCTTTACTCTCTCCCCATTTATGGGGCTCATCCACATAACAGTACTTATAACAAACTTTAATATATAGAAAGGGGTGTAAAAGTATGGGGCGTGTTTCTGCTGACTAAATTGTCTGGTGCTGTTACATAAATGATGGAGAACCAATTTTAACTTTTTCTTTTCTGTACTCTTTTGATCAAAGGGTAGCCTGTGATGGTAAGTGACTAAGCCATCTCCTCTGCTGTCCAAGCGCTTTGGTGCAGGGATAGCGGCCGTCTTCTGTCAATCCAATGCAGGCTCTCCAGAGAGAAGGCTGACTCTCTAGACAGGTGGTATATACAGTATGTGGTTAGAATAACTGGCCTACGTTTGGTAACTTTGTTTATATTTTGCTGATCTAAATGTACTTTTTTAATTTATTAAACTGATTATATGCATCTGTAGCAATTATAGTCTTTTAAGATATATCAATTATTGTAAAACCATTCTTAAAATTCAATGAACGCAAAGATTTTATCCACTGTAAAAATTATGTACATCCCTGGTTTAGCATGTTTTTTTTTATTTTGCATAAGTACACAATGCTTGTTCTTAATCTAATGGTGACAAGTATTTTTTTTTTATTATTTTGGCATTTTACAGTACTTTAATATCTCACCTACATATTTAGTTCAGTAAAAGAACATGCACATTTTATACAGATGAAAATGTAATGTGTACATGAATGTTTACACTTTCTCTGCCCACACTCTGTTTTGCCCAGTGTGCCAGCTGGAGCCCTTCTAACTGATGGTAAAACAAATTTCAGCCAAGTGGTGCATACCACTGTACCTATTCTATAATGAAAACCTATGTTCTTAAGTTTTGATTGTGAACCACTTTGTTAGGAAAGGCAGTATATCAAATAAAATAAACCATAAGAGGTACCATCCTTACACTTAAGGACTTTTCACCACACCCTTCCCTGGTCAACTGTATCCTTCATCAGTGGTTTGGTCACTTGCTCTTTTCCCTGTATCCCCCAGCAGACTTATGGGTTCTATGTGCCAAGAGTGCCACCTCAAAGCCAGCTAAGGTCTTCTGCTTGCATACCTAGTTGTAGCTGCTCCTCAGTGTGAGTCAAACCCAGAATCTCTAAACCCCCTTCAGGTACTTGATCCACCACACCTTCCTTTTGAATTGAGCTGCTGCACTTACGAAGTTTTGCTTTTTTGTCCTGCTGAAACACAATTATGGAATGAATGAAATAATGACTGTTATGGAACATATGCAGTGTTTTACAGTTACAGCCTTCTGAATATACAAAGACTTGTTGAACAGGAAAGCTTGGAAACCATTTTCACATGGACTTCATGGGTTACAGAAGAGGAAGACAGTTTGTGAGCAGCAGTTAGCTGGAGGCTCTCTTAAGAGCCTCAGTCTCAACCAGACTTTGTTTTTTTTTTTCTGCTTTGTTTCTCAATGGCCATAGTACTTGCAACTTTCAACTTGCCCATGACGAAGAGCCTGTTGGACTGGTTATGGATTTCTTAAAACGAACTGTTAATGGTGCATGTTGGTGTGGATGGCAGTGGAAAACTGGGACAAGAAATGACAACTCTCATTGACTTTTTTTTACATATTTGCATGCTGCTTCTATCCTAAAGAAAGATTGAGAATAGGTTCCTGTGGGTAAGATAGATGTCATGCCTCATCTGTATAAAAGCACAAGACCAGGCCAGTACATGTTGGTATGTGGGCAAGTAGGAGTAGCAGAGTTAAAATGGGTTCTCCATCATTGTGTTTGCTGCAGGTTCTCTTCATCTTCAACCTGATCCCTTTCTCTTTTTTTTTTTTTTTTTTCTCTCTCTCTCCTCCAACCCCCCCAAGAATTTAGTAGAAATACCAGACAGTGTACTTGTTGATATTTCACAGTGCTAAGGGACTTCTAGGATGTGCAATTCTTTGGTCTTCTCTTTCAGGAATTATATGAATGACAGCCTGCGCACAGATGTCTTTGTGAGATTTCATCCAGAAACCATCGCATGTGCTTGCATTTACCTTGCTGCTAGAACATTAGAGGTCAGATAACATGCCTTAAATTTTTTTGAATCACAGCATGGTAATTTTATAGATCATGTGGAGTGTGGAAAGAAGTGTTAGCTGGGGCAACAGAGGAGACACGTCATTTCAAGGGACTGTGTGGCTGTAAAATGTGTTAGCATGTGTATGCAGCCAGTTGAATTTTAGCTTGCTTGGTTTATTCTGTCATAGATTCCATTACCTAATCGACCACACTGGTTCCTCCTGTTTGGAGCATCAGAGGAAAATATTAAAGAGATTTGCTATCAAATCCTACGACTGTACTCTCAGAAAAAGGTTGGTTTTTATGTATTTGATGCTAAAGGAAAAAATTTAATGTGAGAAATGAGGGATTTTCTTTAAAAAAAAATGTTTTTTTAAATTTTCACCCTCTTAATCATCTTAACCTTGTCCAGTTACAAACTGGATGGCCATTAGTCTTCTGACAATACCATTGGCCTAAAACTGTGGTAGAGAACATTGTACTATATTGTATTAGGCTCCTAAAGTATTGCTTTCATTATTTGTTGAGTGGAGTATGCACAGCTCCATGCAAGATCAGTTGCATGTTTACAAGAGATGTCCTGAGCTCTGGTCACCACACTGCCTTTCACTCCTCTGAACTAGAATATAGCAGATAGGGCTGTTCAAGAAAGTGATCTTTCTTTATCCACTGAATTACAGGCTGACCTAGCATACCTGGAAGGCAAAGTTGAGCAAAGAAAATATGCACTTGAAGAAGCTAAAGCAAGGGCAAAAGGGCTGTTGCCTGATGGGACACCCTGCTTGGAAAATGCACCTCAATTTTCTCCCGTTTCAAAAAATGGTGAGTCATAGCACAGAGTAACTTTGAGCTGCCCTGCTTCCATGGATTTTTATAGTACAGTACGCCGATTATCTGGACTAACCTTGGCAGAGAGCAGTCTGGATAATTAGACATTCCTTTTTGAAAAAAGCGCACACTTTTGAGCATTACATGTTGAGCATTTTTTTGCTTTTGATATTTTGTTCCCATTTGTGTTGGGTTTATTTTAAAAAAATTCTATTTACTGTATATCGGGCATAATTTGAGAACTAATATAGAGATTACAATGAGAATTTTAAAAAATAAAGAACCAAAGCAGTCTGGATAATCTTAATTGGGTAATCGGCATCCTACTGTACAGTTACCTGAGAGATGCTAGTTGTGCCTCCTTCTGCCAAACAAGTCTGCTGCTTTCTTTTGGCAGCCTGTCTAGAACAGTTTGCCTGGATTGACAGAGGCACTAAGTAATAAAATAGGAATGTTTCAGCAGGGAAAGAATATGTTGTGCCTAAAGAGAAGTCAGATGCAGGACACTACTGCTTATTGCTTGATGGTTATTCCCAGCAAGCAGTCTTAATTATTTCACCTTTTGGAAGCTTATACTCAAGTAGCTCACCAATCCAGGCATTATGCTAAAGCAACATGCCACTTCTCCATAGCAAAATGGATTGCTGTACACAGAAAAATGCTAATTCCAATTAGGTTCCTTGGAATGCACTGCAGTAAGATGAGTTACAGGGATTTGCAACCTCCACGTTGACAGAGGAGCTATCAACTTCAATGCATTTCTTATATACTGCAATATTCCCCTGAAGGGGTCCAGTGCAGTTTGCAACATAAAATTAACAATTCCAGTGTAATACAGTCAAAGTAAAATTACATAATACATCACATTACTGTTTAGGTTGAAAATGAGTCACGGTTGCCAGTGTTTAAAGGACAGTCAAAGGAACATTTATTATGCCTGGCACATTATGTTCCTGCCTGAAGGGGACTATTTTGTATGTGAGTGATTAGATCCCTGGAAATGAAACTTGTTGGGTAGTTCCTTTTTGGAATTACGATAATTGCTGTCTAGTCTACCTAGTCTGTACTGGTTGTACAGTTATTGTTGTGGTATGTTTAATTGTTTTTATATATGTTTTTGTTGTGCTCTGCCCTGGATAAGGGCGGACTAGAAATAATAAATGCATTACAAATATCTATATTCCAAACAGATTCATCCTGTGATTGACTTTAATTGCCTGCTTAAAACCAAAAGAGAAATACACTTTAAGAGATGTCCAAATATACTTTAAATAATGTTATAAAATCTTTATTTCAGACTCCCCAAAGGAGGGGAAAGCAAACAAATCATCTCCACTGTCGGTTCAAGCCATGAAGAATGCCAAAAGAAAACTTGATGTCAAAAGAGCTAGATCCTCCAGCCCTGTGAATGGGTAAGACTGTTAGGAGCTTGATTTTCTGTGTGGGTTTCAGGGTGCTCCAAACATGAAAAAGCTGATTTTAAGCTTGTTTTTCTACAGCTTACAAAAGGAGAGATGCAGCAGGAGCCGAAGCCAGGATCGCAGCTACTCCAGATCTCATTCTAGGTCAGAGTCACCCAAAAGGAGGTAAGCTTTTCCCTGTCAAAAGTATGAGGAGTTAAGGCCCATGGCCTTCATACCACAAGTTTGAAGCATTGCTGTGTTGTGGTTTGGATTCCCTTGATGGGTTACAGGAGTTTGCGGGTACTGTGAGAATGAAACACATTAATATTGCAGTAGTGTTAGTTACGAAGTTCAATGGGGGGGGGGGGGGGGGGGTGAGTGAGTTTCTCAATTCTAGTATCAAATTGTTCCAGTCTTCTCTAGCGCTTATCCTTTTTTGTAGAAGACACCATTGCATGTTAAATGTTCTTGTGTAAGAAGCATTAGTTAAGGTGTGTGGGGTGACATCTTAAATATTTTTCCCTGTTTGTAACAGAAAAAGTGAAAGTTACTCTCCCTCCAGTGATTCTAGATCACGTAGTCGCTCCAGAAGTAGAAGTGACTCTCCTCCAAGGCAGTCAAATCACAGTTCCTACAAAAGCTCCAAGTCCTGGGCTTATGAAGCGAAGGACCACAAATACTCCAGCCAGAAATACCGGCATTCACGCAGCAGAAGCTCTTCCCGGGAGCGCTCCTCTGAGAACCCTGGCAAATACAAGAAAAGACATCACTATTACCGAGATCCAAGGCATGAGCGTTCACGATCTTATGAGAGAATGGGCCATCGCTATGAACGAGATCATTCTGGACATGGCAGGCATCGGAGGTGAACCAAATGTGAAGGCAGACTTTCCGGGGTGTGTGTCTCTTTCTCCAGTGACAGTCGGGTGCTGAAACTACAACTTCACCACTGCACATCTCTGCCTTGAGAGATCTCATTAATTTCCCTTTTGCCATCAGATGGTGGATGCTGTTAATGCAACAATTGGTGCTAGCCTTAAGTATCTTCATGAATTGTATGGGAAAGGTCGTTAATACATCATTTGCATTGACAACAAGAGATTTGAGAACTTTCTGTATGTTGTCCCGATTGCAAAATTGAGAAATGCTAATGTTTACAACAGTTCAGGACTTGGATCTTTTGTATGAAATCCTAATTACATTATTCAGATGTAAAAATCCTGTCTTTTTAAATAGAATATATGCCTATATTAGGTTTATATTTATCTTTTTTTTTTTTTCATTTGAAATGGTATGCTTTGGGTGTGTGGCCTAATGCTGTGCATAATGTAAAATATCTGTATTATATGTTTTGAGAGTTTTACTAAGAAGACTGGGACTTAAGTGAATTGCCATAAGGATGTGATGTCTGGATACATTTCTGGAAAGAGTATTTTGTATCTGCAAGGTGCTGAGTGCAGGACACCAGCATGCAGTAGGTATAGCAAATATATAGAAGTTTCGGACAATATAACTTTTCTTTGGTTGGTTAAACTCTCAGCACTCAGGAGAACTGAAGCTTTAAAGAATGGTTAATTTGTCATTCTCCTTGTTAAATTTGAAAAATGACCACAGTTTATATCTTCAGTTTAATGGTGTATCTGACCTGTACTTTTCTTGATTCTATTAAAAGTATTGTGTTTTCTATTTGAAGATCTTTGTCTTTAAAATGTATTTGCCTTGATAAAGAAGCTTCTAATTAAGTGGAAGTTCATTCCTTCACTTGGAGCTATATGAAGTTGAGTGGCTTTTGTTCCTGTAATGGGTTATAATGCTACAGCCTTGACTGTGCTCCATATCCATTGCAGTTCTTGGTATTAGCCAGGAACAAATGGCATAACCAGCCCATAATTTGAGGAAATTTTATTTTTAATTGGTGTGTTTTGTCCTCAGGGTGTGCAAGGTGAATGCTTTGAGGATAGAAAATGGAACCCCCTTCCCCAGAAAACTGCAGTAATTTAGTTCAAGTAAAATTAAAACTCAATATATGTACAATCTTTGTCAAACACATGGTTTTGTTGGCTCTGCAATTGCCTTCTGTATCATGAGATGTGGCATACTCCTTGTATACTCTTCTAAGTTTTCCTATTCTGTATTTATTTAATGTTTGTAAGCCACATTGTACCTGCATGAGTAGGAAAATGTGGGATATAAGTGAACAATAAATAAATATACATTATGAACAGCAGGAGGGCTAGAAAACACATAAGGACATGGGTCAGACCAGTGGTCCATCTAGCCCACTATCCTGTTTTCCAAACAGTGGCCAAGCCAGGTCAAAAGTACCTGGCAGAAACCCAAATTGTGGCAACACTCCATACTACAAATTCCAGGGCACAGTTGCTTCCCATGTCTGTCTCAATAGCATCCTTACTCAGCCACCAAAGAGAGCAGGCACACTGCAGAAATCAGCATAACTATGAAGCCTATTACAGAAAGGAGAAGGCCATTAAGTCAGGATTAGGCAGCCAGCTAGCAAACCAATCCCTATGGTAGAGTGCTGAATACTAGAATATAGGTTTCATAGGTCTTCAAGTTTTTGCTCAGTCTTCCCACTATTATCAGTCAAATTAAAGCAATTCATCCCCTCAAATTCCTCACACCCATGATCAGCCCTAATGAACAAATAATGGCAGGCAGTTTTGGATAACCACTTTCCTCAAACTGGGTTTCCTGGGTCAAGGCTGTAATGAGAGGTAATTAATATATATCTTCTAATTCAGCATTTTCCTATAGTTCAAGAACAAGTTTGTGTTCCAAGCTTAAAGGAGGAACTAATCTACAGGATATTTATTTATTTTTGTTAAATTTGTACCCCACACTTACCCACTCATAGCAGGTTCAATGCGGCTTACATATTATATACAGGTACTTATTTGTACCTGGGGCAATGGAGGGTTAAGTGACTTGCCCAGAGTCACAAGGAGCAGCCTGTACCTGCAGTGGGAATCGAACCCAGTTCCCCAGGACCAAAGTCCACCACGCTAACCACTAGGCCACTCCTCCATATATTCAAATATAAACCCATCTGAATATAAACATTTCCCCCCATTTTTTAGGAGAAAAATATTAACTCTAATATAAACCAAGGGTTTATATTCCAGCATTCCTCCCCTATGGTGTCTGGCATTCCTACCATTCCCTCCCTCCTGGTAATGTCCCACCTCCTCCACCAGTGCTGCTGCCACACACCCCTCTCCTGAACAGACACAACTTGCACTTAATTCCTCCCGTCCCCCTCAGGCCTATCATACCTCTCTGGTGGTCTAATGGCACATTGGGGCAAGAGCAATCCCCACTTGCTCCTGCCCATGCTGGCTCCGTGGTAAAAATGGCTACCAGTTGGCAATCACTTTTTTTTTTTTTTTTTTTGTACCTTTGATATTCATGCTGGACCTCCAGTGCCAGTTCCGCCTGAGAGGGGGAGTGAGGAAGACAAGGCTGTGATTACAGACTGCATCAACAAAAAAATGAAACTTTCTTATTCTCATAAAATACTGCTTTTCCCAAATTGTACATCCAAACATACATAAGGTTTCATCCTGTCAAAGAATATAACTGCACTTCCAGGAACAAGTCAATAAATCCTTCACTTGCAAGGAAGTACTGCTATCCACATGCCCTCCTAAAAAGGCTTTGACCAATGCAGACTGGGCATCTTCAGGCTGTGCCCACAAGTAGAAGTGTTTAAAGTCTGGGTGACCATGCTAGAATTTCTTGTGCTCTCGCGTTCAGCATGCTACTCCCTAATCCAGAAACTTTCACCTCTGGATGAGGAAAGTGGGTAAGATTTAGTCACAATGCAGCATCTGTTGTAGTAGCCATGTCCCCTCACCTCCCCCCCCCCCCCCTCTCTTATCAGGTGCTATCTTGTGTCAGGTTCTCACTTCAGCTGGGCAGCAAGGAGAAGAGAGAGAGTCTATTGAAGTGAGTAAACAAAATAAGGAACAGACAAAAGATTCAAGACACCTTATCCTCATAAGCAAGCAGAGAAGTGGGTACGACGGTGCCTCAATCAGAATGTGCAACCACACACCCTTGATACATTTATGTGAATTCTCTTCATGGGCCATATTATTCCACCAAGAGAATATGATCCTCTCGTTACTAACATGTGGCCATCTTAAATCAGACAATCTCCCCTAACAGAAACTGCAAAGCAGTATTACCACTAGTCAAGAGTGCCACTTAGCAAGCAGCTCCAGTGACTTTTGACGCAACATCTTATTACTAGGACTTGTAAATCTAAATCTCATCAAATTTTTTTTGCCATTCATCAGACGCTTTTTACAAACAGCTTTTCTCAAGGTATTTCCCATATTCACGCTTACCCAACTGGTGGGTCCATCAAACAGATGCTGGATTCTGAATGTGACAAAAACGGCAACAAATTGATGGCTGTTGGAACTTGGGGGACTCCTTGCCCTTATCTCGACTCTTAGATTTCAGAGCCCAAGGTGTGAGGAAATAAACACACAACACAGGTTACAGTTAAAACTAAAGCCAGCTTCAGGAGAGACTAATGCAGCCACAACATCTCCGTTAACTGAGCTGCTTTTATTAGCAAATTTCAGAATACAGACTTATTCTTTGGCATGATAACATAATTGACAAGCAACACACTTTCCTTTCTCAGTCCCTGTTTGTTCCATCAATAGGTACACCATATCATGTTGGCCCACACGTCTTTTTTTTTTTTTGGCATCGCTCCAGACAATTTTTCTCAGTTTCTTTCAGGCCTAGGTTTTAAGACCTTTTGCTAGTATATTTGGTTCAACAGACAATTAACCTAAGCCAAGCATTCACAGTTCATTCTTCAAGGCCACTGTTTTCAGCCTCAGAAATACTTTCTTCATTATATGACTGACACAGACTTCCCATTTCACCCTTATTCCCTGCTAGACCCCAATTCTCTAGTTCTCCCTACAACAAATGTTCACCGTCTGCCTGTTGTGTACTTCATGGCTCTAATCAAATCTGATGAGTAAATTCATACATTCTTCTTTGTATATAGCATATTAACTCACATTTTAATTAATTTACTGAATTTTTAATTCATTTGCTTCTTCAAACCACTCTATTCCATTGGAACTAGGTTGACCATTATTCCCCTCCACAGGAGGCTTATCAACAATCCACATAGTGCTTTTTTGTTCATGCAATGTATTGGTTAAAGCCAAAATAATGCTTAATATTTTTACTACTGCATTTAAGATTAACAAATTTTTAAGAACATCATAAATTTGATATTGTTGAATCTTTGTACAACAGAAAAAGAATTGAATTAATGCACCTCTCACAGCATGATGTTTTCAATCAAGTAGTGTGGCTGTCAGGTTAGTCTGGTTTGTTCATGCACATGCCAAACTGAGCACATCCCCTCTTGAACATGGTACATATACCTGAATGCACTAAGGGCCTCTTTTATCAAGCTGCGCACTAGAGGCCCCTGGTGCGGCAATGTTGACAAAGCCCATTCACTTTGAATGGGCTCCATCGGCATTGCCTTGCGGCTTGATAAAATTATCCATTTAGGGCCTCTCATTTGGCATTCCTTAGGATTTGGTTTCCACGAAGAAGAAACTCTTTTGGTGAGGATATTTTGTATGACCAGAATTTAGATTGAGCTTTGAAGATTCTCTCCCTTGCCATGCTGAATGGAGTGCATTTTCTTCAAGATCTTAATTTAATTTCCGATAACAAAACATTTGGGTCTGTGTTTGGAAATTGAAATTTGAATATAGGGTCTGTCTTGGAGATATTGAGTCCAAGGAATTTTGAAAGGTCTTCTACAATCACAAATAAGCAAATTTGTTCCCAGCTCAGCAGTCATACCAACTCATGCTGTAGCTCATGTAACATTTTAGCATTGTATGATGATTTCTTTGGATTTCCTTTACATCCCACTCTGCACAGACAGCACACAAAAATAAAATAACTTCATTACAGTTGTATGACAGATTTTCTTTGTAATTCCTCCCACCATTTCCTTCCCTGTATCTCCTCTTAATACACCTCCTTCACTATCGCCTGCCTTTCTTCCCCAGTCTTCTCTCACACACGCGGTCAGATATCTGGTTGTTTCCTTTCCTTCCTCCTTCTCTGCCTCTTTCTCAAACTTCATTTTTATTCCTTACCTAGAATCGGACCTTGTTTATTCTTTTCAGGCTGCTGCTGCCTCCCTGGTATTGCCAGTAGCTCTCGATTTCTGCCAAGGGTTGGGAGGAGAAACTTATTGCAGGGTGGAGACAACCATATGAGCAGTCTGAAAGATGAAGTAACCTAGGACGAAAGGGAGATGGGCGTACTCAACACAAATCTGCAATGACAGAAACGAGGTAAGGTGGAGTGCTAAGCCCAAACCAGTGATAACAGGCGCAAGGAAGATGTGCCTAGGTCAGGCAGGTAGCTGGCCTGTAGCCAGTGGTTAACAAAAGAAAGTACAGATGGGGCTCTAGGTCATTGGGCATTTTTCCATGACTATCGAGTGAAATAGCAGGAGCTGTAACTTCCTGTTTATGTGCTCTTCCATGGCCATGTGTGTAAATCTGTGATAAATACTGAACAGTGTAACCTGTTTTATTAGTAGCTTTGGTGCTAATTAGAAGCTCATATGGAACATTTTTGTTTTTCTAGTGTAGTAGATGCCTGTAGTTCTAGTATACTTTTGGTTCTTGACTATACCAATGCATGTATCAAAAATGCACATTTTATTTAATGAATATGGTGTAGCCAGCTTTTCATGTCTTGAATGTTTTTAGGGTTATGATCCATCACTTCAGTGACAAATTCCTTTTTGCAAGATGTATCATCTTTTTGTCTTGCACAGTGGCCTGACCAAGGAGGCTACTGAGACAGCTTCTTGTGAGCCATGAGGCGGGTCCCCTCTGCCTTATAGGTAACTGCACAGGCTGAAGCAAGAGCTGTGGTCCCAGAATACATTTTCAGAGCATGAGGGGGGACATAGGATGAAGGTGAAAGGAGTAATCTAAGGAAATATTTCTTTATGGAAATGGTGGTAGATGCATGGAATGGCCTCCCAGCAGAAGTAGCGGACAAGATTGTATCTGAAGTCTAGAAAATGCGTGACAAGCACCAAACATCTCAAGAGAGAGGAAGGAATTAGAAAGCTTAGGGTATGATTGGGCAGACTGGATAGCTTTTATCTGCCATCATTTTCTGTTTTTGTTTCTTTATAATGTAACTTTTAAGTTCTGGTGGAAATGTTTGACCCACCTTTGTTTAAGAAATGATTAAAAAAAAAATACGTAACACATTCTTGATATTTAAAAGGCCCATCAGCCTCCACCCATTTACTTAGGCTATCATATTCAACTGAACATAAGATAAAATTACACAATGTCCTTTTCCATGTTGAAAGTGCATCATCTGTATGAACTCAGTCAAGCTGCAATTTTTCAGAAGCTGTTTAGAGACTAGTACAGCTCATGAACTCGGGGACAGAGGATACTGGAAAGTGAAATAGATTTCAGAAAAAAATATCCACACTCACTGAGAAAATCCATTCAATGTTACTATGATCAAGTTGAACTGAGAGGATACGTATGATAGCAAGTATCTTAAAGTAGTAACACTACAATATCTTCAGAGTATCAGTTGACTGGTTTCTTGCCTGCCTTACGTTTCTCTTATGGTCTTACTCCTAAATCTCTTCTCCCCCTCAGGCTATTTTTATGCTTTGGGGAAATGGTAATGTGCTCTTCTTATTACAGCTGTATGGTTTTCTTTTTTGTGTAGTGTGGAGATGGATAGTGGGAGGGGTGGGTGAGGTGGTGGTAATTGAGCAGGATGGGTCATGTAGAAATGGGAATTAGGCAGATGTGGTGTGGGTGTGGATACAGATTATAGGAGGGGTTGTGATTATAGAGGTGCCTAGAATAATGAGACATCCTGCTAGTACCAAATCTTTAGACTTATGAGTAACATCTATACCAGCCAAAAACTAATGCTGAGAATAAGAAAATTTGAGCAAGACAGCTTACTTCCCTACTTTTAGTGCCAGTAGTAAAGAATCACAATGCCACTACTTTGGGAAATCTGAAGGTCTCTGCAATTTAGTTTGTTTCCTTTGATGAGATTTTCACACAGAGGAAACATAATCCATTTACCTCTTTGAAAACAAAAGAGTGAATTTTATCTATTTACAGATCTCTAGCCCACACAATCTACCTTCTCCGTGGGATACAAACCTAAAATGCTTAAAACCAAAAATAAAACAAAGATAGTAACATTAAAATACAATAATCAAACCTACCTCAATAGCCTATTAAAATATCAGAACATACAAATAATCTTAAATCATCACCAATGCATATTGAAACAGTCTTCAAACTTCTTTTAAAAGTTTCAAGATTTTAACTGCTCTTATGATGGCAATGAATTCCATAATTTTGGGCCAGCAATATAGACTATAGAGGACTTACTCCTCTACTTTGGCAACACAAAATGATACAATAGGTCCGTAATGGTAGATCTTAAAGCCCTCGAAGGCTGGCACAAATGAGACTTGTAGCAATTACCACAAGCACATTACTATTCAACACTTATTAAAAATCAATGGTAAGATCTATTGCATATTCCATTTGATAGGTAGCCAATGGAATCGGATAAAAATGGGAGAATACTCATTGAAATTCTTCTGCTCATTCGAGCAGTAGCACTATGTGCTACTTGCAAAGCTGTCAAATCATGTTTAGGTATGCCAAGAAAAAAAAGCTCTCAGGAATTAAAATGAGGGAAAAAAAATCGGACCCTGGATTACAGTCCTAAAATTGGATTTTCAACAGTTTTCTAAGAACTAGATCCTACCTTGTCAAGATGTCCAATGACTTTTCTGCCTTTGGATCCCTGAATGCGGGGTCCCTCAGGGTTTCCCTGATATCACCAATATCATTCAATGTCATGATGGCTCCACTTGTCAATAAACCGGGAAAAAATTGGTTTAAACCCATTCATTATACACAGATGATGTCACCATATACATACCTTTTTAACAACAGCATCACAGAGATACTGGATAAGGCCAATAAAAGACTTGACCTCATGGAAAACTGGGCTACAATTGTAAAACTTGAACTGAGACAAAACCAAACTCCTGATTTTACCCAACCAGCACAATCCCACTACTTACCAAAACCTCATAATAGATCAACATCCTTACACAATTGAAACACACATAAAAATACTAGGACATTCTCGATAAATATCTAACCCTTAAAGACCAAGTTGCTGCAATCACGTCAAAAAGCTTCAAAGCACTATGAAAACAACCTATTTCCCCAGACAATCATTCTGTCTTATAGTACAGATGCTGATCTTGTCCCAACTAGACTACTGTAATGCAGCATATGTAGGCTGCAAAGAAAACCTACTATGATCATTGCAGACCGTCCAAAACATAGCAGCGAGATTGATATTCAAAAAGTTGAAATAATATAGAGCAACCCCACTAATAATGCTACATTGGCTCGCGCCCAAGGCCAGACTATTTTTCAAAACCAGCACAATCATCTTCAAAATACTACTTGGCATGTCACCGGACTACATTATAGACATGATCAAACTATCACCAAGAAATGTTAACCCAGGAACCGGAGGTTACCTACTACTGATGCATCAGCCTGAGCAGGTGCGGTTACGCTGAATTATTGAAGCGAAGCCTCAGAGGACATGTTCTACTGTACTATTTAACAGTGGTTTGCTACCAAAGTGAGCACCATTGTGACCCCTAAGGCACACGTTTGATTAGGCCGTGTCCGGTCCCTTTGTCTAACCAGCAACTAGTGTCTTTAAGCACCTCTTCCTGTGTTGGAGTGTCTATTGACCAGTTGCTCCTGCCTCCACCCTGCCTGACCCTGTGCAGGCCATCCTGGGATGCACTGCATAGGGTCAGTCTGCCAAATAAGGGAATTCTTCCGTTATTTTGTCATCTGTCGTGACTACCAAATAAGGGGAAAAACTCACTTATTTGTCACAATTTGAGGGGCATAATCGAATGTCGTCGGCGATCTATTTTGGTGGTGGCGCAACAGCTGGCTGGAACCGTATTATCGAAAAAGATGACCGGCCATCTTTTTTTTAAATAATACGGTTTAGCCTGGCCAAATGCCAGAGTTCTCCGGGTTTGAGATCGCAGGTTTTATTTTGCAGCGATAATGGAAAAAAATGCCGGCCATATCAAACCCGACAAAATCCAAAGCATTTGGAAATGGGAGGAGCCAGCATTTGTAGTGCACTGGTCCCCCTGACATGCCAGGACACCAACCGGGCACCCCAGGGGGCACTTCTAAAAATGTTTAAAAAATATACGCATAGCTCCCTTGCCTTGGGTGCTGAGCCCCCAAACCCACTCCCCACAACTCTATACCATTACCATAGCCCTCATGGGTGAAGGGGGGCACCTACATGTGGGTACAGTGGGTTTTTTTGGGGGGGGGGGTTTGGAGGGCTCAAGGCTTAGCACCACAAGTGTAACAGGTAGGGGGGGGGGGGGGGATGGACCTGGTCTACCTACCTGAAGTGCACTGCACCCATTAAAAACTGCTCCAGGGACTTGCATACTGCTGTCAGGGAGCTGGGTATGACATTTGAGGCTGGCAAAAAAAGGTTTTTATTTTTTTTAGTGTGGGAGGGGGTTGGTGACCACTGGGGGAGCATGGGGAGGGCATCCCCCATTCCCTCTGGTGGTCATCTGGTCAGTTGGGGCACCTTTTTGAGGCTTGGTCGTGAAAATAAAAGGACCAAGTAAACCCGACGAAATACTGATTAACACCACTTTTTTTTTCCATTATCCGCAAAAGCTGACCATCTGGTAGCCACACCCATGGCCGCCCATGTCCCGCCTTCGCTACGCCGCCGACACGCCCCTTGAACTTTCGCCAGCATGGCGACAGGAAAGCAGCAATGGTGGCAAAAAAAGCCGCTTTCAATTATACCGATTTCACTGCTTTGGAGAGATCGCCGGCCATCTCCCGATTTATGTTGGAAGACTGCCGTGATCACTTTTGAAAATAAGCCTGTTTGTGTCCCAGGATGCTCTACACAGAGTAAAGTCACCGCTATTTTGGAAGATGGTGCAGAGGTAGGAGCGAGTGGGCATCACTGCTGCCTCATCTTCTAGGTACATGAGGGGATGCATCTATTTTTTTTTTTGGGGGGGGGGGGGGGGGGGTCCACTAGATTATTAGGGCTACTTTTATTGGGTGTTAAAGGAAACCCAGGGGGGGGGGGGGAGCCAACTAGACTACCAGGGATTTTTTGGGTATTGTTGGAGGGCAGGATCATGGATGGATCCTTTCTGGGGTGGTGGATTGAGAGATAGGGAGGTGGAGGTGATCCTTTATGAGGCCACATGCTTTTTAAAAAAATTGCCTTCCTGTCAAAACGATTAACCATTCACACGCTGACAGGAAAGGAGACTTTTTTTTCCATTGTATTCCGCAGTGGGTGCTGTTTTTTCTCACTATGCACACGTTTTAGCACAGTTGAAATTTGCATGCTATTAGTTTACTAAATTGAGGAGCTTTCAGCTTACTTTAGAAGCTTTGCATAGCTCTAATGCAAACCTTCTTCCCCAGTGCTTTATTACCCTCTGCCTTTGGATAATAAGGAAGTTGTTTTTGATAGCAGAGCCCTGTCTGATAAGAAGCAGAAGAGAATAACAGGTGGGGATGGGTAAGATCTCTAGTTCAATTCCCACTGCAGCTCCTTGTGACTCTAGGCAAGCCACTTAACCCTTCATTGCCCCAGGTACAAATAAGTACCTGTATATATACTATGTACAGCTTTGAATGTAGTTGCAAAAACACAGAAAGGTGGTATATCAAGGCCCTTTCACTTTGATCTTGGCAACCTAGGTTCGATTCCCACTGCAGCTCCCTGTGACGTTGGGCAAGTCACTTAACCCTCCATTGCCCCAGGTCTAAAAACTCAGATTGTGAGGCCTCTACGGACAGAAATGTACCTGCATATAATGTGTACAGCACTGCGTATGTCTAGTAGCATTATAGGAATGAACAGTAAGAATAGTATAAGCAGTACAAGAAATGTTGCAGGACCAGATGAGAGAATTGAGGAGAAAAGGTTTTGCTCCTCACTCCGAGCATATAGTGGAGTCAGAAATTCTAGGGTTAAAACTTATCCTTTTTAGACCTCAACTTCCTAAAGCATGTGATAGCTGAGATCCCTAGGAGGGGTCTTTTAGACCTTTTCAATCCTTGTACCTTCCCTGTTCAGCCCCAACTCTTCCTCTTTTCATGGGGTTCTTCTGCAGCCATCTCTGATTCTTCGGTCTTTCCTAATTCTTTTTTATATAGGACTGAAGATTCTGAATTTTCATCCAGTACATCATGCTGTCTCTACACTTGTTTAGTTCTTACACTACCCCTTATCTCCTCACCAGCCTGCAAGAGCTTCCCTGATCTGTCTTGCTCTATTACACCCAGTAAATTAAGTCTGTGTAGAAGATAATTGTGGTTGAACTAGAAAATGCTGCTCACTTGTGCCTGCTAAAGTTTATGAAATTCAACTGAAACCTTGAACCTCTTAGCCTGCTTATGATTTACAACCCTAAGACCTGCTGGATGGTACTGCATATCCCTCATGGTCAAACTGTTGTTACTGTTCACATACTATATTACATGCTACTGCTTTGACTATCTTTTCTAAGACTGTCCCAAAATTAGAGAGGAGCCTCAGAAATTCAGAGAAGAACTTGAGCCTCTTATAAATTGTTAAAATTCCACTTGGGTAGATATGAAACAGTGGTTGACCATGTTAATGCCCTTAGAAGTAGTTGCATGGCTTAAGAAAGAGGCAGAGTGGCCAAACACAGGCCTCACCCCTCTTCTCCTACTAATGAATTACCAGGTATGAGAACAAAACTTTTATATACTATTGAAAAGGTATGTCCCAAAAAGGCAGACTGGGCTAAGATCAATAATTGTAAACAGAATAAGAACATAAGCATTGGCATACCAAAGGTCCATCTAGCCCAGTATCCTGTTTCCAACAGTGGCCAATCCATGTTAGAAGTACCTGGCAAGATCCCAGAACAGATTTTATGCTGCCTATCCTAGAAATAAGCAGTGGATTTTTCCAAGTCCATCTTAATAATGGCTTATGGACTTTTCTTTTAGGAACTTATCTAAACCATTTTTTTAAACCCTGCCTAAGCTAACTTGACTAAAAGATGCAGAAACGAATGCAAAAGAAGCAACGGGGGCTGCACTTCTACAGCGTCTGTTACCTAAAGCTCAAGAACTATTACAATCTCCCGCCAGGCTGAAGGTTTAGACCAGGAGTGGGCAACCTTTATACACAGAGGACTGTATGAATGTCAGTACTATCCCTGGTGGGCCACAACGTTACTTAATGTCAGAATTGGAAATGCACAGAGCTTCATGGCCCTTCTGTGATAGATAAGTAAAAATTCAACTAAAAATGATGGAAGCAAACTGCTAGAATGGCCA